>NW_004797343.1:537966-558762 GCF_000002075.1 Aplysia californica
CTCAAGACGCCATTGTTTTCGGTCTTCAATTCCTCACAGGTCACGTGGTACAGTTCCCGTTCTATAAGTGTAGAATTCTGTGGTTCAGATGAAGCGGTTGTCTTTGTTTTGAAACTCTCTTTCGTTTCACCACAAGAGAAGAATAGGAATAGCACAGTTTGTTAGTTTCACTTTTATTATGTATTTTCAAACAAGTGAAACTTTGATTGCAAAGTCCGCACTTTTTTTAAGAGGGCGCCACCGAATATTGAGGACACTTATTTAACTGGCTCAATTTTAGAGGGGTGAACTATCTTGTTATACACGATCTTTGTCTTGGCCAAGATATCAATCGATAAAGTAGCGCGGTCCAGCTGAGCGATTATCAAGGCTGTACTGTGAGCATACTTTTCAAAATCTAAGGGCTGTACGAAGGGAGGGCCGTACGCACGAGGGCCGTATAGGCTATGCGTGCGGGAGGGATGGCCGTACGCATAGCCACAGCCATTAACTTAATGAAATTCGACAAAATATTTTTACTCTAAATTATTCCCCTTTTAAATTCATAGTATGTTTGCATAAAAGCATGCTGTTTTTGTCATCCTACGTGCATGCTATTAGCCTGAGACACACACACACACAATCATATTTTCATACATTAGCCTTCCAGACACGGAACACCAGCAAAAATGTAGACACGACTTATCTTAATTTTTTTTCTCCTTGCCTACTGAACAATGATAGACATAATTCTGTGATAATGAGTTGTGCGTTAGTCTATGGAACCAAACGCTGCAGTACCCTAGGCTTTTAACTGCAACTTGCTCAATGAACAATACGTTGTATAATAAGTGCCTGCACTGGTACCTGCAATTATCATTATTTTAAAATCAAAAAGGCTCACACTGCTTTCAACAAACACTCAGATTCAGTGAGATTCTGAGAAGGTCAGGCCTATATATATATAAACCCCCCGGGGCAGTGCCACTGACTGTCGTGTCTTTAGGCCGTTCCCGAAGGGGGGACATTTCTCGTTCAAGCACAGTAGAATTGTAAATAGGCTGATTCATGTCACTCTCATAACTGTGCCTGATTTACAACAGGGAACTGCTGCTTTTTCTTTCTTAATCCTTACTATTGTCATTTTCCTCTACTTCTTTTGTATGTTTGTCACTCTCTTGTGACCTGCTATTTCCTGGGTGCCTTGATAGTCGAAGCAGACCTTGTGCTGTTGAAGCTAGAGAGGTGAACAGAATCAGTCTGATTCCCTGTAAAGACTTCTGTGTTGACACCCACCCCTTGGCGCTCATATGACCTTATGCAGTTGCGAGCGCCGTAAAATCCTCTACTATAAAAAATAAATAAAAAATATATATATGTAAGTATCACTGTATCACTTAATGGTACTGGGCCCAAGGCCATAAAGTCCAAATCAGTAATGACAAAACATAAAACATTTGATTACCTGCTGTTGGAGTTGCAGGGGGAGCGCAGGGATAGGTAGTTCCACTGTCTGAGATGTGGCCAGACTGCTTCTCAGACAGGTACACTTTTGTCAACCGCACAGAGTCTTCATCAATACTGTTGCTTGTTTTCTTCTTATGGAGAGTAACTTCGGGGTAAGAGGCATTTTTTCTACTGTATTCTACTATGGCAGCATTGAGGCTTTTACTGGCAAATGACGGCTTTTGATGAGAGCTCAGAGTATTGTGCAATTTGGATTTGTCTTGACTTTTTTTCACATTGGAATTGCCTCCGGGTTTTTCATGAATAGTAACTCCTTGGCAAAAGGCACTCAACCCATCAATGTCACCAGCAGCTGATGAATGTAGAGCACTCTGGGTGCCCTTGGTAAATTTGGGCAAGATTGTGAGTGTTGCAGTACTGTGAGCCCCTAAAGATGTGCTCTTCTTTTTCCCTGGCTTTTTTTTCGATGCTGTAAAAAGAAATTATGGGTTCATTTAATCTTCATCACATAGCACAAATACAACAAGCTGAAGAAAACACTTATTTTTTCTGACTCTCAGATGAATTCCCCCCCCCCCCCCCCAAAAAAAGAGAAATTTAAAAGTCTGAACATGTAAAACGTGATTGAAAAGAGCACCCAGTTCTCTATCCTACCTCACTCATATTCATTGCTTGTCAAAGTACACCCCCCAAAAAAAACAAAGGCAATTTACAAACAGCTACATGAACCGCTTAAATCACTATTACATTCTTTTTCTATAAGTCAACAATCTATAAATTCTGTCAAAAATACTAGCTAAAAATTCAGTATCATTGGAGAATATACTTTACTTAGCACATTTTAAAAGAATCAAGATATTTGTATAGGGTGTCCTAAACTCGATGAGTACAAAAAAAAGTTAAAATTAATATAACAAAAACAACTTAACATACAGCAGTCTTTTGGTAGAAACATGAAGGAGCCACCTGGAGAGACAGTTACACAACTTATGACAAGAAAAAGGAATCTCATTTGAAGTTTTAGCTTTTTAGATGTTCTACATAGCCCTAGCCCCATCACTCGCACTGCATTTTCATGTTGTGACTAAAAAACATAAGGTGTGTAGCTCTAGTGTTCCTGGGTTTAACTTTTCCAGTCACGAAGAAATGAGCCTCATTACTTAAGTTGTCCTGAACCCCCAAAGAACGCAGTAAATCATGGTAGACTTATTAGTTTTAGTTTAGTAAAGTTTTACAATGTTCACAACAGCATAAGGTCATATGAGCCCACCAAACAAGTTGGTTGCATTTACAATAGCTCACTGCATGATTTGATTTTGGTAATATTTCTACTAAAATTTAAAATATAAAAAATTCGAGGTAAAAAATGTCTCAGTTTAAAGTATCTTTTAAAATAATGTTTAAAATTTTAACAACGCTATTCATAATTTACTGTAAATGCAAATGGCTTTTTATAAAATCAAGGATTCCGCTGGGGTCAACGACGGAGAACAGATCTTGCAATTCTTTGCATTTAATTTAAAATACATGTATTAAACAACATTTCCTTCGGGTCTCTCCGAAGTCTGGACATTCTGTTAAAATGTGTCTAATGGTAAAATCATGGCAGACTTTGTTTTAGTTTAGTAGCGGTTTGGCAGCGCTCGCAACAGCATAAGGTCAGATGAGTCCACCTAACAAGTTGGTAACATTCACAATAGTTCACCGCACGGTTTGATTTTGGTAAATATTTCTACTAAAATGTTAAAATGCTAAAAGTTTCTTCGTTTTAAGTAGCTTTTTAAATATTACATTAAAAATTCTAACAACGTTATATTATTCATAATTTACTGTTGTAAATGCCAGTGGCTTTTATGAAATCAAGGATTTCAATGGGATCAACTACGCAGAACAGTTCGCAATTTTTTGCATTTAAAATATTTCCTTCGGGTCTCTCCAAAGTCTGGACGTTCTCTTACCAAGTGTCTAATGGTAAAATCTGTGTTGCATCGCATCCGACACAGAACGTTTTCTCATCTCCCAGAAGGATGTATTCAATTTGTGTGTCAGGGAGGTGTGTGCGATGCGTAATCGAGTACAAATCGACTTCGTCTTTGCAATTTGCCATAATGCCCTTAAAATCAAAGGGTCAACCGCGGCAATTTTCACAGTGCCCTTGTTTTTTGCTTTTTAAAAGTGTGACGCCATGAAAATAAATTAATATTTGTCCTGTGCTGTCACTTGTGGACAAAAAAAGAAAAGAAAGTTATACAAGCGTCTCGTCGGGTTCCTCACCGTGACCGGTCAGTGAACCCGCTGCGCCTTCGCATCACAACACGGCACTGTGTGAGCACCGGTTGTTGGGGTCACCAAAGTTCATTCAAAGTCTGAACGCCACAAAGTATGAGACTCCAGAGAGGGGGGAATTATTGATTTAAATTTTTTTAAATATACACTCGTGGAAGAGGGGGGGGGGGGGGGGGTGTATGAAGACATCCTGTCAGACTTGTCTGAAATTTCATCAAAGCTTCAGTCAGACACTGCTTGACAATTGTGTCCATTTTGTCATGGCTAGTGCAAACACACTCACATCAATGATAACCAAACCTCAGCAGTGTCTGAAAAAAGCTCTGGATGAAAAAGAAGACTGCAGAGATATGAGAGAAAGTGCGAGGGTGATGATTACAAACAAACCATGAAAGATGTGTTGGATTAGCTGGTGCTGTGCTTGGAAGAATATGAAAGATTTTCTGGCACATCAGAAGGTAGTCATAAGTCATATTATGACATGCTGATTGTTTAGGTCTTTTTTTTTATATACAACATACTTTAAAACATGAATTTTCAAAGCTTGTTTTCACTTATCACAGTCATAACCTCATACGGTATAACTGCTTGACAGCAGTTTTTAGTTATTCATTCTTATATTTTTTTCCATATATACAAGTTCATAAGTTGTTTTCACTCCTCATTTTTTCTTTTTCATACGCAAGTTCAAAATTTGTTTTCATTTACCATTATTTATTTTTCTTTTATAACTAAACTACCTGTGAACCACTCTGTTTGAATTTCATTAATGGGCTTACCTAATTGGTCATATTATTTACTGTTTTCTATCGTGCCCTATCATGTCAACAGTTATAAATGTATTCTTTCAAATTAATCCATTCAGTAAGAGCTAGTCATAAAGGCATTTAAAAGTCAGATGCAATCGTGATCATTATTTGATTTAAAACTGTGCTTTTTAGTGCTTTTGTTTTGATGCGATTTTACTGTGATTTACTTAGTTTTCATTAATGATTTTACAATTTTTCCGATAACTCTATACTTTTGTAGAGAGCAATAATAAATTGTATTGTTATTTTTTATAAACGTTGGGATGCACGATCCGGTACTACCAACTTTAATCAACAAAATGATCACCTATAATTTTTGCCTTGGTGTCCTAGTAAATTGCCTCGGTGCTCTCTGGTTTTAGGCCCTGTACTTGGCAATTATCGAAAAAAGGTTTCTTTTACCTGGAGTTCATTCATTTAATGAAGAACTATCAAAATAGGTTCACTTGTTTTGATCTTTAACACATTACACCCTAAGAGCCTGGACGGGAAGTCCATTGTTAGATCCTAAGCAAGGGGAAGGAACCCACCTCCCGTGAATACAAGCGTTTAAAAAACACATTTTAAAAATACTAAACAAATTTTTAAAATCCTGAAAAAATAAAAGTTAAAAAGAAAACTGAATGTAGTTTCAATTCAGAAAAATATAACTTTATGTATGCGCAAACTGTTGTAAATGTTCTAACTTTAGTTCCATCAAGGTGTCTGACCCGTCACTCTCACTCTCAGCCTCGCGGTCGGGGCCTAGATCTAAATTCTAGATTTTCTACATCTGATCAATCGGAATCGCCCCCAAACTCTTGTTACAACGTTTTCATCAAAACCTGTGCCATCTGATTTGTCATATGCTTGTTTTTGCTAAAATCCATCGTTATTTCTGTTTTCTAACTCAATTGTGTCGCTTTTCAACAAGTCGAGACACTTTCGAAGTGTCTGTAACGTGATCGCACTTCGATCAGCTCTAATACTAACGCTACTTGCCCGAAAATTTCGTTTTGGTATCAAACGAAAGAAGAAACTTTTTGAAATAACTATGCAAATCAAAATCTCGGCCCCAGAATCTCGAAAAGGCGAGACTTCATTTCTAAAGAAGCTTGGTCGGCCCGGGCGGTTCCGGGCGAGTCAGGGTGGAGTGCGTAAGGGAATTCCCGGGCGATCCCGGGCGAGTTAGGATGTCTGTCAATGACCAGTTTAGTACCAGAGTTTACTGTAAAGTATTTCCTCAATTAGGTTTTTTCATAAGGCCACCTCTATTCTCACCCCGGGTGAGAATAGTGCAGGCGAGTCTTTTGGCTATTCTCACCCGGTGCGCGTTCACCGTTATAGCCTAGATCTAGGCCAACCAATTTTGCGTTCACCCTAAAACACAGAATTCTACACTGTGATAACAGAAAAATTGTAGGCGTGAACAAACGTTCCATTACTACTGTTAGCCTACTAAAAGCGTACAATTTTGTCTGTGGGCAGTGGAGAGAGAGAGAGAGGAGTAGCGCGAGAACTTCCGGGCAAAACAAAATGGCGACCTGCGTAGTTCTGCTCGATTCGAAAAGAGAAAAAGCCATAGCATCTTTGTAGTCTATAAAATTAGCTTACTTTTGTGCTATAACGTAACCTTTTCTTTGCCTTTATCCATTTGATCATCCACATCGATAGAAAGTATTCCGAAATTAGGAAAAACAGGTCTTGTTTCACACCTGGTGAGAATAGCCTACGGTGGCAAGTCTCACCCGGGGTGAGAGGTCGATCGTATTTCTATTCTCACCCCGGGTGAGAATAGCCACTTCCTTTTCATACAGCAGCAATAATAAAAGCATTGACAAATAACAACGATAACAATATCTCTCACATTTCAATGATTTTCGTCTTGCTCTGACGAAGTTCTTGTCCACACAAGGTAGTTCGTCCGTTTCTTCTTTCACCTTGTCAGACACAGATGAGCCACGGCTGAGTATTTCCTCAATGGAAAGATTTCCCAGCTTTGAGGTGGTTTCACCTCTCAAATTTCCAGGAACTGATGCAGGATCTACAGTCCATGCATTATGATTAGACGAAGGTCTATTTTGTATACTTGAGAGCGATGATTGTTCTGAGCCGTTGGGTACATTTAACAAAACCGGAAGACATGTGTTATTTGAAGAACAGTTAAAATTTTGAGATGGCGAATCCTCATTCGCTATCCTCTTTAGAGCTTCAATATGGCTTACAAGAGATAGCTCTTTCAGCTCGAAAAACCCATCAAGAGGAGACGGCTCGTTCAGATACTTTTTCAACACCTTGGTTGTCATTGGAACAGATCTGCTTGGAAGACTATGTGTCAGCATGATAGATAACTGCGCAGTAAACACAGTCTGGATACAAAGATGTAAGTCATGCTTGATCGTTCAAAAGCAAAAAACAACGAGATTTTCTGGTGGTCCTTATTTGTATGGATAAAACGTCCATCTTGTTTACAGCACCCTGACAACAATTTAACAAAAAGTAAGAGATTGTGTATTTCTGACAACCTGACTTCTATGCGCAAAAAGATATTTCGCATATGTCTTGAAAATACAAATTGAATGAAATGTTTACTTCCGGAAATAAATGTTCAGCCCATTCTTCTGCCTAGCCTAACAAGCGCAAAAAATTATAGAAACGCTGCTCGGAAGTGGTAAATGGGCGTGTGTGGAGGGGGAGCTACTGCGATAGACTTTACGTAAACCTATACCATCAACTTCCTGTGTTTTTTTTAAAGACAGTTTTAGAACAAGCACCATGCGGCCGCTTACTACAGAAGAAACGAGCACGTTTTTCGATAAATTGTCCAAATAGTAAGTCTGAATAGTTTTTTCCTCAACTAAACTGGATGGTAGTGTCTACGTCCTCTTACGTTAGAGAACGTTATACAAACTGTCTACGTTCTCATGTTCTGTTCCAAGCGTGATCGAATCCCGCCCCCGGTCCTGGAAGGTCGGCCTATTTTTTTGGGCCGGCACTAGATCTATTTCTCCGAACGTTCGGGAAAATAAAGCTGGGCACTATTTCTCCGAACACTCTGAAATATCATCCTTTCCCGCAAATTTCGGATATTATATAGATCTATAATTATAGTATGGGCCTACCAAAGATTGTTCGTATACAATATGGTTCAATCGGTCCAAAAAATGTCCGCCGTAAATATTTATATAAAAAAATGCTACAATTCCAAACAGTTTTTCGCTATAGATATGACGTGTTGCCTATGAAGGGTGCTGCTCTTAAACGTAATGTGTTGTGTTCACTCGTGTGCTGTCTAGATCTAGATCTACGGAGGGTTAAACGACACATAGAACTGGCATCTGCGTTTGTCACTGCTGCGACCAATGTACTGACACTGGCAAGCCCCTTAATGTGTGTGATTCCATAATTTACATGTAATATCCTGTACTTTTTTTAAAAATTACGCACATTTAGGGTTAAAACTGCCAATCTTTTTCGGACAGGTGGACACACGCCCTTATTTGTTAATGTTTTTTGTTGTTTATGGGCTGTTCTAATTTTTATTTCTTTCTGTTGTGAAACCTTTCTTTTTCACGTTTTTACACTCATCTAAAAATGTCATCTAGACTAGCTGTTGAAAATTGAAATAGATATAGACCCAAAAATTTGCTCCTGTGTGTGTGTGTGTGTGTGTGTGTGTGTGTGTGTGTGTGTGTGTGTGTATGTGCGTGTTTGAGTGTGTCTGTGTGTGGTAGTAAGTGGAGAGTGAGGAGTGTGTGTGTGTGTGTGTTTGTTTGTTTTTCGGGCTTTATTTCAGCCTTTATTCAGTAACAGTTCAAAGTATACAAAAATAGAAACACAGGATCCATTCACTCCAGGACTCATGAGTCGTTCGTCTCTTTCAGTTTCACTCTTTCATTCAATTCCCGTGTTCTCTCCCGCGGCTCATCCCCGTCCGCATGACTTTCATACCCCACCCCATCCCTCCAGGCACACACAAAGAAAATCTCACTTGTTCCCTGCGAACCATGGACAATAATATAGGCAAAACACCGCCTGTGCTGCATTCCTTTTGTTCATGAGCTGTGGACCAGGCCAGGGGTGGTCGGTGTCGTCGTCTTGTAGTTGCTGTCGCCTGTGGATACACTCGCACATTCTTCCTTTCACCCGCTTTCACTCACACTGTCTCTCCATCCACAGTTCAGCTCGTCATACGTTCAAAAGTTGCCCACTAGTTATGTTTAGTTAGTGTGTGTACATGTGCATGATGGTGGTGGGTGTGTGGTGGGTGTTACTACTGAAGGTTGTCTGTAGGCGGGCTTGCCATGCGGTACGTGTTCCTTCCCAGACCAGAGGCAGAATGAAAGTTGGCGCCGAACTCTCGCAATAAATAGGCAAAAAATCACGAGACCAGAAGCCGGAAACCGTTCGGAGAAATAAAGATCGGCACTATTTCTCCGAACGTTCGGAGAAATAGTCACTTCGATTTTTTTGGCCGGCACTAGATATATCTAGATTTCTAGATATCTAGATCTAGATCTAGATCTAGACAGATCAAGATCTATATCTAGATCTAGATTTAGATCTAGATCTAGATCTAGATTAGATCTATTTCTCCGAATGTTCAGGAAAATAAAGCTGGGCACTATTTCTCCGAACACTTTGAAATCACATCCTTTCCCGCAAATTTCGGATTATATAGGAAAGTGGCTATTCTCACCCGCCCGGAAGTTCTCGCAAGATCAACTCCTCCCCTCTTCTCTCTCTCTTTGTCTCTTTCTGAATACTGTCTATCGGTGTGGACGATCAAATTGACCAAAACAAAGTTAAAAAATGATGTTAAAACACAAAAGTAAATTAATTTGGTTGTCTACAAAGATGCTACGGCTATTTAACTTTTCGAATCGAGCCGAACTACGCGGGTCGCCATTTTGTTTTGCCCGGAAATTCTCGCGCTACTCCTCTCTCTCTTTCTCTCTCTCTCTCCACTGCCCACAGACAAAATTGTACGCTTTTAGTAGGCTACAGTTGTAATGGAACGTTTGTTCACGGCACAATTTTTCTGTTATAATAACACAGTGTAGAATTCTGTGGTTTAGAGTGAACGCAAAATTTGGTGAACGCGCACCGGGTGAGAATAGCCACAAGACTCGCCTGCACTATTTTCACTCCGGGTGAGAATAGAGGTGGCCATTATATAGATCTAGATCTATAATTATAGTATAGAGGCCTACCAAAGATTGTTCGTATACAATGTATGGTTCAATCGGTCCAAAAAATATCCGCAGTAAATACTTATATAAAGAAACGCTACAGGCTACAGTTCCAAACAGTTTTTCGCTAGAGATATATGCCTATGAAGGGTGCTGCTCTTAAACTTAATGTGTTGTGTTCACTCGTGTGCTGTCTAGATCTAGATCTAGATCTACGGAGGGTTATTGATAACGACATGTAGAACTAGCATCCTGCGTTTGTCGCGGCCGCGACCAATCAATCGTGGCTCGATTTTTGGGCATTTTTTGGTACAGTTACAGTTGTACAGTTTTATTTTTTCCTCTTTGTGGTGTTTTATTTTGTTAGTGTGTATTTTTTTCTTCGCAGTGGCTATTTTTACGGCGAGCCATAAAGATAGCCTCCCAGGCTATTTTTACGGCGTGCCGTAAAGATAGCCTCCCAGTGAGTTCCAGGCTATTTTTATGGCGATCCTCGAAAAGCGACCCTACTCCGCCTCTCATGTACGCGACATGCCTCAATGTATTAGATCTGGACCTATAGGATAGGGGCCGTTCAAAATATAAACTTGCACCTCAGAGGGGAAAGGGTGTCTTTGGCTTCTGTAAGAAAAGTGTAAGATTGGGTGGGGAGGTGAGATGAGCGTTTTGCTCATGACTGGGAAGAAAAGGTAAAAGAAAAAATGGAAAAATGCCAGTAACAACACCCAGATCTGCATGATCACTGCAGATCCCCGTTTGTTGTTGTTTTTTTGTTTTGTTTTGTTTTTTTGAGAGGGGGGGGTTACAAATAATTTTGAAATTATGATGAAAATTCTGTAGGTGGATTTCTTAATGTTTCTTTGTAACTTTGCGACTGTTTTGTTGATCTTTTAGTGTCTTGATGTCTTTTATTTGTAAGGCACGTACCTATTGCATTGACAACTGTCTCAATGTCTTCCACATATATGCGTTTCTTTTTAGTCCATATGGTTTGATTAAATTGTATTAACTGAAATGTTCTTCGTATTTTTTTTTTGGCTGTAGATATCTAATCTAGATCTAGATTAGTTATTTGCACAGGGTGTGCGAATACTAGATCTATGAAATTTTATTCGCACAGGGTGTGCGAATACTATGAAATTATATTCGCACAGGGTGTGTGAATACTATGAACACAGGGTGTTTCAAAAGGATGGAAATCGGCCAACCATATATGATTTCCTCATTTTTTCCCCTCATCGCGCAAGGACAAAGATCATAGGGGCTGGATTGAACTTTGGTGGACCCACTGTGTTTATAATATGTATTAATGTGCACTAGGCAAACAACGGACTTATACAGTCATGGGTCCTAATCGGCCACTACGCGAACTAGTTCCCGGCGACGCGAGGCGGAGTGCGTGAGGGCTGCAAGAATACCACGAGAGAGAGAGATAGAGAGTAGTGCTGGGTTTTCTTCAAACGTTAATCTGTTGTTTCTACGTACACGGTAACCGGGCACGTAGCCTCAGGGTCTACGTACACGGTAACCGGGCACGTAGCCTCAGTGTCTACAGGGTGGCCAGGGAAGTCGGAAATTTTTGTTTAGGTCAGATAAGTCGGATTTTTGTCGGAAAAATTTTGTTCCGACGGAAATGGTTGGATAAATGTCGGCAATAAAAGGAAATTTGAGGAAATCTGTAAGTTGCCTCGGGAAAGACCCGGGAAAATACTTAAAAGTTCTCGAATATTTGAAAACCAAATCCGATAACGTCCTTAAGTTCATTTTGTCGGTCGCGATCATTCGGTTTTTCCCGGTCTGAGAGTACGTTTCATGCGAACAGGCGGCTATGGCGGCAAGCGGAAGTGTACGAGTGACCCCGTGGCTCGATCGGGAAAATCTAGATCTACTTTCGCTTTCAATACCACCCTGAAATTTGCCGGTAAAAGTCTGATAACACAACATTGTTGTAACTTGCAGTTTGTGCATTACAAAGGCTGTTTCGCTATGAAAATAAATCAATATTTGTCTCTTGTGTAAAAAGAAAAGAAAGTTATACAAGCGTCTCGTCGGGCTCGCCGTCGTGACCGGTAACTGAACCTGCGCGTTTGTATGTCACACACATGATGATAGGGCGTCGAGTGAGTACCGCGAATGTTGGGGTCGCTAAAGTTCATTCTAAGTGCGATTTTTTAGCCTCACTATGAAATTCTGATCGTAAGGCGATTTATTACGATATTTACCGTCAGCAGAAAAAAATAAATTTTTTGTGCTCTTTTTTTTATTTTACAAGTCTTAGTGCTGACCTGTAAATCGTCCACCAATAGTCGGAAAACCGCCAATCTCTAAATCAACCCCCCGTCCCCCTAAAAGGATTGAAGTATGTTACTTGTTGTGAATTTAAGGACTGTGTACTGTGGAACTCAGATTTAACGAGCACGGATTCAACGAGAGGAGATAGATTCCCCATTTTTTTTTCTTCTTTAAAATCTATAAAAATAACCCGAATTCAACGTGCACTTAAATCAGCAAGCTCGGATTCAACGAGGTCTCCCTTCCAGGGGGAACAGCCCCCACAGACGTGGCTTCGCTTATTTTTCTCTCAGAACGAACTTTATCTATTCCCGAAAACCATCCATTGCACCTGCATCGTGAACTATTGTTCACTTACCCCGATTGAATACGACCAATCAGCGGCCTTTTTTCATACCAACACATGCATTGTTGGTATACGCACTTGTATACTCTGGCGTGTGTCGGGGTCGGATGGGTGGCCTGCTAACGTGTGACTGTGTCGGGGAGGGGGGGGGGGGCACCAGCGGTCCGGGCGTTGAACGTCGCAGATATAAACGCGTCACACAGTCTTTTTTACCCCTCAGCAACTGATCATTATTATATAAGCTAGTATTGACGTAGATCTACATAATGAATTGAGCGTTGGTCTATGGAATCAAAAGTTGCCGTGTGCTAGGCTCTACACAGCAACACAACTTTTTGGCAAAAAATCGAGATGACACAGGCCTGCATTTGAACAAATTGGTCTTTTTTTTACACAGCTCATATTATGCAGGCATTTCAGGCACTACTTGTTACTTCTCTTTACACATTATGTGCTCAGTGCCTGTAATAATCTACACAAAACCTCCTGTTTGCTATAACGAACACTCGAATAATGAGGTTTTAAGTCAGGCCCGGCGACCTAGTTGAATCCGAGTTCCACTGTATATGTTGTACTGGAGTTGAGGATGGAAATGGATTTGGCAAGAAATCCTTGATAAAAACAAATTACTACTGTCTCCAGAGCCTGAAATGCAACCCTAAATCCATTACATCAGTCATCTACCATTTTGTGGTTTAAAAGTTGAGTTTAAAGCAAAACTTTGGCCTTCACATTTATCTAATTTTCGATAAGCCCTATTTTTCCGTAATTAAGACATATTTTTGTTCGTTGTAATATAGTAATTTGAAAATGAGTGCACTATTGCTAATTTTTATGGGAAATTACTAATTTTCTTCATTGTCATTACTAAAAACCATGGAGATGGGTTGGCAGCCATGCTCTCGTGGCCGTGGGCTCCGTACATATTACAGAAGATTCTGGTTATTTGCCGTTTGCGTTGAGAGGCTTGCACCAAAAGTGCATGATTGTTTGTTTTTTTCCATAGTCGGGTCAAAAAAGAAAATTGAGATGACAGATTCGAATGGCATGGTTATGCTGATAGTGATAGGCTAGTCCTAGCATATCTACATTAGATCATATGTTCTGACTGTCATTTCTGCATTTTCTCGTGTGGAAACATACCCTCTCACATCTAGGCCTTGATCTACATAAAGTAAAGGTGGGTGCTTGGATTTTCTGATCAGGGGAAATAAAGAAAATTGAAGAAAATAAAGGTCTAGACCTACCCATCCAGAGTTCATCCAGTTTCTCACAGCCTGCATTGCGTTCCCACCCACCCCCTCCCATCCCTACTGTAGGCCCATCCTCTTGGCATATTAGGAGGCACACTAGATCTAGCTGTACAATGATTAAAAATATGTTAGGAATCGAGGATGGGTCTTGTGCTTCGTGTGAGATGGAGAAAAAGGAGAAAAATCTTCGCTTTTGGGGCCACCAATTGCTTGTTTTATTTGGTTATTGCGACCTCGTTGAAAGCAACTTCTGTCTCTCTGCAACCTTGTTGGAGCTGACGTACATTTACAAAGAGATATAGAGGAAAAAATAGGGGATTGCCTTGTTGAAGCTGACTTCTCGTTGAATGTGACCTTGTTAAATGCACACCCACTGTACAGAAAAGGACCTTAAATTGATTCTAGATTCATTACATGATGTCCTGCTGTCTTGGAAGATGGAGTTTTTTTTCCTATATGTGACCTTAATAAGGTCAGGTGGGGGGCTAGCTTATTTAGGCCATATGTGGCCTAAATAAGGTTATGGGGGGGGGGGGGGGGGTTAGCTTATATAGGCCATAGGCTGCCTAAATAAGGTCACCCTACAATTTATTTTGCATAATTTCTCTTCATTTTTTTTCCTTGCTCTTTCATCTTAAAAAAAAAATCACTGGAAATGGTTACAAAATTCACGAGTCAACCAATTGGAGAATTGGAGAAAAAAATGAAAACCCTGTACTGTGGGTCCCTGTTATAACAAATTTTGGCTGAGTCTGGTCTCTTACGCTTTATACAGTGAATCTACTTATAACGAGTCCAGAGATAACGAGAAGTCTATTATAAAGACACTATTCTAATTAAACCCCATTTTCTCCCCTTCTTTATCTTTGTAAATAAAATACTGCTTTAGCGCAATCAGATAAACATGCAAGTCGGTTATAACGGAATATTGCTGCTGCTGTGCACGGTGCATAGGCCTTTTATTCATAATATATTATGTAAAACAACGCCAGTTTAGAAACCTGTTGGTGATCTTGCGAAACAAGGAATGGGAGAGCCCACATGTGCCAAAAATAAAGGCCTTTGCTAATGGGGGGGGGGGGGAGGTCTGGTACGCACAGACAAGCAGAACGTATCGTGTGATAGGCCTGCCTTGTCTAGATTATCTAGGCCTACCATGCCTCTCACTTCTCCGATGCGGGGATGGAGAGGTCACAATGCTGTGGAGCGAATGTGTGGCGTATGTAAGTAGACGGAACACACCACAGGGTGTGGTGGGATGGGGGACAACACAGCGGGCGGGTTATCCTAGAGAACTTTATTTCTGATCGCCAACGCCGAGTTGTCAACGTCGCAAAAGCTAGAAATAGAAACCTGATTCGGTTTTTGATCAAGTCAGACCTAGAGGTCATGTTGAACAAAATCATCATCGGGGGAGATTACAAAAACAGAAAATCAGACTCATAGATGAGGTCTACTTGACTATTTCCCTTGAATTTATTACTGGATCTCTTATAATGAGAATCCTGCTATAACGGATGTTTCACACCAGTCCCATCCCACTCGTTATAACAGGATTCCACTGTACTTATAATGTAAAGTAAAATAAGTTCTTTTATGACAAACAGTTTGCTTGGCTATAACAGTGGTCCAACCACCCACAAAATCCTAAAACAAATTTGCAAGAAAGCAGTAAAAAGCAAATGGAGCAAAGCAAAAGCCAACATTGGTGGCAAATTGCACCTGTGTTGCCCACAGTATGCTAAGTTGATTGTGTGCAAACTATATGATGTGTTATAATACTGTGTGTGCAGGAGAGAGAGAGGGGGGGGGAAAGTTGGATACGCTGTAGTGTTGACACAAGTCCAGTGAGTGACATAGCATGACTTTGGTCTGGCACATCATCAGATTGCCTCTCTGTTAGATGACAAGACTTATGGCAATATAATGATGGAGTGAGAAGTAGTACGCTGCACACTAGATCTACCGCAGATCTATATATATGATATGTGTGCTCCTCTTTTCCCAACAGTGATGGCCATGCGAACAGGGCTTGCTATAGACTCTATATATATATAGGACTGTAGAGCATGAATGTGCTTTATGAATACAAGCATTATTATTATCATCATTTATGTGGCAATAGCTGATTAATAGGTAGAGGGTAATGTGTTCTCATTGTTTCATCACTTGTACCAGTGTGTGTAAACCGACATAATCCGTGTGCCTACAACAGGATCTGGCAAAAACAGGGACATCACTTCGGCTCCCCCCCCTCCCACACACACACCCTTTTGCATAATTATTTGGTAACTGGTCCACCCAACATCTGCAGATAATATATATTTCTATCCTTTTGTATTATCAATTTCTAGTATTGGGGAAAATATCAAGCTCCTGGTAGATCGTCAAGATGGAGCCTACTGTTTCCGGTTACACAAGGACAGAGTCTATTATCTCAGGTAAGATGTCAAAATATGTTGAACTTGATGAGAGTGAAGTTTTACAGGGAATCTGAACACTTCACTACAATACGAAATTAAACAGAGAACCCAGCACACGACTGCATTTGCAATATACACCCAGACACCATAAACACATTATAAAACAAGGAAAAACTCATAAAACCTTTTGGCCTCAGAGTCCTTGAGGAGCTCAAAAACATACTTTTCCAAACAAGACATCGAACAGTTTCTTTTCCCTGACCTCCCTCCGTGGCACCTAACAAAGACAAAAGGAGACTTACAGCTGACCACACACAACAAAGCAAGCACAAACACCAAAACATTTAAAGTAGAATACGAAAAACTCATAGAAAAATATGCAGGTGGCTCTAAATTGGACTCTGCTGTGGGCAAACAGTACACACCAAAGGAGACTCCATCCCGGAGCCTCCATTTTCTCTGCGGAGGCCACTGACATTGACATGGCACTGAACTCTAGAAAATTCTCCTAACAAATCTTTCCTTTTCCTATCTGACTCTGTCTTGCATCACCTTACTTACAAACTACATATTTTTACACCGCAAAATAGGTTACAACTAAAACATTTATGCTTTGAATGAAACCGGAAAAATATTGTGTTCGCATGGCCACCTAGCCATGTGGGCATCCAAGGAAACGAGTAGTTAGATCTCCTGGCGGAGGAATCCTTGTCGCTTCTGTTGGAAATAAAGTAAAAAAACTTCACCTCCAGTCTGTGGGAGACTCTTTGGAAGAATCAAGCCAACAACAAACTACACAACATTAAGCTGAAACTGGGTCCACGAGAACGTTCGGGCCTCTCCAGAAGAGATGAAGTCATTTTTACTCGATTACACATCGTGCACATGTCCCTGACACATAAATACCTACTTCAGGTATGAATTTATTACTGGATCCTTTTTAACGAGAATCCTGCTATAACGGATGTTTTGCACCGGTCCCGTCCCTCTCGTTATGACAGGATTCCACTGTATTGTGTTTGTGATGTCTACTTGTGTTTCAGCAGTGGTTCCATCCGGCCTCTGGACATGCCGAATGGTGTCTGTGCGTCTGCCTAAGAATTTTTTTAGCAATTTTAAAAACTTGGTTGAGTGGTGTCTGGCTGTTGATTTTGGAGATGTATTTTTGGAATGATTGTCTTTTACTCTCCCTGAGGCCTCTACGTGCCACAGCTCGAGCCTTTAAATAGTTTATCTTGTTTTCTGTGATGTTGTTGTTGACGGCCTTTCGATACGCTGCCTTCTTTTTCTTTACTGCGTCCTCGCATTCCCAAGAGAACCAGATCTTGTTCCTCCGGGGTTTTGTTTTTGTTTTTGGTATGTGTTTGTGGCATATTTCTAAAAGCTTTTCGTGGAATTTATTGTAGTTGAGGTCGAAATTAGGATTAAGAATCTGGGAACATTGATTGGCAAACCCGTCCCAGTCTGCTTTTTTGAAGTTGAAGCGTTCTGGGATCGGGTTGTTTTGGAGGCTATTGTTTTTGAGAAGAGTTGGGAAATGGTCCGTACGGTCATCCAGCACAGACCACTCAAGTTCTGGGACTAGGTCAGGGGTACAAAAGGTGAGGTCAAGGGATGAAGTGCCATAAGTGGCTCTGTTTCTGTAAGTTGAGGATTTATCATTTAAGAGACTGATGTTATTTTGAAATGAAAAGTTTTTTATTTTTCCTTTCTGGTCTGTAGGTTTGTCTCCCCAAAGGGGGCTGTGGGCATTGAAATCTCCTAGCGAAATAAAGGGTTTTGGAAGCTGAGCCTTTAAGTCATTTAGTTGGGTTATTTTGAGGGGGTAATTTGGTGGGATATAAACTGAGCAGATCATGATTGGTCTGTGCAGGGTGACCTGTACGGCAATAGCCTGGAGGGTCGTCTTAAGATGTACTTGTCTGTGGATTGTGTTGTTGTCGGTGTAGATGGTGGTATCACCGGAAGCAATCTGGTTCTCCGTGTGAATGTGATGGTATGCAGTAAATCCTCTTAAGTTTATGGTTGAAGCCCGGGGCGAATTTTGTTTCTTGAATACAGGCCACCCGTGGGCACAGTGTGGCCTGTAAATGTTGCAATTCTGCAATGGATGGTCGGATTCCGCCGGCATTCCATTGCAGGACTGCCATTATGATTTTTTAGTTTTTATTTTGGAGCTCAAAGGCCCCGGCTTCGAAGAAACACTCTGACTCCTCCTCGCGGGGGAGGCAGGGTGTTTTGTAGGTTGCCGTCCTGGATTGGACAGCGGTCTAGTGGGGGATTTGGAGGAGTGACAGACTCCGCCCTTCCCGGGGTCAGGCCGGGGAGGGGGGGTCGGAGCTGTCTTTCTCCATAGGCAGGGGTTTGTCTGCTGGAGGGGTAGGGGGAAGTGGAGCAGACCGAGGGGGCTGGGAAGGTGGGGGGGGGGGGGGGAGAAGGCCCACCTCACACTCCATCAGAGGGATGGGCTATGAGATGGAAGAAGAAGGAGAAGAAGAAAAAGGGATAGAAGAGGGGTGTGGGGGAGACGAAGGGGCGGAGGAAGAGTCCTCCCCGTCCTCCCCTAGGAAATATTTTAAATGCAAAATGTTGCAAGATCTGTTTTCCGTCGTTGATTCCAACAGAATCCTTTGATTTTATAAAGGCCATAGGCCTTTATGGAAAATTGCAAATTCAGTTATTTTGATTTTAAACAGGTTATCTTTTTTTAGATTGTTATTTTAGTAAAATTTTACCTCAAGTTTTTAACATTATAAAATCTGATTGTTGGCGCGAACCAAGTCGTGCAATGAACTGTTGTGAATGCAACGAACTTGTTGTTCGCGCGCTCATATGACCGTATGCAGTTGCGAGCGCCATAAAACTCTTGCTTTAAAAAAAAACCCAACCCACCTGTGTACTTTTGGAGAAAAAATAGTTTCCCTTCCCCTGAAAAGACTAATGACTGAAATAGTTTTATTGTCAGTGCTGAAAAATGTAGGCTCAGAATATTTGGCTTTAAAAATGTTTTTGCTGTGTATTATAGATTTTGCCTCAAAAGAAAAAACTTATAGGCCTACTTGTGTTGTGCTAAATATTAAGGAAGAGGCAAATTGTGTAATAAATTGTAGTCGTCTTCTGTTGAGGAAATCGTTATACAGTGGAACACTGCAACGGCACCTGCTACAGCGGGACCGTCCCTACAGCAGGACCTTACCGGAATCCCCTTTTTGTTCTCTCTATCATGTAAACTCAATTACCTGTGCTCGGATACAGCAGGAGAGATCGAGCGAGCTCTAGCTGTGGGGAAGGGAGTTTGGGGGCTGTAGGTGGACTCCAAACAAGCAGTCACCGGTGCGGTGTTGTGAATGGCCAGTCCAGTGAGTGATGAGTGAGGTGGGCCAGGCGGCAAAGAGAGATGGTCAGGTGCAGAGAGACGTGGCGGCGATACGTGAGCCACTCCAAAAGTGATGTGCTGTAGCTTAGAGGCTCTGTATGAGAGCGCAGGGTTGGTGATTTTAAAATATTTTTAAAATAAAAATTTTAAAAATCGATTTTTAAAATTTAAATCGGATTTTTATTTTTTTTTAAAAATGTCGACACAGTTTGGGATTTTTGGTGGCTAAAAGTAAGTTCTTTTAGTGCAAAATGCATTGTCTTTATTTTAACTAATGATTAATTTAAGCAAGTGCAATTTTAGAAAGCCTTAATCTGCTATATCAGTGAATTATGGCTGCAGACAAAAAATGAAGAAAATGTCAGTCTAAAAGGAAGGGGATGGGGGAGGTAATTATGCATAGATAAACTTGCATTTTATTACAGTGTGTGTGTGTGCACGCGCTTGTGTTTGTCTAAAAAGAAAAAGAAAATGCTAATTTCAATTATGAAAAAAAAAGTAAATTGAATACAGTATTATTTTACTACTTACAGTGACAGGGGGGAAAGCAGACTTTTAAGCATGATTACAGTGGAAACCATATATAACAGGCCCGGTAATAACAGGGATTTTTTAAATCCCCGTTTTTTTCCTACTCTTTGACTCAATTAAAAGTTATCGGCAATAACAGGGCCCCATCGGAGCCTAACCGGTTATAGCAGGGACAAATGAGAGAGAGATGGAGCAAGCCCACGCAAGCCATGCCTCTGCAAGTACACACAGCTCGTGAAGCGAGAGAGGGCTGGGGTGTGCTGCAGACCTCGATCTAGCCCAAAACCTAACAACACGCACGCGTAATGTGTCTCCAACGATGTCAAGCGCACGAGAAACTGCCTTTCAATTGACAAAAAATACGAAATAATCCTGGCTGTTGAGAAAAAGCAAGCTCCACTGGCAGAGATTTGTCGTTACTTCGACATTCCACAAGGGTCGATTCACACCGTTATCAATGATAGAGCGAAGATAGTGGCAGCATACTCCAATGGAAAGTTTGCTCTGGATCGAAAGAAGATGAGGCTACCTGATGCGGATGCTGTGGACCAAGCTCTTCTGGTGCGGTTTAAGGAGGCAAGGAGAAAGTTGGTGCCAAAACCCCTGTTGGTGGGTACTTGTGGCAAGGGAAACAACCCAAGAATAAGTACAGCTAGATTACCAGATTAGTCCACAATAAATGCTTACTTTCCTTGCATTTCTGATTTAACAGGGATCGGACATAACAGGACATTTTCTCTACTCCCACCATCCCTGTTATATCAGGTTTCCCCTGTATTTTAGTCTACTAAACCTTATATCTGTTTTATAAAATCAAGGAAAGGAATTCTGAATGTTTAAAGATGTAAAAACAGAATACATTT
>NW_004797343.1:558862-562771 GCF_000002075.1 Aplysia californica
GGGGAGGGTGTTGACATACGTATTTTGCACGCATCCGTTAACCTCTCGACGACCCATCAGGAAACGACGTGTGCGGTGTCAGAGAGTGAAGATTTCCAAGAGGGTTTGTTTTGTACCGTTCTAATAATACCACTATCTTGTCAATAGAGCGGTCGATAATAATAATTCTCTCTGATTGGATGTTACGGGTACGCCACAAGTTCTCAGTCTTGTTGCTGTTGTTGTTGTGTTGTTGTTGTTGTTGTTGTTATTGTTGTTGTTATTGTTGTGTTATTGTTGTTGTTGTTGTTGTTGTTGTTGTTGTAGTTGTTTTCCATAGAGTGTGCTGTCAATGTTAGGTCCTGGATGGAGAAAGTAGCTTTAAACGTCATTAAGAGCTGTGAGGTGTGGAACAGGTGACAATCCACAGTTTCATATATTATGTAGTCACATAAAGGACACACTCCGAGATGTTCTGGATTTTACTCCGTTTAAATGTAAGCTGGATTGCATAATGGGTTCTGCTTGCAGGGTGGGGGGGGGGGGATACCGGAGTTTGTTCTTTTCTCTGAAGGTGGTTAGTATTGTCATTCTTTTTGTTGTAGCCATATGTTTGAATAAAAACTGCTCTGTCTTTCTTTAACCAAGGTCCATCTGTTCATCCAGTCTTGTTTGTTGTTGCTTTTAGTGGGATGTTTTGCATTTTGCAATCACGTTGTAAGGTTGGTCTATTTCTTGTATAGTTCCTTTTTTGGTAACTGTGTCGGCTCTATCATTTTACAGGTGTGTTTTAGTGTCCGGAAATCTACTGCACCATCGAGTTGACACAATATGATGTACTCAAGTGATGGAACCCATTCAGTGTAATAGTTTTGGTAATAGTCATTTAGTACTTCTTGTAAAATTGATAGCGAGTCAGTGAAAATACGATACTCTGTGTATTGGCAGAGTCAGTGTCAAAATTGTGTGGAGTTCGTTCCAGTGCTGTATTAGTTGCCATCCTTTCTGCGTCGTAGTTGCTGTATTTCTCTTCACAGACTGCAAAGAGCTCACAGGAACGTCCATCTGGGCATTGTATAAGCGTATAAATGTATAAGTATTCCAAATCCGGCTTGGGTTTTGCCTTTGAATGCTGAGCCGTCTCTATAAACGCATAGCCAGTCGTTTGAATGGCTGTCAATATTTTTACCTGATGTAAGCGTCAGCGTCACTGGGTACGGCGATTTTGTGCTTTTGTCTGTGACAGATGTTGTAACGGTGGGTTATTCCAAAGAGATGTGGGGAGGAATGTTTTTGTTGACTCTTTTGGTTTCTTTTCTGCTTTGTGGTGAATAGTGAGTATCCATTATTTTTGCAATGTGGTGCATAATTGATTTTTGCTGAAGTCGGCTTTTCCACGCTTTGATTAGTTTTCCCCGTTTGAGTGGTGGGGCACAGTTTTTAAAATTCTTTCATGGAGCCCCAAAGCTGCTTTATCTCTACAGCTTCTTAGGACTTCGACATTTGTAAAAATTGTGAAAGCGGCAGTAAGTGTGGGTCTAACGTCGTCGTGTATGAAAAGAAGTGTACTATTCTGAACTTGTCAGGGGTATACAAGCGGTTGTACATACCTCGTATTCCAGGGCAGATCGGACATAACCCAGGTACAGAGCTCTCAGGGTTTTAATGTCTTAACCCCATGAACGGCTAGCAAATTTCTTTAGAAATTGGACTCTACTCATTGTCTTGTTTTTTTATGATCTCCATTTGACTTTTCATAGATAGATATTAGCGAAGTTTGGTAACTAGTTTTTTTGTTTGTTGTTTTTCTTTTATGAGAGTTCTCACTACCTACCTTTTGGATACCTGTGGGTTGAGTAGATGACAAGTATGACATCTCCCTGGGTATCATTGTGCATGTATATGACTACACCATGGTATCTTGTGCATGTGCAGGTATCAGTTGTGTATCCTGCAAAGTTCAGGTCCATGCATTTGTGTAGGGTTATTTGAGAAGAGCAGCATGAATCCGTCTGTCCTTCAGTATTTTGAGGAGTTCTGTCTTCTTGTTCCTTAAAGCATCAAAGATGCTGAGTTGTAAGAGGTTGAGACAACTTTTCCTTTGTTTGCGGATGCCAGTGGCTTTCATCTCACATCGAGAGCTGTTCTAACTGCTTTGTGCCTGTGTGTATCATCAGTAGATGACTTGTCACTCAACCTGAATCTTGACCGCTAACAATGTATTTGTATAGTCTCCAGTTCGAGGCAAACACACCATCACTTACACTCAGACTTACACAACTCTCACTACAATACGTAATGAAACAGAGCTCAACACCGGAGAACCCAGCACACGTCTGCATTTTCAGAGCAAACCCAGACACCATAAACCCCATTTTCTCTGCTGAGACCACTGACATTGACATGGCACTGGGCTTCGAAGAAAATTCCCCTAACAAATCTTTCCTCTTCCTATATCACTCTCTGTCTTGCATCACCTCACAAAATACACACTCTTACACCCAAAATATTTAGGTTACAACAAAAAATGCAAGCTTTGAATGAAACAAGGGAAAATATCGTTTTCACATGGCTATCTAGAAATGTCGGCACCCGAGGATACGAGCAGGTGGATCTCCTGGCGGAGGAATCCTTGTTCCTTCTCCTGGGATCAACGACAAACACTCTCCCACAGACTGGCTTTAGAAATACAGTAATAAACGAACTACACCTCCAGTCTGTGGGAGACACGTTGGAAGAAACAAATTAACAGCAAATTCCACAACTACATGCACAAATTGGGTCCACGGAAACCTACGGGCCTCTCCATAAGAGACGAAGTTATTATTTACTCGATTACACATCGGACACACTTTCCTGACACACAAATACCTCCTTCATGGAGATGAGAAACCGTTCTGTGTCGGATGCAACCCAGATGTTACCATTAGACGCATCTTAACAGAGTGTCCAGACGACGAAGAGACGCGAGGAAAGTATTTTTAATGCAAAAAATTGTAAGATCTGTCGTTGATCCTAGCAGACTCCTTGATTTTATTAAAAAGTTAAACATTTTTAAAATGTGATCAATGAAGTAAGCCAAGCTGTGCTGTGAGCTGTTGTGAATGCAACATGCAACCAACCTGTGTTTCGCACGTTCATGATCTTATGCAGCTGAGAGCGCCATAAAACTCTTACTAAACTAAACTAAACTTTGCATAGCCACTATAGCCATTCATGTCTAGGGGCCGTTTTATCCTCTTTGTCCTCTTTTTGTCAATCTATTAGTCTTTTCCACTTAAGTGTATGCATCCTGAATCTGTGATTTTTAAAGATTTGTCACTCAGAACATCCGCCCCAGTGATTGCACTGCCTGTTGTCGATCTTGCTGAACGAGGCGACATCCGAGCCCGTATATAGTTTCATTCCTTTTGTCATAGAATTGAAGGCTAGGGTGTCTGTGACCCACCCACCATGAAAAGAACCCATGCACGTAGAAGATAGGAGGGTACGCGGGTTTTCGTGAGCCTGAAAGTCCCGACTTCTCTGTAACTGTGTAGTTCAGGTAGAGCTCACGTCGCCCTTTCCTTGCCACCAAAGACCGATGGATATACTTATCAACTCTTTCACGTAGTTCAGGATAAGTGGGACTTCGCTGGATCATCACATCCTGGGTCGATGTGCCTTTGTGAAGGAGTCCAATCTCAGGGAGCAAGTCAGGCATTCTGCACGAACTGTGCTTGTACACAGACTCGCTCAAATTGGCTCATGGTTGATTCTCAGCCACAGAGGGTGTGATGGCGACAGGGGCTGGGGCGTCAGACAGATTTAGACAAACACTCAAGGACAAAAAAACAACAACAAAAAACCCCAAACAAACCCAACAACACGCACAAGCACACACAAACACAAACGCACTCACACACACACACACACACTCACTCTCTCTCT
>NW_004797343.1:564881-566223 GCF_000002075.1 Aplysia californica
CACACGCGCGCGCGCGCGCGCGCTCGCCCTTCTGCCCCCCCCCACACCCACCCACTCTTTCATCTTCCTGTCTCCCCTCTCAGTCTCTCAATATCTGTCATTGGCCTTTCACTCTCCCGCTTTTCTGTTTGGTTTTAGTGGCGTCAAGGGAAAGTACATATTGTATTTTTAAAACTGTATAGCCAGACTCCCAACCTCATAATTTGAGAGCGCCACCCTTTTTCCCAGACAGTGGAAGTCAATTAGAGATAGACCGACACAGAGCATAAAGTTAGAGTAACAGCTGTATGCTACTAGTTTGAAGATATAGAGATAGACAGGGTGTGTTAAACTACAACGCGAAGTATCAGTTGCTATTTTACACGATCACGAGATTAGAGTGTTTATGATAGTGTTGTGTGACGAGAGGGTCTTCCTCACGTAAAAAACAAATCATCACGAAAACCAATCTTTCCAGTGTTAACAGATCTCCAACAGCTGTTAGACCTACCATCCGCTGTTTGTACTGCAATACGACTTTACGAACAGGTAAAAGTAGAAACCTTGTTTACTGCCATTTCTTCTTTTCAATGTAAGAGTTTATTGTTATATCATTTTCTCATTAATATGTCACAATAACAAACTCGTTGTAGATAAAATAAAGTTTCCATTTATTGAAGAAAGTTTTTTTATAAGCCCTACCCAGGTGTGGACTGTGTCTTAAAACCGGCTCGGGCATCTATTACACCTGGGCCGGCCCACAGTCAGGACTTTATTTGTGCGATATCTAGGAAAAACTAAGATGCACATTCATGAACCGAGATACAGTTCGCAAACTATAAAATATCGACTTTCTATCGAAATGGAACACGTATCAATATCATACAGTAGTATCCGTCAGTGGCGAGGCGCACGAAGTAATTAGAAATATTTAAATCTTCTCAGATTGTGAGCATAGCGAGTTGTTAGTATTGTTTCACTTTATTGCAGCTTTTATGCGGCTTCATCTAGAAACAGTTGTAAATATCGATATATCTAGATTACGGGATAACCTGCAGATTTTAACTGACTTTCTCTAGAGGGGCCATGAAATCTGGAATCTAGAAATCTAGATGAATCACGATAACGCTTTGTTTCTTGTGCCTTCTTGTGCCATTCAGCAGGCTACAGTTAGAAGAGAAAGTGCGCATAAAAGAGCTTGGTCCTCATCTGTCGCGTGATTTTGAGCTGAAGAAATGTTCGCTTTTTTCCTGTACGTAGAATGATAAGTAAAAGAAATTATACTGTTTCCATTACAAGTCTGCATTTTACTGATCGATCAGACACTGACAAGGTTTGGTCATCAATCACATTCACTCTCTCT
>NW_004797343.1:566580-567998 GCF_000002075.1 Aplysia californica
TGTTACAATTTTAATAGTAGCAAGTAACCCTATTGCCCATTTGTGCACTTTCCAATTATGCACCACCTTATCTGCAACCCACGCGACGCCACTGGTATCCGTCATCGTTTTTGTCGTCCAGAAACGGTGCAAACAATGCTCTCTTAATGTAGACAACGGTATTTGGTATTCTTAATCAAGCTTTTTTACTGGGACTCTCCTCTCGTCATTCATGGCCCTAGCAGAGACAGAGAGGTATACAAAAGACTAACAGCTCGACAAAGCGGTTGGTAAAAACCAAATACATGTACTGAGAGATGGTGTTGGAATTCTGTTAAAAAAAAAAACACAGCAAGTGAATAAATCGGTAATTCTGTGGACAAAAGCCAGTTTAAATTTCTTCGACTTAGTGCAGCTTGGTTCTACCCATAATGTCAGGGAGCCACAGACAGGTGCCATGATTGACCTTTGTATTTCTTCCACAATATGGACATTTATTTTCTTAACTGAATCCGTCAAAAGTTTCTGAAATGCTAGGGCTTGCAAGACCAAGAAAATTCTTTACTTATACTTTTTTCACACTATGTTTTCGTTAGGCGTCGAGGGTAAATTATGCACTTGTTTATGGTAGACCAACTATGCAGCTCTTTCAACTGGGATGTTAAAATTTCTCAGGATTCTCTTGACTCCATCAATCCATCTTTAACGAGGCCTACCTTTTCCTTTACAACTAAGTAAAAACATCTCATTTCAGAAGACTCTTTTGTTTCCATACAAGCATGCCACACCACAAAGTCAGTAGAGTGAGCACCCATGTCTGGCAAAGTGGTTTATGCGCAGCTGAGCTGCATCCTAAAAAATAAAATAAATTAGGCTAGGTCTGACGTTGACATTTCCCGGGCAATTGTTCTGGTCGGGCAACTTGTCTTGCAAAGTTCTCATCTGTAATGAAAAGACTGGTCAACGTGACCATGAGAAATGCTGCGTGGAAAACATTACGAACTTTCTGTAAAGGATTGTATGACATCTTCACATATCACAGTCATGGATGACTAGTTTTGTTGTGTGTGATGTGTTTGCTTCGTGCTCTATGTTAGACAAAATAATTATGTCGAACCATTCAAATATGTGCAGGTTCGGGTAAATTTTCGTCTAAAACAAAATGGAATTGTCTGAAGCTCATTTCCCCCAAAATGTTCAGGAAAACAGTGGGGTCCCTTTTTAGTGTTTTTGTCTCAATTTTGCGCTCTTCACAGTTCATAACCTAGAACACGCATAGTGATGTCAAAGACTGGAACGTTTTAAAGATTTAACCTATGGCATAAGAGGAAGTGAGAGGTTTTCATATAGCAGATTGGGTATGCAATGTGAAAAAATAGCAACGTGCTGGATATTCGCAGAGGCCACCACACATTTACATGTGTTGCCCATTAGAAGGA
>NW_004797343.1:569186-570458 GCF_000002075.1 Aplysia californica
GCGAGAGAGAGAGAGAGAGAGAGAGAGAGAGAGAGAGAGAGAGAGAGCGCATTATACATAGTTTCTTCCTTCAGACTCGTGTGTTTGTTATCTGATCTACTACGTTTGTCTATGTATGCGTGTATAATAATATGGGTAAGTATGAGTATGTTTGTACGTGTGTGTGTCAGTGTGTATCCCGCCTTACAAGAGACCCACGGCCAGGCGGGCGTGGGAACTACCCACACGTGGGCTCCTCGACGGCTCATCGTCGGCAGCGTGAGCGAAATGAAAACTTGGCGGATGTTGTGTCGGTCACTGCGCTCAACTAGGCTAACTGTGCTGCTGTGTGCGCGCATCAGACGCCTTCGTCGTGCGCCACTGCAGATTTGATGTGTCATGTTATGTTCGTTTGTGTGGTGTGTCATTAGTGTGTGATAGAGATTTTTTTGTTTTTTTTCGTTCGACTGCAGTAGCAGGATGTTGATGTGGATCCTATGTTCTGTTCTGTAAGTGCTCGGTTCCGAGTTGTGAGTTGTGAGTTACGAGTTCTTCATGTTGAGGAAATTCAGAAATATAAACAGGTGTTGGAAGTTCAAGAAGTATTTTGTTTATTATTTGAACCAAGTAGCTTACGCAACACAAACACAAAGACGATATTTTGCGCAACCTTGTTTTGAAAAGGAAAGACTTCCGACTGGATGGATTGAAATTACTAAAAGAAAAAGTCTAAGGAAATAGATACGACTTGACAGAGCGATACTTCAACAACCCTCAGTGTGATTAAAATCTATCTTGTGGTGAGTTCGTGTTTGGTCAAAACTGGCTACTGTTTACACGTAGTTAATGGGTGGTCGTAGGGCGTCACTTGTAAACCCCTACTTCTTTTTTCACTCTTTTGTTTCGTTTGTGTCTTACTTTTTCCCAGCACTAAATGACCCTTATTGTTACTGTGTGTTTTTCTCTACTCAATCAAACTTGAAAGACATCCGCCCCTTCATTCAGCTTGATTTAGAGTTTTATGAGTACGGCTGGAATGGGTTAATAGCACCATACGAGATGTCAAGGAAGTCTTTCTCTCTTGAGTTTACGTTCTGTGGGGTTTGGTCACGTGACTTTGTTTGTGTTTCCAATAGTTTTGTGGTAAAGTAAGAGGATAATATATTTTGTCTGTCTGTCAGTGACGGAAGCACTCTCACACATGCACCTGCACTGACTTACACTCACCATACACACACACACACACACACACACACATACACACACACACACACATACACACACACACGCGGG
>NW_004797343.1:572465-577674 GCF_000002075.1 Aplysia californica
GACCCCTGAAACAGTGCATCTGTGTGTGGGAGTGAAAGTAAAAATTTACCGGAATTACTTTTCATCTGTTCTTTATGAAATGTGGACTCGCTGTAAAGTAACATACTCAGATTTCCTTTGTAGGGTGTTTCATTTGGACTGACCCTCCTGGGAAATGATGGAGTCACCAGGGTGATCAGAGTGCTGTTCATTTGTCTGTTGTTGTTGGGGGTGACAAAATAGTTCAGAGGGGAAGTAGCAATACCACATGCCCTGTGCCGGCAGTTGGAAAACACGGTAGTCTCGCCTTTGCCAGGGTTAACCCCAGGAACATACTTATTTAATTTATAGCACACCCGGTTGATTTTCTGACTCTCCTTATTCGGAAGGTGCGGAGACCATCTAAAAATTATCTAAACGTCCCCAAATTTGGCAACCAATGACAAGAAAGATTGATTTAGTCTTCGCGGATTTGCCTTTTTTTAATCAAGCTGGAAACAAGAAAGTTGCACTGTGACTTCTTTGAGCATGTTGTTCTGGAAAATATGTTATCGATTGATCCGCTGAATGCCTGTGCATCATCTGAGATAGATCGAATTTGATAAAATTAGAAGCTATTTTGTGAAATTCCTTATTCGAATTTTGAAACAAGAACGCTGACGTGGTTCCAGTTTTCCACGTGGCCTGAAAGGGAAACACTGCTGCACATGGTAAACGCTTGTCGCCAGCTCGCTGTGATTTCATGGCTGCATGATAGTAGGTATGCAATACGCGGGTGATCTCGGCAAAAATGGGGAAAATTAACTCGCTTGTGTCTCGCTTCCAATTTCAGTATTCTTTAAAAATTTCATAAATCTACAAACTTTTGTCCTTAATCTTTAATGTGAAAACATCGGATAAGCGAACATATAAAAAATTAGTGTGAATTACTGGGGTTAAAGTTGGGCTCCAAATCGGCTTTTCAGCCTTTTGCGGACACAAAATCGTGAGATCCCCACAACCCATGCATTTTAAAAACACCGGTGCTCCGGTCGTACTAAATCTATTATGATGTAGTTATGTCCAATAAAAGTACTTAAATTGATGTTTCTGTCAGTATGTTTTTACTGATTTGATTTTAACGCAAAGTTCATAAAATTTAAAAAAAAAACCTTTGAAGAAAGGCTTTTTCAAATGGATTTTATTAAAATGTTCGAAGTAAAAATATATGGCGGGAAAGCTCATCCATTTTTTGGTAAGAATATGGAAACAGTATTAGGACTGATACGTGTCGATGAAAGCACCAAAGTTTGGAAACTTTCCTTGACTGAGCAAAAGCGAGACTAGAATCGGCAGGCGAACGCCATGCCGGTGTGCCGCTCATGTGCACATGATAGCCTATCTTATTTAATTTATATTCTGCCACTTTTCTTGAATATGTTTAAACTAGCTGGGCCCCCTTTTGATGAAAGGAATGATCGGTGCGTTAACATCAACTGAAAGTCATTTACACTCTACTGGAATGGAGCAATAAATCTTGAGAGAAAAGTGACAGTGTCGTGTTTCCAAGTTGCCAAATGATATAATAGATGTATAGATTGATTCTCTATTTCGCTTTCGTGATTGTACACTCCATCATTTTAAAGGTGTGGAATCTGTGCGCACGGCTCGTGAATGGAAACCTCACTTGTTTACAATGATGGCGTCTTAGAAGACGGACTTTCCCAAGATTAGATCTAAACAAAACTAATGAAAAACTGAAAGTTAAACTTCAGTGACTTCAGGCTCCTCAATGAAACTGTGCACCCTTTAAATGATTCTGAACCACCATTAATTTTGTCAAATTTGAAAGTTAAGTGGTTCGGAAGTTTTAGGCGGCCCAAATGACAAACTGTCACAATCACAAATGTGATGTATAGAGATAATGGATCACACAAAGTTCATTAGTTAGTTTTAAGTTTTAGTAGAGGTTTTACGGCGCTCGCAATATGAGCGCCAAGGGGTTGATGTCAACAGTACAGTCCTTACAAGGAATCAGACTTACTCTGCTCACCTCTCTAGCTTCAACAGCACAAAGTCTGCTTCGACTATCAAGGCACCCCGGAAATAGCGGGTTACAAGAGAGTAACAAACATACAAAAGAAGGAGAAGAGAAATGACAATAGTAAGGATTAGGAAAGAAAAAGCAGCAGTTCCCTGTTGTAGATCAGGCACAGTTATGAGCATGACATTGATGAGTGAGCCCATTTACAATTCTACTATGCATGAAAGAGAAATGTCCCCCCTTTGGGAATGGCCTAAAGACACTTCAGTTAGTGGCATCGCCCCGGGGAGTGGTTCATTAGTGAGTATACTGATTATTTTTATTGATTTTAAGAGAAATATATGTTTGTTTAATTGTTTTACAATTTAAAGTGTCCTATTTAAATTTAGGAACCCATTCTTATTGAGTCTTGGCGTCTCGCCACTGTCATTTCAATACCCAAACCAAACAAAGACCACACACACCCATCCAATTACAGACCAATAGCACTAACGAGCTGTCTGTGCAAACTTATAGAAAAAATGATCCACAGGCGACTCTATTGGTTTCTGGAGATGGCGGGCTCGCTGAGCGGTCTCCAGTGTGGAGACGACGGGCTCGCTGAGCGGCCTCCAGTGTGGATTCAGGAAAACTCAATCCACTCTGGATCACCTGGTCCGCCTGGAGACCTTTATACGCGAGACGTTTGCCGAAGGAGGCCACATAATTGCCTTCTTTTTTCGACCTAGAAAAAGCCTTCGACACAACCTGGAAGTATGGCATTCTCAGATCAGGCAGACGTGTACTGCAGCCGGATTTGACACTATACAGGGAAATGAATGACCAGGACCAGGCCCGTATCCTCTGCGTTATATTCAACAGAAAACTCACATTCATACCACACATCAAAAACCTTTGTGTGAGGTGCCAGAAAGCGTTAAACACTTTGAAAATTCTATCGCATCCGGAATGGGGCGGGGACTCAAAACACCTTCTCCACTTGTACATCTCCCTTGTCCGATCCAGGCTTGACTACGGCTATCAAGTCTACCTACCACACCCTAAAAATGCTAGACCCAGTGCAAAACCCATAGCTCCCACTGTCCTGGGCCATCCGTATTTTGTTCGGATTTTCTCGAAAAATCGCTGTTGTCCCGGAAATACGGATTTTGACCGACAGTCCTGGAAAATAACAACTTGTCAAGCATACTTCTAAACTGTTGCTTGGGAAAATGATGAAAATTCGGGAGAGTTGGCAGGTGTGCAGTTTCGACAAAGTCAGCTGATACGCATGCGCTGTACTCGGCTTCTTCATTCGTTTGAAAAGATGGCGTCAAAACGTTCGTCGGTGAGTTCTAAGTCAGACTCTGGACCAAGTAAAGCAAAGAAACCGAAAAGGCAGTAAGTTTTTCTTGACAAACACAAGGTGTTCCTGATAATTAGTCAATGTCCCTGATTTTGAGCAAGGCTGTCTCTGATACCCACAGAGAGGGGTGTGCAGCTATGAAAACCAAGGACTCCGCCTCGCTCGGGGGGGTGGGGCTTTCCGCACTTCTCCGGTGGAGAGCCTCCAGGCCGAGGCAAACACACCATCACACACACACACACAACTCTCACTACAAAACGCAATTAAACAGAATTCAACACCAGAGAACCCAGCACACAACTGCATTTTTAAAACAAACCCAGAAACCAAAAACAAATTCCAAAACAACGAAAAACTCATCAAACCTTTCGGCCTCAGAATCCTTGAGGACCTCAAAAACATACTTTTCCAAACAAGACTTCCATCAATTTCTTTTTCCCGACCTCCCTCCATGGCACCTCTCTGAGGCAAAAGTAGACTTACAGCTGACCACACCCAACAAAGCAAGCACAACACCAAAACATTTAAAGCAGAATACAAAAAACTAATAGAACAAACAGTACACACCAGAGGAGACTCCATCCTGAAGCCTACATTTTCTCTGCGGAGGCCACTGCCATTGACATGGCACTAGACTCCGTAGAAAACTCTCCTAACAAATCTTTCCTTATCCTTTCGGACTCTCTGTCTTGCATCACCTCACTCACAAACTACACACTCCTACACCCAAAAATAGTTAGGCTACAACAGAAAATACGCACCTTAACTGAAACAGGGAAAAATATTGTGTTCGCGTGGATACCTAACCATGTGGGCATCCGAGGAAACGAGCAGGTAGATGACCTGGCGAAGAAATCCTTATCCCTTCTGTTGGGATCAACGACGAACACTCTCCCACAGACTGACTTTAAAAATGAAGTCGAAATTTACACTTCCAGTCTGTGGGAGAGCCATTGGAAAAAACAAACTAATAAAAACTACACAACATTAAACCCAAACTTGGACCGTGAAATCCTTCGGGCCTCTCCAGAAGAGACAAAGTTATTTTTACTCGATTACGCATGGGACACACAAGTACCTCCTTCAGGGAGAAGAGAAGCCGTTCTATGTCGGATGCGACACAGATTTTACAATTAGACACATTTTAACCGAATGTCTAGACTTCGGAGAGACCTGAAGGAAATACTTTAAATGCAAAAAATTGCAAGACATTTTTTTCGTCGTTGATCCCAACAGAATTTTGGATTTTATGAAGGCCTTTATGGGAAATTATAGAGTGAAATTGAATTATTTAAAGTTTTTATGTTATTTAGGAAAGTTGTTTTAGATTGAAAATATATATTTACACTGAATTTTAAATATTTTAACATTTTAAGATCTAACTACTGACCTGTGTCCAGCAGTACAGTGAACTGCGAATAAAACTAACTTGTGTTTCGTGCGCTCATATGACCTTATGCAGTTGCGAGCGCAGTTAAACCCCATACTAAACTTAAAGCTAGAGAGGTGAGCAGAGTAAGCCTGATTCCCTGTAAAGACTTCTCTGTCGACATCCACTCCTTGGCGCTCTTATGACCTTATGCTGTTGCGAGCGCCGTAAAACCTCTACTTAATTGAAAAAAAACAACCCCATACTAGTTGGTGGTTGGCGGGTCCTCTGGTGTGGTTTGCTTTTTCTTTCCTATCAAACATCTATTGTTCTTATCTCCCCTTCTTTTTTAAAATGTTTGTTACTCTCTTGTAACACCTCTAATCTTCTGGCGTTCATATGACCTTATGCAGTTGCGAGAGCCGTAAAACCTCTACTTAAACTAAAAAACTATCATCATCATTGCCTTTCTCACCCTGGGTCAGGATATAGG
>NW_004797343.1:577774-579923 GCF_000002075.1 Aplysia californica
GAGGGGGGTTGAAAATGAAAATAATTCCAGGTTATGAAGTAGCGTTGCGTTCATGTGATAGATCTAAAGCCGTAGTGGAATCAAAAGGAGGAAAACAAATAATGTAATATGATAATAACGGGTTCCTACTTTGACAAGAAACTACCTTTGTACTCGAGACGTTTATACGTGGTCGTATATGTGTTCATGCGTGTGTGTATGTGTACATTTAGATTTTTGTAAAAATCTTTATGTATGCAATAAAAATTTAAAAAATGATTATGTACAAATCTCCGTGGGCGCTTATTTGACTGCGTTTGTGTGTGGTGTATTAATTGTCAGTATGTGTACGAATATTTTTGAGTATACAATTATGTGTTATATGTATGTACATATGTATATGCATGCATGTGTGTATATGTGTTTGTGCGCGTGTTTGTCACATGTGTTTTTAGTGTGCAGGAGGCTTTGTTTGTGACGGTATTTACTCATGGTACCTTATGGATTTATTCGCAAGAGTTAAGACGTTATTGAATACACATAATATATTATGAGCTTGTGGAAGAAGGCTCTACACTACCTTACAGAAACCGCAAACCAACTCGGCGCAAGTGGGCGTTGTTATTTTCATTCCAATGACCAGTAAGTGCAGATAAATCGATGCCGGTGTAGTTGAAGGTCTTCCGCAGGACCAGTCGAACAAATGGTTTAGCTGAAAGTCTACCGGGTTATAGGCTGGACCCCGTGATTTCTTGAAAATGGTCCCGTCTGTTCGCTTGCTGTCGCCATAATTGCTTGTTAGTCATAATCTTTACCACCGCAAAATTATTTAATGTAAACGACGCGGCAACTTGAAGCAATCCACCCACCCACACACTGCAATAATGTTTAACGCCACTACTTTTGGTCGAAATGCCCCCCCCCCCCTTTAAAGCGCTGTTGTTACTGCGGTACACAATGGTCGATCGGGCGCAGATAAACCACATCTTTAACTCAGGATTACAAAGTTCAATCTGATAGTTTTAGTTGTTTTGAGTTACTGTAAGACCATGAGATCAGGAACCAAATGTTCTATCTGCTCTATCAAAATCTTAAGATCATTCGTAGGTCTATTATACTCAAAGAATTGCATTCGAAAAAGCTTGACATGTTGTGAAACTCAAAATGTTTGACGTCCAATTTCTCAAAAACTAGGTACTAATGAGCAGATTATAGAACTCTGTAATTCTGGGGTAGTGCAATATCTCTTACATTCTATTATTTGTCACACCTTCCTTAGTTTGCCTTCCCGATGTAGACAGTGTGGGATGACGTGGTCTGACAGTCTAAATGTCAGCAAGAGACGGGTGGCTGGCGGGTGCTTTTGTGTGGTTTGCTCTTTAAAAAAAATAAATCGGACATCTCTTAGTGGTTGGTGGGCGTGTGCTGTGGTGTGGTTTGCTCCTTCTTTTCCTATTAAACATCTACTAGTGGGTTGGTGGTTCGTTAATGGTCTGGTGTGGTTTGTTTTTTCCTTCCTATCAAAAACAAGTGTATGTGTCGTCCGTATATGTCCTCCTTAGATTTTGTTTTTGTTACTTTCTTGTAACATCTGTAATCTTCAGCACTTATGACTTAATTGTGTTGCAAGTGCCGTAAAACGCTAACCAAAACAAGCGTCTGGAAATCTACTATCCGTGTCTCTCCTCTTACTTTGTATTTTACTCTCTTGTAACACCTCGACTAATCTTCGGCACTTATAGAAACCAATCGTGTTGCAAGAACCGTAAACTCTTTAAACTAAAACAAACATCTCTTCTCCTTCTCTTTGTATTCTACTCTCTTGTTACAGCGCAAAATTATAATCGAGGCTTATAGTATGGTCTTATTGTGTTGTACGTGCATTAAACTCTCAACTAAAAACAAAAAATTACTGTGAGCACTAGGCCAGAATATGGAGTGCCAGGGCTGTTAACGACGACTGACTAATTTCTGTTGCTGTGCGAAGTGACGAATCCCGCTAGGCGTGTTACTGGAAAGTGTTGAAACATCGGAGGAAAAAAAAGCAATTATTTTACGGCCGGGTCTTTGTATGAATGGCAGACGAAATATACTATTTACTACATTTTCTGTTCTTGTAGTGCATACACAGGCGCTCGTTTGAGTGAGTGAGTGAGTGTGTGTGTGTGTG
>NW_004797343.1:580041-595937 GCF_000002075.1 Aplysia californica
TAAATCACTGATTTTTATTTAAAAAATCAAGTTGATTTAAATTTAAAAAATCAACTGATTTAAATCAACCCAACCCTGTGAGAGTGTATAGGCCATAGCCCTATTCCTAGGCTAGGCCAAAAAGTAAAAGAAGAGGAGAATGTGTAGTGTGTGATTCCTGATTCATTGAAGTACAATCGTTGATGCTCACAGACATACGCACACATCCACTTCACCGGTTCTACAGTTGCTCTTCCGGTATGATAGACAACACAAGAAACGAAACCGAGGAAAAGATGGCTTCCAACAATGACAAAGGGAAATGATTCTCGCTCGGATTAAAAGCCAAGATAGTCAACGAAGAAAACGATGACTAATCAAAAGCGCAAATTTTATTGATATAAGGAACTTGGATTTTTAGAAGTTTTTCGGTAATTTCCCCTTTGCATTCCTCTAGCGGGGACTCGCTTACAACAGGATTTTTCTTCTGGAACAAAATGTCCCGCTATAGCCTTGTTCTACTGTATATGGTCTATTCAGTATCATATTTTGTTGTAACAGTGATTGTCTCTGGCTCTAAGACTGCTTTTTCTTTTGTCTCTTCCAGTGAGGATCAACTGAAAATTGGAAGTTCAGCCGCTGGGGAATGTCTGCTGAGCATTGGTTCTTGCTTTGGAAAGTTCACTAAATCTGGAAAGTTTCATTTACATGTCACTGCCTTAGACTATCTTGCCCCTTATGCCAAGGTAAATAAGTTCAGTCTGTCTGGTTGTGTTCCTATCACTATCATACTTTTGTAACACTGACAGTAATGTTTATTTCAGTGTATTGGAGGTTAAATTTCAAAAAGTAAATGTGGGGGCTGAAATCAACTTGGACAAAGTTATGATTAAGCTGATGCTGAGACTGCCTTCTCATTTTTATTTCAAGAGACTGATGACAGCCTGTTATCAGGCAGGTGCCAGGGTCACAATTACTGCTGTGCTACTTGATGCCTTTTTTTGAAGGCATTTTGAATTCTTATTTCTCTACACATAAACTTTTATTAAGTTCGTTGAAAGCCGGGAACTTTTTTGTTTTTGTTTTAATTTTTTCAAAAAAATTAATAACACATTTGTAGCATAACACCATCATTTTCATTTCTTTTCCCAGCACAAAGTGTGGCTGAAGTCTAGTGCAGAGCAGCAGTTCCTCTATGGCCACCATGTGATGAAGTCGGGCTTGGGTCGTATCACGGAGAGCACAGAACAGTATCAGGGAGTCATTGTCTACAACATGAATGATTTGCCTTTGGTAAGATCTTTATGGTTATTATTGGTTGTAAATGCCTTAACTGTTATCTTCGTAGTGGGTTTTCTCACTGTGCTGGAGCCCTCTTTAGAGGTACAAAACATGAGAGTGACAAACACATCGCTAATATGGTCATTAAATCAAACAGTGCTTCCAATCTTTCATATTTTTCGGAAATCCGACAATTCCATTTGCTTCCCCATCAATACTATCATCTCCATCTGTAAAAAAGTTCATAAACGTAGGGCTGCTGAAATTTTGTAGCAAAGAATCCGTTTTTGCCTTCGCATCGTCTTGTGTAAATTCTAGATACAATGGAACTCGGATTCAATGAGATGAGATAGATTTCCCCGTTTTCTTTCTTCTTTAAAATCAATAAAAATAACCCGGATTCAACGAGCACTTAAATCGGCGAGCTCGGATTCAACGAGGTTGCTTCCAGGGTGAACAGGCTTTGCTCATTTTTCTTAGAGAACAAACTTTATTTATTCTCGGAAACCATCCATTGCTACTGCATCGTGAACCATTATTCACTAAGCCGATTGCGTGCGACCAATCAGCGGCCTTTTTTCATACAGACACTTGCGTTGTTGGCCCACACACATGTGTACTCTAGCATCTGTCAGGGTTGGATGGGCTGCCTGCACACGTGTGTCTGTGTGTGCGTGTCGGGGGGGGGGGGGCACTAGCGGTCCGGGCGTTGAACATCTTTTTTTCCCCCTCGGCAACTGATCAATATTACAATGATACGCTAGTCTTCACGTAGATCTACGTAATGAATTGTCCGCTGGTCTATGTAATCAAAAGTAGCCGTATGCTAGGCTCTACACAGCAACACAACTTTTTGGTAAACAATCGAGATGACCCGGGCGTGTGCATTTGAACGAATCGGTCTTTTTTTTTACACAGCTCATGTGCAGGCATTTCAGGCTCCACTTGTGACTTCTCTTTATACATTACTTTCTCAGTGCCTGTAATTACCTACACAAAACCTCATGTTTGCTATAATGAACACTCAGATTCAACGAGATTTTAGGTCGGGCCCTGCGATCTCGTTGAATCCAAATTCCACTGTATTTGCGGTAATTGTCTAGGCAATAAGTTAATGTTATAGAAACCTGCCAGATTGCACATTTCCTGCAATGAACCATTATCCCACTATGCATTCATTGAAGGTTGGTGGGCAATACATTTTTACTTGCAGATAGATTCCCCCGCTGGGACACTGTCCCTGGGCTGGACCCTGGCCAAATTTTCCTTATTTTTCAGCTTCAGCTGTTGGGAGCATTGATCAAAAGAAATGCATCTATTTTGATTGTACTTCATGTAATGAAAGATTTCCCAATAAGAGAGGCCAATATTTGGCAAATTGCTGAAAACGAATCCTAACGTAACGTTGTCTGCGTAAAGGAATGTAACCGAGCCCCTGCCTGGCGGACCATGGGCATAGTGGTTCCAACTGCAAGCCACTGGGGGTGGGGCTAAGGAGTTAAGCCCCCATTGACTCAGTATGTCATTCAGGAAGGGGGCTGCTTCGACCTTCTTTGTCTGTTCCAACTCCAGCTGTGTAGATAGTGCATCCCTGTGGAAAGACGACTCTAAAATATTTTCTATGCTTTGGAAGGGAACTCAAGGCTTTTACATGCAGATGCCAACTTGTTAGTTTTGTTCACTGTCCACCTAATTGTTGTGGAGGAAAGAATAGATTGTGTCACAATGGTAAAAAAATGAATAAACTCCTTTTTATTTTTAATCATCCTGTTTAGTATGTTCAAATGGAATTACGGTATTTTTTTTACTTTCCCTCCCGTCTCACACTCAGCTACCAGTTGTCTATTTTCTACTAAATATTGATGCGCTGAACACGAATATCAACTTCATTTCCGTCGCAAATTAATGGTTTTTGAAATATTTGATTGTTTTTAACCGAGATAGACATGCTTTGGACCAATCGGGGGGTTCCAGGGGGGCCTGCCCCACTGGGGTAAAAGAAAATCTGGGGGGTTACAAGGGGGCATGCCCCCTGTTTTTACACCCATAATTTGATATTTTACAGTTAGATTTGAAATTGTCTTGAAAATAATTGATTTGCGACAGTTTTAGTGGCTTTATGTGTGATCTGCAGCAAACAGTACAGCAGTTTGACCCCTGAAACAGTGCATCTGTGTGTGGGAGTGAAAGTAAAAATTTACCGGAATTACTTTTCATCTGTTCTTTATGAAATGTGGACTCGCTGTAAAGTAACATACTCAGATTTCCTTTGTAGGGTGTTTCATTTGGACTGACCCTCCTGGGAAATGATGGAGTCACCAGGGTGATCAGAGTGCTGTTCATTTGTCTGTTGTTGTTGGGGGTGACAAAATAGTTCAGAGGGGAAGTAGCAATACCACATGCCCTGTGCCGGCAGTTGGAAAACACGGTAGTCTCGCCTTTGCCAGGGTTAACCCCAGGAACATACTTATTTAATTTATAGCACACCCGGTTGATTTTCTGACTCTCCTTATTCGGAAGGTGCGGAGACCATCTAAAAATTATCTAAACGTCCCCAAATTTGGCAACCAATGACAAGAAAGATTGATTTAGTCTTCGCGGATTTGCCTTTTTTTAATCAAGCTGGAAACAAGAAAGTTGCACTGTGATTTCTTTGAGGATGTTGTTCTGGAAAATATGTTATCGATTGATCCGCTGAATGCCTGTGCATCATCTGAGATAGATCGAATTTGATAAAATTAGAAGCTATTTTGTGAAATTCCTTATTAGAATTTTGAAACAAGAACGCTGACGTGGTTCCAGTTTTCCACGTGGCCTGAAAGGGAAACACTGCTGCACATGGTAAACGCTTGTCGCCAGCTCGCTGTGATTTCATGGCTGCATGATAGTAGGTATGCAATACGCGGGTGATCTCGGCAAAAATGGGGAAAATTAACTCGCTTGTGTCTCGCTTCCAATTTCAGTATTCTTTAAAAATTTCATAAATCTACAAACTTTTGTCCTTAATCTTTAATGTGAAAACATCGGATAAGCGAACATATAAAAAATTAGTGTGAATTACTGGGGTTAAAGTTGGGCTCCAAATCGGCTTTTCAGCCTTTTGCGGACACAAAATCGTGAGATCCCCACAACCCATGCATTTTAAAAACACCGGTGCTCCGGTCGTACTAAATCTATTATGATGTAGTTATGTCCAATAAAAGTACTTAAATTGATGTTTCTGTCAGTATGTTTTTACTGATTTGATTTTAACGCAAAGTTCATAAAATTAAAAAAAAAAACCTTTGAAGAAAGGCTTTTTCAAATGGATTTTATTAAAATGTTCGAAGTAAAAATATATGGCGGGAAAGCTCATCCATTTTTTGGTAAGAATATGGAAACAGTATTAGGACTGATACGTGTCGATGAAAGCACCAAAGTTTGGAAACTTTCCTTGACTGAGCAAAAGCGAGACTAGAATCGGCAGGCGAACGCCATGCCGGTGTGCCGCTCATGTGCACATGATAGCCTATCTTATTTAATTTATATTCTGCCACTTTTCTTGAATATGTTTAAACTAGCTGGGCCCCCTTTTGATGAAAGGAATGATCGGTGCGTTAACATCAACTGAAAGTCATTTACACTCTACTGGAATGGAGCAATAAATCTTGAGAGAAAAGTGACAGTGTCGTGTTTCCAAGTTGCCAAATGATATAATAGATGTATAGATTGATTCTCTATTTCGCTTTCGTGATTGTACACTCCATCATTTTAAAGGTGTGGAATCTGTGCGCACGGCTCGTGAATGGAAACCTCACTTGTTTACAATGATGGCGTCTTAGAAGACGGACTTTCCCAAGATTAGATCTAAACAAAACTAATGAAAAACTGAAAGTTAAACTTCAGTGACTTCAGGCTCCTCAATGAAACTGTGCACCCTTTAAATGATTCTGAACCACCATTAATTTTGTCAAATTTGAAAGTTAAGTGGTTCGGAAGTTTTAGGCGGCCCAAATGACAAACTGTCACAATCACAAATGTGATGTATAGAGATAATGGATCACACAAAGTTCATTAGTTAGTTTTAAGTTTTAGTAGAGGTTTTACGGCGATCGCAATATGAGCGCCAAGGGGTTGATGTCAACAGTACAGTCCTTACAAGGAATCAGACTTACTCTGCTCACCCCTCTAGCTTCAACAGCACAAAGTCTGCTTCAACTATCAAGGCACCCCGGAAATACTGGGTCACAAGAGTGTGACAAACATACAAAAGAAGAAGAAGAGAAATGACAATAGTAAGGATTAGGAAAGAAAAAGCAGCAGTTCCCTGTTGTAGATCAGGCACAGTTATGAGTGTGGCATTGATGAGTGAGCCCATTTACAATTCTACTATGCATGAAAGAGAAATGTCCCCCCTTTGGGAATGGCCTAAAGACACTTCAGTTAGTGGCATCGCCCCGGGGAGTGGTTCATTAGTGAGTATACTGATTATTTTTATACATTTGAAGAGAAATATATGTTTGTTTAATTGTTTTACAATTTAAAGTGTCCTATTTAAATTTAGGAACCCATTCTTATTGAGTCTTGGCGTCTCGCCACTGTCATTTCAATACCCAAACCAAACAAAGACCACACACACCCATCCAATTACAGACCAATAGCACTAACGAGCTGTCTGTGCAAACTTATAGAAAAAATGATCCACAGGCGACTATTGGTTTCTGGAGATGGCGGGCTCGCTGAGCGGTCTCCAGTGTGGAGACGACGGGCTCGCTGAGCGGCCTCCAGTGTGGATTCAGGAAAACTCAATCCACTCTGGATCACCTGGTCCGCCTGGAGACCTTTATACGCGAGACGTTTGCCGAAGGAGGCCACATAATTGCCATCTTTTTTCGACCTAGAAAAAGCCTTCGACACAACCTGGAAGTATGGCATTCTCAGATCAGGCAGACGTGTACTGCAGCCGGATTTGACACTATACAGGGAAATGAATGACCAGGACCAGGCCCGTATCCTCTGCGTTATATTCAACAGAAAACTCACATTCATACCACACATCAAAAACCTTTGTGTGAGGTGCCAGAAAGCGTTAAACACTTTGAAAATTCTATCGCATCCGGAATGGGGTGGGGACTCAAAACACCTTCTCCACTTGTACATCTCCCTTGTCCGATCCAGGCTTGACTACGGCTATCAAGTCTACCTACCACACCCTAAAAATGCTAGACCCAGTGCAAAACCCATAGCTCCCACTGTCCTGGGCCATCCGTATTTTGTTCGGATTTTCTCGAAAAATCGCTGTTGTCCCGGAAATACGGATTTTGACCGACAGTCCTGGAAAATAACAACTTGTCAAGCATACTTCTAAACTGTTGCTTGGGAAAATGATGAAAATTCGGGAGAGTTGGCAAGTGTGCAGTTTCGACAAAGTCAGCTGATACGCATGCGCTGTACTCGGCTTCTTCATTCGTTTGAAAAGATGGCGTCAAAACGTTCGTCGGTGAGTTCTAAGTCAGACTCTGGACCAAGTAAAGCAAAGAAACCGAAAAGGCAGTAAGTTTTTCTTGACAAACACAAGGTGTTCCTGATAATTAGTCAATGTCCCTGATTTTGAGCAAGGCTGTCTCTGATACCCACAGAGAGGGGTGTGCAGCTATGAAAACCAAGGACTCCGCCTCGCTCGGGGGGGTGGGGCTTTCCGCACTTCTCCGGTGGAGAGCCTCCAGGCCGAGGCAAACATACCATCACTCACACGCACACAACTCTCACTACAAAACGCAATTAAACAGAATTCAACACCAGAGAACCCAGCACACAACTGCATTTTTAAAACAAACCCAGAAACCATAAACAAATTCCAAAACAACGAAAAACTCATCAAACCTTTCGGCCTCAGAATCCTTGAGGACCTCAAAAACATACTTTTCCAAACAAGACTTCCATCAATTTCTTTTTCCCGACCTCCCTCCATGGCACCTCTCTGAGGCAAAAGTAGACTTACAGCTGACCACACCCAACAAAGCAAGCACAACACCAAAACATTTAAAGCAGAATACAAAAAACTTATAGAACAAACAGTACACACCAAAGGAGACTCCATCCTGAAGCCTACATTTTCTATGCGGAGGCCACTGCCATTGACATGGCACTGAACTCCGTAGAAAATTCTCCTAACAAATCTTTCCTTATCCTTTCGGACTCTCTGTCTTGCATCACCTCACTCACAAACTACACACTCCTACACCCAAAAATAGTTAGGCTGCAACAGAAAATACGCACCTTAACTGAAACAGGGAAAAATATTGTGTTCGCGTGGATACCTAACCATGTGGGCATCCGAGGAAACGAGCAGGTAGATGACCTGGCGAAGAAATCCTTATCCCTTCTGTTGGGATCAACGACGAACACTCTCCCACAGACTGACTTTAAAAATGAAGTCGAAATTTACACTTCCAGTCTGTGGGAGAGCCATTGGAAAAAACAAACTAATAAAAACTACACAACATTAAACCCAAACCTGGACCGTGAAATCCTTCGGGCCTCTCCAGAAGAGACAAAGTTATTTTTACTCGATTACGCATGGGACACACAAGTACCTCCTTCAGGGAGAAGAGAAGCCGTTCTATGTCGGATGCGACACAGATTTTACAATTAGACACATTTTAACCGAATGTCTAGACTTCGGAGAGACCCGAAGGAAATACTTTAAATGCAAAAAATTGCAAGACATTTTTTTCGTCGTTGATCCCAACAGAATTTTGGATTTTATGAAGGCCTTTATGGGAAATTATAGAGTGAAATTGAATTATTTAAAGTTTTTATGTTATTTAGGAAAGTTGTTTTAGATTGAAAATATATATTTACACTGAATTTTAAATATTTTAACATTTTAAGATCTAACTACTGACCTGTGTCCAGCAGTACAGTGAACTGCGAATAAAACTAACTTGTGTTTCGTGCGCTCATATGACCTTATGCAGTTGCGAGCGCAGTTAAACCCCATACTAAACTTAAAGCTAGAGAGGTGAGCAGAGTAAGCCTGATTCCCTGTAAAGACTTCTCTGTCGACATCCACTCCTTGGCGCTCTTATGACCTTATGCTGTTGCGAGCGCCGTAAAACCTCTACTTAATTGAAAAAAAACAACCCCATACTAGTTGGTGGTTGGCGGGTCCTCTGATGTGGTTTGCTTTTTCTTTCCTATCAAACATCTATTGTTCTTATCTCCCCTTCTTTTTTAAAATGTTTGTTACTCTCTTGCAATACCTCTAATCTTCTGGCGTTCATATGACCTTATGCAGTTGCGAGCGCCGTAAAACCTCTACTTAAACTAAAAAACTATCATCATCATTGCCTTTCTCACCCTGGGTCAGGATATAGGCCACGAACAAACACTCTCCACCTTTCCCTATCCTGGGCTAGTCGCTTGATGTCACTCCACGTCTTCCCACTTTTCTGTACATCCATTTCCGTGACTCTTCTCCAGGTTCCACGAGGTCTTCCCCTTGATCTTTTACCCTGTGGGTTCCAATCTAACACTTATCTTGTTATGCATCTGCTTGACTTCCTGAGAGTGTGTCCAATCCATCGCCAACGTCTTCTTCTCACCTCATCTCTGACCAGGCTCTGTCTGGTTCTTCTTAATACTTCCTCGTTGGTGATCCTGTCAGTCCATTTGATCCTCAGCAGCCTCCTCAGACACTTGTTCAAGAAAACCTGGATCCTCTTTATGCACATATGGGATGCGTTCCACGTCTCACATCCATACAACAAGACTGACTTCACATTTGAGTTGAAAATTCTAAGCTTTGTTCGTAATGAGATATCCCTGGTCCTCCAAATCCTGCTCAAAGAAATGAATGCAGCCTGAGCCTTTCCAATGCGGGACTTTATTTCAGCGCCTGTTCCTCCCTCTCTGTCAATTATACTCCCAAGATAGCAGAAGGATTCAACGTCTTCTAGTGCATTTCCTTGTACTGTGACCTGCTCCTTTCGCCGTGCATCTATCCTTAGGACTTTCGACTTTCCGGGATGGATCCTCAATCCAACAGACTCGGATAGGCTGTTTAAAATTGTCGTCTTTGCTTGCATCTGTTCCTGAGAGTGTGACAGAAGTGCCAAGTCATCTGCAAAGTCCAGATCGTCCAACTGTGTCCATGGTGTCCACTGTATACCGTTTCTGTGTCCTCTGGTGGTTTTCTTCATCAGCCAGTCAACTGCCAATATGAAGAGGAACGGTGATAATAAACATCCCTGTCTCACACCAGTCTTGATGTCAAAGTTGTTAGTGAGCTGGCCATCATGTACAACCCTGCAACTTGTCTCTTCGTACATACTCTTAATGAGGTTCACCAACTTCTGTGGGATTCCGTGGTGTCTCAGTATCTTCAACAGGGCTGCCTAAATCTACCGATTTTTCCGGTAGATATCGATTTTGGGCCTGTTCTACCGACATACCGATAAGATGTCAAAACTACCGGATTTGCGATGGGTGTCCAGAGAATAAAAATTTTAAAAAACATTCTGCAGTGCTTCCATTCTTCTTTGTTTTTACGGAAATCCGTACATTCCGAAAGTTCCGTACTTGCCGAATCATCATATCAACTCCATGCGTAGAGAGAGAGAGAGAGATCAGCACTTGCCTCCGTGACTTGTCAGATATTTACGGCAACTCTCGGCAATAAGTTGTATTAGAAACTGCCAGATTGCGCATTTCGTACACTCGACCATTGTCTATCTGTGCTGTTCGGTCGACAATAGTTTTTCACGTGCATATCGGCTGAAATCTGTCTACTCACGATAGATAATCTTCCTCCTTCTTTTCATTCATTCTTTCTTTCTGTCTATCTTAAATTTTTTGCTGCGGCTGGAAAATCTGTGCATTTAATTCATTTATCCAGAAAACAGAATTGTGAATTTAGAAGGAAAATCGGTATTGAAGCAAAACATTCTAAAATCTGTCTTGGACTAGAGAATTGGTCAGTACCAAATAAGGGTTCTACGCAGGGGGACTGCGGGAATTTATTACCTGGGACCCGAGAAAATGCAGAGTCCTCGAAACCAAATCTGAAAAGCCTTCTGAGTTCATATTTTACTGGTTGCGTTTGTGATATTACGTTCGGCTTTCTCCAGTCGGAGAGTACGTTTCGCGCGAATGAGCGGCTATGGCGACAATCGGAAGTGTAGGTATTGCGCGTCGGTGGCCTAGTGGTTAGGTTCTCGGACTCGCAACCGTAAGGTCGTGGGTTCGAATCCCGTCAAGGGCCCGACATTGTGTCCTTGGGAAAGGCACTTTACACGAATTTCCCTCACTTCACCCAGGTGGGAATGGGTACCCGGCTATAGACAGCGAAAGATCTTGTCAGTTTGTTAGTGTTTGAGCGCTTAATCGGCTGCTTGCACTGTATGCTTCCCGGGAAGCTGAGAATGTTTCGGAGTGTTCTATGGTCTGCTGGGGTAATAATATAGTGTAAAGCGCATAGAGCCTGCTGCTGAGCGGGGATATGCGCTATACAAATGCTATCTATTATTATTATTATTATAATACTGAGACTCCATTGGGAAAATCAAAATCTACTTTCGCTTTCGTAAGCGCTCAGAATTGTCCGATGATAGTTCGTTGACGTCAGATTTACAGTTAATAAAAATTTGTAACCTGCAGTATGGAGGTAAAAAACACAGTGTGGTCATAAACATTAAATCGATATTCTCACTGATGTCACTATAATGACCAAAAAAAAGGGAGAAAAAGAAAACACGCGTCCTCCAATTTCTAGATTGTCAGGCCCCTCATCGTGATCGGTCAATGAACCTGTGAGAGTTCATGAGTACGGCATGAGCAAGGGACCGGCCGGTGGTTGTTGGGGAAAGCCTTATCAAAGTTCATTCAAAGTAGGAGTGTTGCAGGGCGTCGGAATTGAGGGGAGGTGTTTGATGCAATAAAGTCTACGGCAGCAGGAAAAGGCCGCGGTGCAAGAAACTGATGCTAAAATTATAGTGTCAGGAAAATTATGTTTTAATTTAGTTTCTGTTGGTATGGGCTAGGGGTTTTGAAGTCAGTTTGGCAATCACCCTGCACTCAATCCCAGATTAAATACTGAATGATAGGTGCCTTGAACGATAGTCCATAAAATGATTTTAAAAAAAAAAAAAACCTCGCCTCATTTCATACCCACTGTTCATCATAACTTGTGCACCCCCATACACCCCCTTCCTTCTCCACGCACATATATATACACACATATATAGGCACATGCGAGAGCATGGCAACATGCACACACAGACACACACACACGCACACATGTGCATGCTCAAACAAGTTTTCAAAATATAAGGACCCAATATCTCGGAAAGCAAGCGCGTTCGGTGGGGCAACGATCATCTTTTTTTCTTCTTTATCTTTGTACTGCCTGATTTTGGGCCAATCTACCTGAAAATGACCTTGAATCTACCTGAAATGGGGACTTTGAGGTAGGCAGCCCTGCTTCAATAGTGTTGCTCGGTCTACACTGTCAAAAGCCTTCTCATAGTCAAGGAAGTTGACGATCAGCAGGGAGTTCCACTCCAGAGACTGTTCCACAATGATCCTCAGCATGGCAATCTGGTCGGTGGTTGAGCGATTTTTCCGGAAACCAGCCTGTTCATCCCGTAGTCTTGGATCCGTTGCTGTCTTGATTCTCTCCAGAATGATTCTGTTGAAGACCTTACCTGGTATTGAGAGAAGAGTGATCCCTCTGTAGTTGCTGCAGTTGCTGAGATCCCCCTTTTTTGGAAGCTTCACGAGGTGTCCTTCTTTCCAATCTTTTGGGAATTTTCTCTCATTCAATCCTGGTAAACAATGGGAGGAGGATGTCTGCCGTCACATTGGCATCTGCTTTTACGGCTTCAGGTGGTATCTGGTCGGGACTGGCCGCTTTACCTTTGTTCAGTTTCTTAATGGCATCCAGAATCTCTTGTTTTGAAGGAGCATCACAGCAGATTGGTAACTCATTTCTTGCTGGCAGTATGTTTGGTGGGTTACTCGGTGGTGGTCTGTTCAGGAGACTGTTGAAATGCTCTACCCATCGTTTGGACTTAGGTTCCTTTACAAAAATGTTTTTCCCCTCTTGGTCCTTTACTGGTACTTCAGATTTCCCGTATTTTCCAGAAAGTGTCCTTGTGGTCTGGTAAAGGATTCGCATGTGCCCTCCTATCGCTGCTTCCTCTGCCTTCTCTGCTAGCCTGTTCATGAATTCCTCCTTGTCTTTTCTTAGTGATTTCTTGACTTCTTTAGCTGTTGTTCTGTACTTCTCCAATGCATCCGCTCTTGATCCTCTTGTTCTACTTGCATTCGCTTCTGCCTTCAGCTGTCTTCTTATCCTAATTAAATCCAATGAGTGTTGGCTAATCCATTCCTTGTGCTCCCATTTCTTCACTCTGGGTACTTCTTGACATGTTGATGTAAAGACTTCTTTGACCTTGGTCCAGTGTGTATCCACCTCCATGTCTTCCTCACCAAGATTCGCCAAGGGTTGAAATCTGTTCTTCAACTGCAGTTGAAACTCCTGTTTCTTGTGTCCTTCTAAAAGACTTACTTGGAACTTCATTCTTTTGATTCCTGTTCTGGCTCCATGCTTTTTGAGAAGAAGCTTGAGTTTTGCTAACAGCAGATGATGATCCGATCCAACGTCTGCCCCTCTCTGTACTTTGACATCTTCCAGTGAGCGCCTGAACCTACGAGAGATACAAAAATGATCAATCTGGTTCTCCGTCACTCCATTCGGTGATACCCAAGTAGCGTTGTGGATCCTCTTATGGAAAAAAAAACAGAGCCTCCAATGGCAATAAAAAAAACTATACTACAACTAAAACAAGACAGTTCTTAGAGAAGTCTGCAGTTGAAGTGTGTGCTGCTACAGTGGAACTCGGATTCAACGAGGTCGCCGGGCCTGGTCTAAAATCTCGTTGAATCCGAGTGTTCGTTATATAAATAGCAAGTAATGAATAAAGAGAAGTCAAAAGTAGTGCCTGAAATGTCTGCATATTATGAGCCGTGTTAAAAAAAAAAAAAGACCGATTCGTTCAAATGCACACGCCTGTGTCATCTCGATTGTTTACCAAAAAAAAGTTGTGTTCTGTGAAGAGCCTAGCATATGACAACTTTTGATTCCTTAGACCAGCGCACAATTCATTACGTAGATCTACGTCAAGACTAGCTTATCATTGTAATAATGATCAGTTGCAAAGGGGGGAAAAAGACTGTGACGTGTTTGTATCTGCGACGTTCAACGCCCGGACCGCTAGTGCCCCCCTCGCACACACAGCCACACGTGTGGAGGCCGACCATCTGACCCCGACACACGCCAGAGTAGACATGTGCATGTGCAAACAAGGCATGTGTTGGTATTAAAAAAGGCTGCTGATTGGTCGCATGCAATCGGCTAAGTGAATAATGGTTCACTATGCAAGTGCAATGGATGGTTTCCGGGAATAGATAAAGTTCGTTCTGGGAGAAAAATAATGAGAAGCCACCTCTGCGGGGGCTGTTCACCCTGGAAGCGACCTCGTTGGATCCGAGCTAGCTGATTTAAGTGCTCGTTGAATCCGGGTTATTTTTATTGATTTTAAAGAAGAAAAAGAACAGGGAATCTATCTCATCTCGTTGAATCCGAGTTCCACTGTATAATTAATAATGGGAATTCGTTCGCCTTCATTAGCATTAGCCTTGCATGTTCCCACCGTGTACATCATTGGCCTACCGTTGTGTTTTTGGTGCCTCCCTTGTTCCACTGATTACATTCTAGTACGGTACTGTTGTGTGTTATCTGGAGTCATTTTGACTTTCGTATCCCCCCAAAAACCTTGGATGTGTTTGAGTTATAATATGTGCCCCGACTGTAGATATATTATTATTGATATTATCCTGATATGTGTTGCTGATTACAATCTACTTGAAAAATTTTTTGTTGACTATTTTGTAATTCTCAGGGGTTTGGAGTTGCTGCCAAGTCAACTCTAAACTGCAGAAATTGTGACCCCATGACAATCGTGGTGTTTCACCAGGCAGATACTGGAGAATACATTAGAAATGAAGACGCTCTGACATAAGTCTTTGAGTTTGGGATTAGACTGGACTCACTTTTTGTAAATAAAGCATCCTCATGTGTATCACCAACATTCCTTTGTTTGTTTTATTCCTTTCATCCTACACTTGAACTTGAAATTGGTCGCTTTTAAGGACAAGCGGGCTAACCCAGATTTCAGGGGTTTCCAGAAATTTTGGCCTACACCAGAAGTAGGCATTCTCCTAGAAGTTTGGTTTCGTTGGTGTATTTGTTTGGTCTTTTAAAGAAAGTGAACAAGGAGCAAAAACTTTACCTTCGATTTTCTCAAAATCAAAACTGCATTTTTGCGGGATGCCTCCTTGTGTATAAAAAAAGCGACCAATTATAGTCACACCTTGCAATATATGGCCACCTGTACAGACAGCCACTTTCCATTTCCCCCTTTGCATTTTTTTCTATACATACATGTTATTTCACTGTGTAGAACAGTCACCTGTCCTACGTGGCTGCCATATTTTATCAACCAACAACCAAAAATACCTGTCTTAAGTCTAAGATGGCCACACGAATTTCTCATCATAAATTATGTATTGGCCCCAAATGCTGTGAGAATCCAGTCACCTGATGTTATTATGATAGATCCGCCTATGAATGAACAGATCTTGTTGTGTAAGTCTCTCCCACTGCTTACCCAAGTTTACCAATTGGTAACAATGAATTTTCAGCTGCTGGTGAGGAAAGTGTGTGATCCATCATAGTCATAATCGATAAGCCCCCGCCCACTACTATACACAAATCGTATGTGAGATGAACAGTCGCTCACCACACTGTTTACCTAGTCTGTAACAATGGACGTAAACGTTGAATTTGTGACACAAGGCCAGCCTCACAATACTCACATCATAGAGTCATAGAGCGTCTCCCGACACGTCACGCTGGTGAATAGACGCGGGTCATGCGTGTGTAAGCAAAAGTGTTTAGTACAGTGTAACTCGGATTCAACGAGAACTCGGATTCAACGAGATGAGATAGATTCCCCGTTTGTTTTTTTTCTTTAAAACGAGCACATAAATCAGCGAGCTCGGATTCAACGAGGTCGCTTCCAGGGTGAACAGCCCCCGCAGACGTGGCTTCACTCAATTTTTTCCCAGAACGAACTTTATACTTGCGGCTAGCAGCAGCCCGTCAGCCAGAAACTGATTGGCTGTGGGTAAGCTAGTGGTGCTCTGATTGGCTGTGGTAGGCTAGTGGTGAATATTGTGTTAGGCCTATGATTCCAGTTTTAGCAGTTCGGAAACTTCTGAAACAGTGTTGTAAATACATTGTATATGGAGCTTAATCTACCCTTTCCTGTTGAAAGTTGTGGTGGCCGAACGGCCAGTGTGACTGCCTTCGGAGTCAATGAACGTGGGATCGATAAAAGTGATAGTTATCTAAAGATGAATTGAAATCTCTCTCTCTCTCGCTCTCTCTTTCACACACACACACACACACAAACACAGACACACACTCTTACACAAACACACACACTACGCAGTAAAACAGAGCTCAACACCGGAAAATCCAGCGCACAACAGCATTTTCGAGACAAACCCAGAAACCATAAACAAATTCC
>NW_004797343.1:596037-597699 GCF_000002075.1 Aplysia californica
ACTGAGACTCCATTGGGAAAATCAAAATCTACTTTCGCTTTCGTAAGCGCTCAGAATTGTCCGATGATAGTTCGTTGACGTCAGATTTACAGTTAATAAAAATTTGTAACCTGCAGTATGGAGGTAAAAAACACAGTGTGGTCATAAACATTAAATCGATATTCTCACTGATGTCACTATAATGACCAAAAAAAAGGGAGAAAAAGAAAACACGCGTCCTCCAATTTCTAGATTGTCAGGCCCCTCATCGTGATCGGTCAATGAACCTGTGAGAGTTCATGAGTACGGCATGAGCAAGGGACCGGCCGGTGGTTGTTGGGGAAAGCCTTATCAAAGTTCATTCAAAGTAGGAGTGTTGCAGGGCGTCGGAATTGAGGGGAGGTGTTTGATGCAATAAAGTCTACGGCAGCAGGAAAAGGCCGCGGTGCAAGAAACTGATGCTAAAATTATAGTGTCAGGAATATTATGTTTTAATATAGTTTCTGTTGGTATGGGCTAGGGGTTTTGAAGTCAGTTTGGCAATCACCCTGCACTCAATCCCAGATTAAATACTGAATGATAGGTGCCTTGAACGATAGTCCATAAAATGATTTAAAAAAAAAAAAAAACCTCGCCTCATTTCATACCCACTGTTCATCATAACTTGTGCACCCCCATACACCCCCTTCCTTCTCCACGCACATATATATACACACATATATAGGCACATGCGAGAGCATGGCAACATGCACACACAGACACACACACACGCTCACATGTGCATGCTCAAACAAGTTTTCAAAATATAAGGACCCAATATCTCGGAAAGCAAGCGCGTTCGGTGGGGCAACGATCATCTTTTTTTCTTCTTTATCTTTGTACTGCCTGATTTTGGGCCAATCTACCTGAAAATGACCTTGAATCTACCTGAAATGGGGACTTTGAGGTAGGCAGCCCTGCTTCAATAGTGTTGCTCGGTCTACACTGTCAAAAGCCTTCTCATAGTCAAGGAAGTTGACGATCAGCAGGGAGTTCCACTCCAGAGACTGTTCCACAATGATCCTCAGCATGGCAATCTGGTCGGTGGTTGAGCGATTTTTCCGGAAACCAGCCTGTTCATCCCGTAGTCTTGGATCCGTTGCTGTCTTGATTCTCTCCAGAATGATTCTGTTGAAGACCTTACCTGGTATTGAGAGAAGAGTGATCCCTCTGTAGTTGCTGCAGTTGCTGAGATCCCCCTTTTTTGGAAGCTTCACGAGGTGTCCTTCTTTCCAATCTTTTGGGAATTTTCTCTCATTCAATCCTGGTAAACAATGGGAGGAGGATGTCTGCCGTCACATTGGCATCTGCTTTTACGGCTTCAGGTGGTATCTGGTCGGGACTGGCCGCTTTACCTTTGTTCAGTTTCTTAATGGCATCCAGAATCTCTTGTTTTGAAGGAGCATCACAGCAGATTGGTAACTCATTTCTTGCTGGCAGTATGTTTGGTGGGTTACTCGGTGGTGGTCTGTTCAGGAGACTGTTGAAATGCTCTACCCATCGTTTGGACTTAGCTTCCTTTACAAAAATGTTTTTCCCCTCTTGGTCCTTTACTGGTACTTCAGATTTCCCGTATTTTCCAGAAAGTGTCCTTGTGGTCTGGTAAAGGATTCGCATGTGCCCTCCTATCGCTGCTTCCTCTGC
>NW_004797343.1:597799-599482 GCF_000002075.1 Aplysia californica
CGCACACACACACGCGCACTCACACACAGACACACCTACACACACACACACGCACACACACTCACACTCACACGGACACACACACACACACACACACACAAACAGGCCGAAACACATATATACACACACAATCACCGCACGCGGAAGTAACCCACGTAATATGATCAACGACAGCAAACGTTCTATTGACACTGCACTAAGTCCACCTTTTACCCCCCCTTCCTCCTTTTTTCCTCCCCACAGCACCACACTGATCAGCTGACAACTAAGTGACCGGTCCAGTGAGATCCCTGGAGCACCCCTCAAGACATCGTCCACCCTCAGGACACCCGCTACACTCCCACTGGTCAGTCTGTCTCACAACCGGCGGAACAGGATCCAGCACCAGGCGCCCCCCTCGTCCTCTTTGATCAACGGCAGATCGTTGTAATGGTCTGGGAAGAAACAAACTCAAAGTGAAAACGAACCATCCTCATACCGGTAGCCGGCACTCGAGTGTGAAGACTTGAAAATCGTAAACCCTGGTTATTCCTTGATCTCGACAAAATTCTACAATCTATTTGATCGGACACTTACCGCATTTTTTGGGGAAATTATTATGGATGCCTATTTCCTCAGACAAGTTTTGTACGTATTTGTATAAAATTCGTTTCAAAAGAAAATTCGCCAAGTTATTGGACAGCTCTTAAAAGGTGAAAGGTCAAGCTGCTGTCACGATGTTCAACGTAGCCGACACGATCAACGGGTACAAGTTCCACCCGGACAATGCGTCCATTTCGCGTGGGTTCCAGTACAGTTCGGTCTCTTACACGGCTCTGTACCCCTGGAGGCAAGGGCTGACCAATGGTCACTCCAGCAGTTCCCTGCGTCTGTGTGCTTGCCTTCCTGGTCGTCAGTCTCTTGCTGCCAAGTGCGCTTGCTTGTTTCGGTCGTCCTGGGTAAGTTGATGAGTTTATTTTGTTTTTAACTGGTGTACTTTTAATTACGTTTTTGACTTATATATAGATCTGTGATATTTCTGTGATCTGAGTACTATATTTCGATTTAATCAATTTTGTAAAGTACGCCTGCCTGTTTCGATCATTCAATGGTAAGTTGACGAGTTTGTTGTTGTTTTTGTTTTGGTTTTTACTGGCGTTTTTTTTAACGTTTTCTTTTCACATAGATCTGTGTTTATTCTGTGAGCTTACATAGATGTTTCGATTTGAATAGTGAAGTGAGACAATGTTCGCGGGTGGTAAGCGGGTTATGGTGTGGTGTGGTCTGCTCCTTTTCTATTAAACACCTATCGTCCTGATCCAAACTGTGTGAGTTGTGTTATTTATCCTTTTTTGTGTTTGTTACTATCCTGTAACACCTCCCATCTATGACACTTGCATGACATTATTGTTTTGCAAGAACCGCAAAACTCTAATTAGAACTAAAAGAGAAGAAAATGTTGGGTTGGGTTTTGTTGCATATCCTGGGTGTGCAGGATGGGGGATAGAAACGTCAGTCAGTCGAACTAAATTAATGTAGACGTGGACGACGCCATAGAAGTTGACCTTGGACACTCTTGTTCTACCTATTGTGGATCACGGACAATAGTTTGATAATACTGCTGTTGTTGATGTGTGGTAATCATGATTGCAGTAGTAGTAGTAGTAGTAGTAGTAGTAGTAGTAGTAGTAGTAGTAGTAGTAG
>NW_004797343.1:600484-602096 GCF_000002075.1 Aplysia californica
CTTCTCTGCTTGTTTCGATGTCTCTTCCCCCTCTCCAAGTTTCTGTTCAGTTTACCCCCGTCCTTTCTGATAGTATCATTATAAGAAAAGCAAGCACATCTGTAGCGTTTCCACTTCTGATCTTTGGTCATTGTATAGGTTTAACGACCATTTCATTATTGTAAAGTTATTTAAGAGGCAGGACATCCGAGTTTAACGTCCATCTCCGATAGGACCCAGCGAAATGGGTGGAGATCCTTAAAAACTCACCGAAATCAGTCACGTTCAAAATGCCCTTTCAGGATTTGAACCAGGGCTATCTGCACCGTAGTCCAGCATGAGCTAACGTGCGCTCTTTTCCCTCGTTTGGTGTTCATACAGAACACAGCTAAGAGAGAATACAGCCTATATGATTTTCATTTAACCCTGAGCTCAAGGGTGAAGGATGTCGAAAAAACCACCTCCAGCGTTTCCATGTAAATCTATCAACTTGGGACCTTGGGACAGAATTGATGATATCTAACTACCATTTTAAAGGGATCATTGCTTTCATATTTTACATTTAAAACAGCCCAGATTTCATCAGCCAGGTAATCACTATTGCTATGTCTGCTCATTTCTTGTTCCGAATGCCTGCCGTAATGACATTCTGCTTGTATGAATTTTCTCTTCTCTGTCTGCCAGCCAGGTCTGGCCATGAAAGGCAGCAACCCGTCACCAAAGTGATGTAAATAGTAATATGTCAATGAGGGCGCAAACATTCGCAAATTTTATTCATAATTCACAACTTGTATAAAACGTTTGTAACTTCAAAAAACAGATCTCTCTCACATGTGGGGGTTCAGGCTTGACAGCTGAGTTTTCGCGTTCGCTGTGTGTGGTGGCTGTCGTCAATAAGAAACGGGTCGAAGTTAAAATGTTTGCTTTAGGAGAGTGGAGTAGCGAGACCTCGGCTCGATATTTAAATCTACAGATGTAACCCCCCGTACAGTTAGTTAGTTGTACACACCGGCCTATACTCAGTGTGTTGTACCAAGGGATATAGCGTGGATGTTTTCTCTGTGAACAAGTACAAAGACGTTGCGGACTACAGCGTCAGAATGGTGAGGTAGTTTTTGGTTCTGGTGGGCATTTAAGTACGTGTTGTTATTGGTTAGGGTGATCATTTACATATTAAGTGTCCGGTCCAATTGGAGGACTCAACTCAAGAAACTCATGTTGAAGATTTTTGTTTTGTTTTGAAAGTATTAACCTTTACAAACGTGACATATGTCAGCATAATTGTGAGGCAGCGTGGTGGAATTGGGCCAACGTCAAAATAATCAAAGTGAAGAAACTTGCATTTTTCCGCAGGTTTGTTGATTATTATCAATTTTTTTTTTGGGCTCAACGCTTTTCATGCCCAATAAAGAACTTATTTCTGTGTACATTTTTCTGAAAAACGTTGATTAAAGGCACAAAAAAGTAAATTTCAGTTACCACGGACTCTTAATCTAAGGAAATAACTAATCTTTGCAATTTTTTCCTCTAATTTTATCTTTGAAAACAGGTGATCCCCACTTCCTTCATTTGCAAATATCTCAACTTGTATTCTAGATAAATGGATATTTTTTTCCTCCAAATAAAGACAAGT
>NW_004797343.1:606736-608330 GCF_000002075.1 Aplysia californica
CTGTCTGTCTGTCTGTCTGTCTGTCTGTCTGTCTGTCTGTCTGTCTGTCTGTCTGACCTTTTCCCAGCACCAAACGACTTTTATTGTGTAGATATGCGTCTCTTTACTAAAACAAACAAACAAACAAACGAACGAAAAATGATGACATTATACTAATTAACCCTTCACCTCTCTGATAAGACGCACTCATAATGACAAGGTGTAATAGAGTGTTCTCCGGCTAAGAGCCTGGTCATTCAGAGACAGAAAAGGCGGGCTCTGAAGGTGAATTTGAAGGAGTAAAACTGATCTCCTACCTGTTAACTTCCTTTGTTTACTATGTGATGAAGTATTGACTCGCAGGCAATACCGATGGTCTACGGAAAACATGCAGGTTGTCTTAACCCCCCCCAAACAAAATCAAACATGTGTGCATATCTGAGTGGTGTGCGTTGTTTTGTGTACAGACTTCTTTAAAAAAAAGAATACGACGCAGCATTGTCGCTATGGCGTGAAAGTATATTATTTCAACTATGGAACTAAACAGCACAAGTCGCAATGCTGTGCAAGTGAATGGAAACAATAAATGTGAATGAGCCAGCTTTTCTACTTATTGAACGTTTTGATCTCGTGAGAGGAGCAAGTTTTAGAGATTGTACTAATCGAAAACCACTTAACGGTTGACATGATCGGGAGAGCGCACGTGCGTGCCTAAGAGTACGTTCAGTGTAAGAGTGAACACAGTGTGTAGATTTCATCGCGTTAGCCCATGCCTAACCCTTGTCCTTCATCCCGTTGAGCGCAAAGTATGGAAAAGCAGCTTAGAAAGGTTTATTGCTCTCTGTTCAAACCAGGTTCTTCTGGTGGTTTTCTATTGTGGAAGTGTTTTTAGGCATACAAATTATAGAGGAAAAATTGACACGCGGTAAAAACGAGGTCTTAGGCGTACAGGTCTTTTACGCGAAGAATTCTTATGAGGTGACGACTGCATTTTCTTTGATGTAATTATCTCCATCTTAAGTCCTTTTCTTTTTAATATTTACCACAAAGTTTTAAAGGCCTTGTGTTCCATTGATAAATGCGAACTTTCTGTTATTCGTGATCTGAAATATAAATTTACTTAAAGCTGATCTAGGGTGCGAGAGTGAAGCTGTTAAGTCTCGTAGGCCGCTGGTATAATCTCCTTTCAAACTCGAACTTTACGTGTGAAAAGCACGTAAACTTATTATTTTCACTCTTCGACCCACAGAGAAAACTGCGGACGATGGAGCGTACCAAGCTGCTGAGTCTTGTGGGGTTGGTGTTTCAATCCTCTCTGCTGGCCATCACCACTCGCTACTCTAGAGTGGACAAGCCGGAGGGTCACAGGTGAGGGGGGCAAAGGTTATGATTATCTTCCTGGTTCCAGTAGCGAATGGGATAGAGTATGCCCACGTCCTTCGTGACTCATTGGACCAGAGGACTAACGCTAAAATTACATAAACACCGTACCGCATCATCACCCACCACCACCGTCATAATATTATCTAAAAGTCACCATTGCTCTCGGATCTTTGACATATATCTGTATTACTTGAATATGTACCTGTGACAGTTACATGTTAAAATAATTTTA
>NW_004797343.1:610238-612005 GCF_000002075.1 Aplysia californica
ACCCCCCCCCCTCCCCCCAAGAAAAAAAAACCACTAACAAAAAAACAAAATAACCAAATTTGGTGTCCTAATGCTGTTATTACTTTAATTGTTTTACGGAAATACGCACAGAAGAAAAGGGGAGGGAGGGGGTAGAAGCAATCATAGTTACTTAGTTGCTAACGAAAATGTTGTTTTTACATTGTCTCAAAGCGCTTTCGTCTGCTGCTTTAATGCATTTTTGACATCGTCTAATTTGGTATTAATATAAAATCTATCTGTGGACTTGTCTTAAGTCACAGATAATAAAAGGGGTGAATACTGTACACATAAAAACCCATCCTGGAAGAGAACAATGTCTTTTGGTTTATTTTGCGGGAGTTTCCGACAAGTTCTGGTAATTCTTTTTTATTTCCGTCTGTTTTATCTGTCTGCCTATCATGATATAACCTTTCATTTGTAGTAATGACCGCTATCATATCGATGTGGTGTTTTTTAATTCAAACTATTCAAATTAAATTAAACTTTGATATTTAAAGCTAACAAAGGATATCTGACGTTTGTTTCGATTTGCCAGTTTAGAGCCAAATTGCCTGTGTTGGCTCCCCGTTTCCAGTTACCTTAAACCACAGTTTAATTCATTATGATATGGATTACTTCGAGATCCATGTTTAAATGCCCTATAGGACTTGTCTATCAACTACCAGGAGCTTTCGTCATATCATATTATACAGTATTGCCGAAAGCTGGTGTTCGAACTACATTTTGGCTCCTTCGTAAAAACATAAATACGAAAAAAAAGCATATTATTATTATGAAAGAAATGGTCATTATTAGAAGGGATAAGAAATGCGTTTGTAACATTCGACTTGCTTTCTTACCAATGCCATATCCAACATTGAACATTGTGCTCTTACCAGAAAGATGAAGGTAAAAGAAGCAGAGACAGGCCAAGGATAACGTTCATAGAGAGCTTGAACTGATGGGTGACGGGATTATTACAGGTGTTATTTCAGAACATCCGAGCAGAGACGTGAGCGGATATCCATAATCATCAATGTCCATTTTTAGAACTGTCACTTGAAGAAGAAATTTAATTAAAAGACCTAAATCAAAACAGGCTTAGAATGTAGCGCACACTCGAACTCTAGCCCTTTGTGTTCCAGTCGGAGTTTCTTGTCCCAGCTGTCCTCGGCCTTACACCATCGCGACCTGCTCAAGTCGTGTCTTCCCGCGCTCCTCTACACTGTACAGAACAACCTTCAGTTTGTGGCTGTGACCTACATAGACGCCGCAACATTCCAGGTGATATGCCGCTGGTGACGTGGGTGGTTTCTGTGGTGATGGTGGGCTTGTTGTGGCTGTTATTGTCGTTGTTTATTGTCATTGGTGTTATTATAATTATGTTGAGGATAGTGGTAGTGAAGATGTTGTTACCTTTGCTATTGTTGTTATTGTTCATGTTGTTGTTGTTGCTGTTGTTTTTGATATTGTTGTTATTGTTCTTTTCATTTCTAATGTTGTTGTTCTTATGGGTGCGTTTTTATCTTTGTTACTGTCCTGTCCACCCAATTTTTTTTTCTCCTCTTCTTCTTTTTAATAATGTAATAGATTCCTTCATTATCTTTCAAGTCGAAGTTAACCCCCCCTCCCCCCAAACCACACGCACATACACAGAAGAAAAAAAAATCAAACATGCGTAAGCAAGCATTGCATGCAAATACATACCAACACAAACACACACTTACACACACACACTTACACGCACACAGTTGCACATACTCGCAG
>NW_004797343.1:612854-615777 GCF_000002075.1 Aplysia californica
ACACACACACACACACACACACACACACACACACACACACACACACACACAGGCACGTACAAACGCATGGCGTCTTGGAATACTTCTTTAACGTCAGAGAATTTCCGCTCACCGGCGTCTTCCGAGTAAATAGATTCTTCGACATAACAACAAATACGCAAAATGAATTGATTCAATTCCTGTCGGGAATATATTGATATACTTACTGAATGCCCAAGTCTCTTTGCCTGGATGTTGTATCCTACACAGCCAGTGTTGAACCTGACACGTGAAGTCGTGCCAACTTGTCTCCAAAACGATTTCAACTGTGTCATTGTATGTTTAAAAAAGTGGCCACTCACAATTACATGTACATAAACGTTCATAACTTTTCTGTACCTAGGTGACATACCAACTGAAAATACTGACCACAGCGCTGTTCTCTGTGCTGGTGTTGAGGAAACGGCTGGACGGCATCCACTGGTCAGCGCTAGTCTTACTCACGTTTGGTGTGGTCATGGTGCAGGTGAGTACGCCCTTACGTATTTCATTTTTTAGGCGTTGAGTGGTCAACTAGACTATAGCAGTTTGAAGGTGGAGCTTAGTTTTGTTATGTGGGATTTGAAGGCCCAACTAGACTGAAATAGAACACTTTGAAGATGGAGATCTTGGTCGAAATTCAAGAGTTGAAAGTAAAAAAGTAAAAGGCAGAGTGGATGTAACTTTATAAAAAAATATAAGACAGGCCTACAGATGAGCAGCATTGACATCCGTGTTTGCCAGTTCTCTGTTAGAGTCGTTGTACCACCTGTTGGATGGGAGGTTGTTTGATGTTCTGGTGTGGTTTGCCCCTTCTTTCCTATCAAACATCTAACGCCCTTATCTCTCCTCCTTTGAATCCCTGTGTATGTTATTCTCAAGTAACACCTCTAACCTTCGGCTCTTACATGTGTTGCAAGTGCCGTAAAATTCTTTCTAAAAAACAACAACAACAAAAAAGAAAAAAAAGATAAACCTTTTGTTGTGTATAGTGAGTCAGTTTGTACACCCAACATTTCTTTGTGAGGGGGAAGGGGTATCTATGCCAGTTTCGTTCATATGTTGTTCATAATACATCTCGTCACCTAAAGGTGTCATTTATGGATCAGAGATTGGCGTGAAATGATCCGTCATTGTTTTCGATGAACTGCTCTCTTGCATTTTGTTATATTTAGCCTAGTCCATACTTTGATGTTATCGATTCACAGTGCGTTTTCCACTCTTACCACTTGTGCCTCATATCTTGCATATCGTATCGAGTTGAATCTCTTTATTGATCTGCATTTATTGTTAATCATGTGCACGCTCGTGTAGGTGTGTGCATCTTTTGTTTGCTCTTTTTCTACCGTGGGTGCACAATATTTACCATTATTGTATCTGTTTCTATTACCAGCCTTGCCTTACACGATAGTTCAAGATGTGTATAATATTATTCGATTCTGTTTCGAGGTTGGAGGTTGTAGGGGTCATCTAAGAGTACGGAATTATACATTGGTAGAGATTGCAAAATGACGTTTATTTATGGTAAGACATCTCTGGGTAATGGGGAAACCTTTCACAGTCGTGCGAACTCTCAGGGACAGCGAGAAAGACGTTTCCTCTGGTACTGGCATGAGAATCCGGTCAAAAGTGTGACCGGAACTGGAGCAGGGTCGAGATGACGTTTGATATGACAGGTGTCTGTGGAGATTCCGCACGGCCGGTTGTCAAGGACTGTTTTGACAGTTTCCGGGACTGTTTTCACATTACCCTGTCAGTTGAAAGATACGTTTATTTTGCATTGACAGGTACAGATGCACATTTTTAAAATGACTGTTTCACGATATAACAAAACACCAGCAGGAAAGCCAATGTCTCTAATACGCTCTTTAATAAAAAAATCTCTTTTATGGCATGCATTAATACGGTCAATCTGTTTTACAACCTCGTTCTCCACGCCCCTCTTCTCGAAAAAAAAAGTTTTTAAAAAATGTTGAAATTGTATAGGTTTAACGCCCGTATCAATACTATTAGGTTATTAAGAGGCGGGACCTCCGACTTTAACGTTCACCTCCCAAAGGACCAGGCCAAGTGGGAAATTCGTGTAAAATGCCTTTCTCAAGGACACAACGTCAGACTGAACTGAGTCTCGAACCTCTGAATCCCCAGTCTCGCGATTATGGGTCCGGTAGCCTAACCACTAGGCCACGGGCGCCGCTTAAAGAAAAAACCCAAAACAGAGCAAAAAACAAAAAATCTAAAAGAAATAAACACAAATTGTAGCAAAAATATAAACTACCTCAAATATGCAAACAAGAAGAACTAAAAACAAAGCAGAACTATATATAGCAACATGCCAAGATAAAAACAAAACAAAACAGTTAAACGGACCCCCTCCCAAAAAAACAACAACAAAAAACAAAAAGAACAAAAAAGAAAAATCATCACGCAAATAAACCACAACAAAAAACGCCCAACAAACAAGCGAAAGACGACGACCCCCCCCCTCCCCCTCTAGAAAAAGGAAAAAAGGTAAAGTCATAATATCAAACTACTACAAATTGGTCAGCCTTTTTGGGCTTCAGACATAGATTAGTGCAGATATTATTGGCATGGTAGACATCTGCTGAACATGAGCATACCGGTGACAGACTTGGTTGAGAAATACATTTATAGATCTAAGGGAACTGTGAACAACACAAGAGATCTGATAGCAGGAGAAACGGTGTGGGCTAACTTTGGAAACAATACATGAGGAGGATGATGATGATGATGATGATGATGATGATGGTGATGATGATGATGATGATGATGATGGTGATGATGATGATGATGATGATGATGATGGTGATGATGATGATGATGATTAAACGATTATCTGATTAAACGACACCAACCCTATTCAAGTCTCAAGTATATATATATA
>NW_004797343.1:617160-620145 GCF_000002075.1 Aplysia californica
ACACACACACACACACATCGGGCGCACGCACAAACACACACACACACACACACACACTCACACCAGGCGCGCGCGCGCAAACACACCCACGCAATGACAGAACAAGGGACATAACACGTTCAAAATCGGATGTGTGAATTGAATAAAGATATTTTTAGTTACTTCCCTTTACCCTTTATTCTTCTGTCCTGCAAATCCACTGTTTAGATTAGTACCCGTCCTTTCTGTAGACAAAATTGATTCATAGTACACACGTATATCGTTTTCAAACACCAAGTTTTCCTAATGTCTAGAAGCCTTTTGGATATGGATAAATGGTTAAAGTAATGTATACACCTCTACCATCCACCCCTATCTTCACACATCAAGACAATCATAGACTTCTTAGAAAATGGTCATACTGTGACCGCGTTGCGACTTTAAATCAGCGTTGTTGATGAAACTTCTATCTAGCTTGTCCAAGAAAAAATGACAAAATCTACCCACTGCATGACACTTTTCTAGGGCACAGAGTGGTGAAGGTAACTCAGACAGCAAACAAAAGCAGTGTGGCTATGGAATTCTCACACAAACACATCCTGTTCACCAGATTAAGAACCCTTTGATTTTTTCTTGTTCTCAAATCTGAAAAAAGTTCTCTCTTAGATCAGTTCTTTCATTGCAATGAAGATGATATATATGCAAAGCAGCAATGGTTTGAGTCCCATTCAAGGTCACATTATGCTCAAGGACTTTTGAAGGTCAAACAAAGATGGCAAAAGTGTGATCTATTGGGTGACTATGGAAAAGTAGCATTGTGGGTCTAAGAATTTCAACTTTCTTGCTTGCTTCTTCACAGTCAGGTTAAAGACTTATTGAATGCTCCTGATAGTTTACAAAATTTGATATTGCTGATGAAAGTATACACTGTTAATCTGTTTTAGTGTTTGCACCTCCAGAAGGAAAGCAGGCTTGAGAATTTTTTTTTACAGTTTAGAAAGAAAGGAATGTGGATGGATCGCCTTCAAGTTACCAGATAGTGACATTTTTACAGGTTGTCGGTTCATCTTTTCTTACAGGTAGTAGTAGCCATTCACTTTATACTTATGTAGTGTGTTATGTCCCTTGTCCAGTTTGTCTCACTGGCAGACACTCCCCGTATACTTAAGTGTCTTAAGTACCAGTTTTTCCTACAGATGGATCGTCACATTGCTTTATGCTTCCATTTGTCTTAGGGTCTGAGTTCATGATGTCTCAGAAGTCTCCTTTCCCTTTGCATACATTGAGTTTCTATTTGCATCAATGACTCAGCTTTACCATGCGTCCATTTGTCTCAATGTCTGACCCTCACCTTGCATCATGTACCTGTTTGTTCCCAGGCTGCCCTTGGTCTCCTCATCTCCCTGGTGATGAAACACGCTGACAACCTCATCAAAGGCTTCGCTTCCTCCATCGCAATCATTGTCACAACAGTTATCTCTGGTCTGGTTCTTGAGGACTTACAAGTGTCTTGGTGAGTAGCTGTTTGGTGGATTATTGGGTCTATTTTTTGGTTGGTCGCCATTATTCCATTACTCACCTGAGAAACATATTCTGGAAACAAAGGTAGCAGGCAAGAGAGGAAGGGGGAAACCTAATAGAAACTGGAAACAGAACATAGAAACCTTATGTAGATTCAAAACAACTCAGGCAGGCAGAATGGCAAGAGACAAAGTGTTTTAAATGAAAAGGTCTGAGAAGCAATGTCTAGCTACTGGACAAGTTAAGAAGAAAAAAAAAACGAAGAAGGTCTTTAGTTGCTAGTGATCTGGTCACTCTGCAGATACTTTCTTTTTTTGCTTATTGGTTGACTGACTTCAAAATCTATCAGAGATGATAGGGGGATGACTGATTAGCTGATTGTTTTACTAGTTGATTGAAAGAACAGAAGACTGTTTTATTCATTGCTTTATGTTTAGTTTTTTCTATGGTTTTCGTTGGTTTGCAATGGATTGTATATGAGGCTAGTTGATTTATCAATAGGTTGACCAACTGATGAATCGATTGATTGATTGATTGATTGATTGATTGATTGATTGATTGATTGATTGATTGATTAAATGTATGGTTTATTTATAAACCAACTGGTTTATAGATGGATGGATTTTTTAAATTTATTTGATTAATAGCTTATGTTATCAGATTAATAAATTAAGTACAGCTGACAGAAAATGCTACTGTGTAAGTCATCAGCAACAACATCAGTATAAATGTCATGAAGACTCCTTTTGCATGTTTTACAGTTTGGTACTTTCAACAGAATGTGTCAAATTTAATCATGCGTGTCAAAAATATGTAAAATGTACACATATTAATTAGACATCATCAATCCAAACCGTTAGACAGGAAGTGATATAACGTTCGTTTTAGCGCTTACATGACCAAAACTGTGTCAATAGTGTCGTAAACATCTACTCAATCGTATTATGTCATGGAGACGTCTCGTGCTGTAGGTGGTGAAAGAGTTCTGTTCTGTCTCTCAACAGCTCATTCCTGCTGGGCACTGTGGTTGTCCTAGCCTCAGTGCTTCTGTACAATGTGGACAGGACTGGGGAGTTCAGCAAGCCAGAGGAGTCAGTCATATGATGATGGTTGACAGTCGGTTTTGGGTCAGGAAACAAGTCGTTCTTTTCATGTGAACACTAACTGGTACCATGATATGATGATGAAACAGTCAGTTTTTGTCATGTGTACCCTGTCAGTTGCCATGACAATGACACATTCAGTTATTGTTGTGTGTGCATTGTCAAATCTACGGTGGTAGGCGCTGTTGTTGTCGTGCGTACACAGTCAGTTGGTTATATGATGACCGCGTGCAGCTCAGATATGTGATTTACAAAGCTTGACCATTGGCTGTAATATATCTAGTCTGACTCAGGGATCTGTCTTTCATTTTGCCCGAGGAACATTTGTCTCAATGACAGACAGAGGGAGGGAGAGAGAGAGAGAGAGGGAGAGAGAGAGAGA
>NW_004797343.1:620245-621935 GCF_000002075.1 Aplysia californica
GAGAGAGAGAGAGAGAGAGAGAGAGAAAGAAAGAAGGAGGGGGAGAGAGAAGAGATGAGAATATATTTGTGTGTACCGTGAATGAAGAGAGAAGGGAGATGGTGTTCTGTTATGTAAGAACAAAGCTGTTCCTTTGGCAGAACTATGTTACATGACTGAAAATAATTTGAAGCAAGGATCTGCTATAAGAAGAGCCATCTCATGTCCTATGTAAACTACTCGAACATGAAGGAATATAATAATTACCCTTCTTTTTATGTCTAATGCCTAAGTCAATTAAATTCAAGCTCTTGGTATGTTCCACGTATACAGTTGTTGCTTTAATTAAAGGAGTGACTGGGTGGTCAACATTGCTCCTTTCCTAATTAAGGAACAGTGAAACTCTCTACATATATTCTGCCATTCTTATTAAGGGTAGGAAAGAAGAAAGAATGATCTTTGTGCTCCAGGTGGCCTTTGATAGTCACAGGGGTTATTGGGAAAAAGTTGTGTTTATATGTACATTGTGAAACACCAAACCAATATGCCAGGATATGGACAATAAAGACTTATCTTATCTTATCATATATCCCCGTCCAGCTATTTAAATGTGCTAAGCTCAAAATTTTCATTTTAAAGTAATTGTAGTTTCTTAATCTATGGTATCGGTTGCATATGTGCTCAAGAAATAATTTGTCGAAATTCTAGTTCTAAGTGTTAAAAAAAGCTAGAAAAAATTATACATAATGTAGGTACTTTTTTCTCTCCTGTAAAATTTTACTTTCTGGATTTAATCCTTGTTGACAGCTTGCCGATGCATGATATAGAGGGGAGAGAATCTCTTTTATTGTTCAATGTTGATGTACAAGTGCGACAGAGACAAAGAACATCAGGCCATGAGGAGGTGGAGGAAAAACTAGAAATCACTGTGTTTTAATGATGTAACATCGGAATAGTTTTTGGGAGATCACACTCGGCCAGTTTGTGCTAGACTTGATCAGATATTGTTTGTAACTGATATTCCAATATTTGTCTGTGTGTGTGATTATGTGTTTAGGTGTGTGTGTGTGTGTGTGTGTGTGTGTGTGTGTGTGTGTGTGTGTGTTTCCGCTGCTGGGATGTTTCTCACTGACATTGTGGGTTGGTCCTGTCTGACATAACTGAATCCGCCTTCCTCCTGAAATATGTAGAACTTAAGCTTCTACAGAGTATAAGAGCTTCCATTGAGGTGTAGAACAAAAACGAGTATAATATTATCACCAGTTTGGTTTTGTTTCTGTTTCTCCTTGTTGTGTTTTTAATCTGGGGGGGGGGGGGTGATCAGCATAGCCGTTTCATGTTTCGGTAGATCCGGCCACCACCAAAACCTGATCGTCAGGTCCCTGCACATACCCTGTGCTCGCATGGGTGGGGATGCTTGGGTGTAAGGGTGGGCATGCACAGTATGTATGTGTGTGTGTGTTTGTGCGTATGTGTGCGTGTGCATGCGTTGGAGTGGGTATCGATCTCAGAGTGTATGTATGTGTGTGCGTGTACGTATGCGTTTGTGCGTGTGTATGTGTATGTATGTGTGCGTGTCCGTATGTGTGTGTGTGCATGCGCGTGTGTGTGTATATATATGTAAGTATATTTGTATGTATGTGTAGATGTGTGTATGTGCATGCGAGCGCGCGCGCGTGTATGTGTGTGTGAGTGTGTGTGTGTGTGTGTG
>NW_004797343.1:622035-623595 GCF_000002075.1 Aplysia californica
GAGAGAGAGAGAGAGAGAGAGAGAGAGAGAGAGCTTCTTGTGCGATTCAAATACTCACTTTTTTGCCTTCCTGTGCCTTCTCTAGCAGCCAGATAAGAATTGATCACAAATCACAAGAGCCTACAGGTGTGGATTCTATGGCAAGCAATCTGTGACAAGTGCCTATGGGATCACTGTCCACATCTGGCGCAACAATAAGTAGATATCTGATCAAAATCCTATACTGTCTATGAGTTGAGTTGAGTTTTGAGCAGTCCAGTCCATCTGGACGATGGTGACTTGTTTGTGTGCATGTAACTGACAGTTTATGATGAATTGCTTCTTTGTTTAGTGTTCTAGTTTGATAATTATTACTAACATGGAATTACAAGTAAGAGTGGAATTATGTCTTTTGTTTATAGAATGTTTGAGCTTTACCATCTGGTAGTTTAACTACGAGTGTATGTTCTATTGTATGCTGACTCTGTAAACATGTAGGCCAGTTATTTGATTGCTAGGCTTTTTTTTGCGTTGGCATGTTGGCTGATTTTCGCAGAGAGGTTCAGGGGAAGAGCTGGGAGGGGGCCATACTTGTGGTTATACCCTGTACACGCTTGATGACCTAATCCTTTTGTTGTAACATATTATCATTAGGCGCTTTAATCCAAGACTGAGAAAAATGCCCTTTAAGGGAAACGATGTTCTTTATTTGTTGCTAGTACTCAGTGCTCAATTTATTTGTGCTGCTTGTTTTTGCAACTGGCTTAAAAAAAATTTGCTGTTGGGTATGTACTATTGGCTACTAGGGAGAAGATTTGTTGCTCAGTTACTTCTCTTTTCCTGAGCAAGTGTTTTTTAGGAGGAGGCTAAATTATCATTCTTTTGTGAGATATCTTAGTCAGCATTTTTTCTGACGGTTTAGTAAGAGTCATGGTGGTGGTGATGATGATATTTACATTGCTCTTATGGTGTTTTTGTTGTTCCAAATGTTGTTTCAGTTATTGTCAATCTTCAATGCTGCTGTTGTGTCTGTTTCTGTTTTGTCTTATAACTATTTTGGCTGATGCTATCGTTGTTGCTAAGTTTGCTGTTGTTTTGTTGTTGTAGTTCAGGGGTCTCAATTCTGTGGCAATAATCTGCAGCCTTTCTTGACATCAAAGTTAAGTGTCAGTGCAGCTTGCATGTTTTTGTCATGCACCTAGATTAATGTGGTCGAGCTATGGAAAAGAAGTGCTGACAGGTATCTTTTTTGTATGCTATTGAATGAAAAATCAAACAAAAACAATCAACCAGCTGTTGAACAGAAATAAAGTCATGAGTCTACACACTTTTAAAATTGATACCCTCAATTTCTATTTTTTGACAAGGCCGTTTTTACCGAAGCACCTCATCTGTTTTGGGAGGGGAGGGGGGGATTTTTGTCTCTTATTGGATCCTGTTTTCATGAACAGTCGTTGGATTCTAATGAGCTTGCCTCGATAAACATAGAATGACTTCACATGTGTATGCTAATGGTTAGGGCGCATGTATGTGCATGTGCGGGTATGTTTGTGTGTGAGTGTATTTGTGTGTGTGTGTGTG
>NW_004797343.1:623695-627035 GCF_000002075.1 Aplysia californica
TATGTGTGTATGTGTGTGTGTGTGTGTGTGTGTGTGTGTGTGCGCGCGTGTGTGTGTGAGAGTGTGTGTGTGTGCATGTGTATTTGTGTGTGTATACATGTTTGTGCATAAGTGTTGTTATGTTTGTGTAATTGTGTTTGCCAATGTATTAATGATTTAAAACAAATTTATCATTTCCAGTTACATAATACAACAGTCACTTTTTGTTTTTTTTGTCTTTTGTGAATTTCAATACAAGCACCAAGAACTGAGAATTCTAAAACTCTATACATTTTCCTTTAAAAAAAATTGTTGCTTATGGTTTCGGGGATCTTTTTTGATGCTACAGTTGGTTTCGTTGTTTTCAGGGCTTAAAAAAAATAAACCTTCGAGTTGACTCTCCTCGTGTAGGTTCACTTTGTTATGTAGACTTCATCACTTTTCCTACAGCTTGTGGTGTCCGAGACAATTCAGTTTATGATGCAGGCTTCGATTCGGAAATTATTTTAAAAGGTTTAACAGCTAGAAAACATATCAGGACTACATGCTAGAAATAAAATATTCTTTTACTATGAGGTGTTAAACTTCAACAAAAAAACATAAAAAGGTAAAAAATGAAATAAAATAATATAAAATAAAACCCAAGTGAGAGTTCACAAGAAGAAATACAATATATTTAATTTCTTTTTGTAAAGCCTACTTCATTAAATTGGCTTTGAAAAAGATTGATACTTTCTCTTAATCCACACTCCATGAGCAATGAATGATAGGATTCACAATCTTAGCCTGATGCAAGTTCCCTGACAACTTTTTCAGGGGACATTTGAGGCTGGATGTGGGAAGGTGGGGGTCAGCGAACGTCGATGCTTGTAGGTCATCTCCTCTCAATTTCTGTGTCTCTGGCTGAAGGGTTTTTACTACTACATTCTAGTCCCACTGTATTTAAGATTGTTTAGATATTAAATGAACACGAATTTGGGGAACGAATGACAAGCCGTTGTTATGTGACTGATGTTTGTTTCAACTTTGTTGACAAAGCCGGTTGCTCAACAAATCAAACAACACAAAGTTCTGATTGTTGCCATTCTACCCACAGCGTGATTCGACATTCAGTTTATTTTATATATGTATATTATGTATGAATTAATGAAATGATAATATATAACATACACTTGAAAATAAAGCCTATTATGAACGTTCTTTTCTGCCTTTTATTAGTTTTTAATGTTGCATCCCATTATCTTTCTGTCGATCTGTACGTTAATATAATTTTACATTTGCACGAGTGCATTTCCCTGCCTGTCTGTCAAAATCTCTAAAATTATGTCTAGGAACTATACACATGTCTAGGAAATAGTCTTCTTGCTCCATGCTCCTGTATATTATAGCTCTCTGTGTTTCTCCTTCATTGTCTGTCAAATTGTCTATAGTTGCCTTGCCTGATCGAAGAGTATACCTAACAAGTCGATTATATCATAACTAAGCTTAAAGCACTATCGTGTCGATCTGGTGGAGTGTATCCCATTTACCCTGGGTTGGAAATGACGAAGAGGACAGAAGAAGCTTCAAGTGGGATCTAAATTGCGGTGGTATAGATCTAGTTGTTTGGGTGGGATGAATTGCATACCTTTCTCATCAGTAAGTTTATTTATCAACTTTTTAAAAAGGTGGGAGAGGAGGAGTAGTAGTTCGCGGAGGCTCTGCTGCAGTTTGTTCCTTAACCTCCTATCAAACATCTAGATCTATCGTTGTCGGAGGACCAGAATGCGTGTCCTCAGTGAATGAAATTCAGAGGCAAGATCTCATATTTACAAAAGGTTTAAACTAAGTGGTTGGAGATTCATGAAAAATTCATCAACAGTTAAAATTTTTAAAATTCCCGCGTGGTGTTGGAACCGGCAGTCAGTAGCATCTCAGTTCTACACATTGCCAAATTATGATTGGGGGAGCAACAAGAGATACTTTTGCAACAACTCGTTTTATATCTCTGAGGGCATTTTATGTTTAGCTAAAACAATGTCGAAGAACATCGAATGTTGTCAATATGCCTCCTCCGTGAGTCAAATTTGAAACAGGGGTCAGCAATCATGGTTCACTACTCATTTCTTTGCCTAGATGCTTTAAAACAAACAAACAAACATAAAAACAACAACAACAACAACCAAAAACAACAGCAACAAAAAATCCAGACAGACAGACAGACAGACAGACAGACAGACAGACAGACGGCAGACGCACGAACGAACGAACGGCTCGAACGATTCGAACACCCCCTTCACAAAGCTTTTATCTATATAAGTTATTCTTGATCTACCTCTGCCTCTTCTGACTTCTATTTTTTTTCGGGTGAAAGTAAATGTTCAAGGTCTTTACGTGGATTCAGCTTAAAATATCCCAGAATTGTCAATATTCTCTTTCTAATTGTTTTTTTTATTAGTGACTGTCTCACACTGGCTTCTTTCATCACTGCCCATAGAATTAAGTCTACATCTATGGCACTGCCTCATTTGATTACGTTTCCATCCTTGAAATTCCTAACAGTCTCATCTATGCTAGGGTGATCCTAGGATCTCTCCTCTAAAATAACGGGAGTCAGGTTGCAAGGGCCATGAGATTTTAGAGAAGAACAAGAGAAAGCTTGTGAGAGCCATCAACGAGACTTCGTTGTTTCCCTGCCACCCCGCACTGCGACTGCAGTGCAGTAAAGATCTGATTACTCGATTATAAAGGCTGTAGCACAGTGCCAGGGTCCCACGACGCTCTTGATGGTACGAGAGGAAGGAAATAAAGTAAATGATATAATAGTAAGGCAGCCCAGGGCGTGTCGAGCTTGTCACAGTGGTGTTAGAATAGATTAATGTGACTTTTAAAACTGAAAAGTTCAAGTTTTTACATTCCCAAGAAAAAGACTTCTGTTGTGGCGGCCCCAGAGACGGCAAGTCAAATGTATAGATACGACCTTCACATTCACCCTTCCCATCTTCTGAGGTTTATTCCGTCTCTGTCAGCTTATTGGTATCGGTATAGCTCCTGCAATTAGGCGTAGTTGGTTTTCAACTTGTTAATCAGGAATTGATATTTCGAAACCAAGGGGGATCTCATATAAAATATCATCACCCCTTACAAAACAACTTCTAACCTGAAGAGGACCAAAAGTTTTTCTCTATGAAAGCACCTATTAGAAATCCAGCAGTAGAGCATTTCCTGTAAAACAAAATTAATTAAAAAAGCAGAAACAAAACAACAACAACAAAGCAGCGAGGGGGGTGACAAACGGGTAGACAGACAGACAGACAGACAGACAGAAAGACAGACAGACAGACAGAAAGACAGACAGACAGACAAACAGACAGATAGATAG
>NW_004797343.1:627644-632644 GCF_000002075.1 Aplysia californica
GCGCGCACACACACACACACACACACACACACACACACACACACACACACACAGAGAACTTTATTTGTAACAACAGCTTTGTTGTAATATTTTGTTGTTGTAAACAACGATGGCTTTGTATGTAAACTGCATACAGTATCTATTTACAAACCACAGCTTAAGTTGACACATAAATATTTACTGCATAATTTTTTATTGTTAACAGTTGAAAATCTGATGCCTGTATTTTTGTTGTTTTCCTGTCGTTGTGTCATCTAGGTGAAGGAGGGAACGCCAACACCGACACCGACACCGACACGACACCGACACCGACATGGGTGTGACCAGCTTGGAGCCCCCTAGTCTATGGGCGCGACGGTGTGTCCGGTACCTTGTCTGTCTGCCTGCACTTACATTCTACTGGATGCTGGTTCAAATTCCTCCCTTCAGGGTATTGGTCACGAGTTTTGCACAGGTACGGACACTCTTACATGCACACATACACACACACACACACACACACACACACACACACACACATCTTAAAATACGACACTTGGTTATGTAAAGATTATATACGCATTTAAGTAAAATCCACATTTAAAATCCTCACAAACTGGTGAAATAACTGTCTCGAATTCTATATACCAAAATGAAAGACATAAACAACAACAAAGTAAAAGAAAATATATGTTCAAACATTATCTTTCAATGTTCAGCATTTCATTTTCGCAAGAAATATCAGTGTATGGATGGCTTGCTTTTACACGACAAACAGGACCATAACATCCTCAGGAGGGTTGTTGGAGGGCGCCACTGGTAGATCCTACTTCTTTACTCTCCATGAGTTTTACTTTATCCTTGTCTGACTTGCTCTTTTCCAGCATAAAATACCATTTTTGAATCAGTATGTTCTCCCCTTTGCTCAATCAAACACTTGCTTCAGGTTAGCAGGACCACAACTTTAGTAATGCAGTGCTCAATTCTCACACGTTGGGAGGAAACAGCATACATGTAATAATATAATGTCTTCGTGGGACTTGTACCATGATTTTCTTTATTTCCCCAGAAATCTGCCAAGGAAAGAAACATGACGATTCACTCTCGCTGATAGCGGTGAGGAGGTTTGCAAATGGAAGTACATCATGAGGAGTTGAAACACGTTGTGTCCTTTGTCCTTTTAAAGACGCCATAAAAGTTGGTTGATTGGGCGCTGCTCTCAAATACACGAAATTCGACCAACAAAGAGAACGGACATTGAAGTTCTTGATCCCGATACTGACAGAGAAAGGATAGTACCGACTTTTGCTCATTTGGTCAACTTTTTGTCAGGTTAGTTGTAGTCTGGAGGTCACATGACCAGAAGCCACCACCAGGTCCTTTTCTTGCTATGCAAGAGCATGCTTCTTCTCGTCAAGGAGCAGGTTGATTGGAAGGCGCCTCTGGTAAAAACCAAAGTTTTTATTATCCATCCGTTGTGCTGTCTCTTTTTTCTTTTCCAATCAATGATTAGCTGTTATTGTGTCGATGGGCTTCTCTTTAAAAACATTACCAATTACGTTTGGTATGTTTTCAAGCTTAACACTCTATCTGACACTGCATAACTTACCTTGGAAGCCAAACCTCCAATTTATAGTCAGTGTCAGATATAACCCATCAAAATTGTCTTTGAAAAATCTCCAAATCACCCAATAATAAGAAAACCTGGTTAGGTATTCGAAAGAAGGTCACCCATAGCGTAGTCCAGCACAATACCATCGTAGAAAATAGTACAGATTAATTAAAAGTGCCTGAATATATGGCAGAGATCAATCGATTCATAAAAGGAGGCTTCCTTCATTCCAGCAAATTCCCCTATGATCCATCTTCATCAATTAGCGAGGTTACTTTTAACTGCCTCCCGAAAGCCTCACACAAAAAGCTACATTCTTTTCGGGACTCAGTGGTCTGTGTAGGATTTACTTCACATCAATTATAAAGGGATATCTGGAAGAAAAAGGCAAAAAGTCTTATTTTCACTGCGATGTATATAGTTCAGGGCAAAACCTGGATACATTGATCTGAGGTGCATATGAAGAAGGGCACAGTAGATCGAACACAGAGCAGAGACGTTTTATACTTGGACTATCCAGTAAAAATGTTTTCTTTATGAACATTTGCCAAATCATTTTAAAACGTTTTCTTTGTGTTTGCTGCTTAAGTCCCTGAAACCAGACACTGGGTCAGATGAGTTCTTTACTCTCAATATGCCTCCCCAAGCCCATCTCCTTATGGGAACATGAGTATATTCTATGGGTTGTAATCTCCCTTCTATTGTCCTGAACGTCATATGAGTTCTTTGCTCCCTCTCCGTCTGGCCAGGGCTGCCAGGTCACGCGACGTTCGCATGGACGACGTCCTGGGCCGGAAGAACTCGTCATCAAACGTGTCATCGCCGTCGGTGTCCTCATCGTCGTCGTCGTCGTTATCGTTGACGCTGTTTAGCAGCGTGGCGGAGGAGGACGGCCGCACTATCAGAGCCTCCATGTAAAAATGCGAGAACGAGGCTGGGAGACGACCAGACGATGACCGCTTTCGGCCTGACAAGACAGGCGATGCGTCCGGGGTGGATGTTGTGACGTCATCAGAAACGTCTGAGGGTGCCGGCGGGGAGAGAGGATCGGAGTGTGAGAGGTTGTTGTTGTTGCTGTAGGGGGCAGTCACTGATGTGTGCAAGGGAGAAGTGGGGGAGGTTGGGGAGGTGGGAGTCAGAAGGGATGAGGAGGTGGAGGAGGAGCAGGAGCTCGTGAGCTGGTTCTTCGGTTGTGGAGATCGAATAGAATGATGGATGTCAAAGAACTGCCTCTTCAGGAGGATGTCGTGTTGTCTCAAGAGAATCTGAAAAAACAATCCAACCCATAAACATAAAGTTGTCTTTACTGTCTTGTAAAAATGTAAGCTACGGCAAGCTAGCACGATAACGACCACATTTCCTAACTGCTATCTTCCATTTAGATCTACGTATGATTGTACCGAACAACAAAAAAAGCATGTTTTCCAGTTTTGCCTGTTCTTAATAGAAATTATGCTACATAAAATAATCATAACAATATGTGGGAAAAGAAACACTGGGGTAGCATGATCTAATTCTCTTGTTCCGAACACTTATTGTAAATGTTTTACGCCCGCGTCGACACTTTTTAAGTCATCAAGGGGCTAAGGGGAGAGAGAGCTGCTCTGACTTTGCCACCAGAGCCAACCGGGGCTGAGTGGGATACAGCATCTTACCAAAAAGATACATAAGGTACCCATAATGTAGACTCCCTCAGGCGGAAACTGAATTTTCGCCTTTGGGTTGCAGCAGTGAAAAGCCTGATCTGTCGTCCACGGGCGCCGATTTCCGCACACCGAAGGCAAAATATAATTACCGGTACTTACCTAGTTCTGGTTCACTAATCATCTTCAAGAAAAACACATTTTTATTTCTATATTCCACTTGTAAAATCAAGCTTTCCTGTGCGGTCGTCAGTCCCATGTCAAATTCATACCGAATTAAAGATCTTTCAAGTTCTAGTAGTGAAGTCAATCAAAGATTTTGGCTTCGACAATGTTCCTTGTAAAAATATAGTTACTAATACTTTGCATTCACCACGTAGCTGAGAAAAATTAGCTCCATAACTATTTTCTTTGTTACCTTTGTCCTTTGTCCGTATTTTTACAACACCCACTTCATATAAGATAACTATAGAGCTATTTAGGGTGCCGTCAGCCCAATTTATATCCTGCTAACCTACTGAGAGGTTGACCCTGATTCGAATCAAAAGCGGGGCTCAGTTGTTCAGGACGTGTTCGCTCCCACCCCCCACCCCCCAACCACGGTTAACTCAGCATTGACACAAATTAGCTTCATTGAAAGTTCCGTCTCTAAACTAATTTTTAAAAGCTGGAAGATGGCAAAACAAAACAAAACAACAACATCAACAATAAGCGGACACATTTGTTTACAAGCTCCAGTTCGACCAATATGAAAATGGTCACGTGATTGTCCAAATGACTCGACGAGACGCAAACAAACCAAGACAAACTAACAAAACAAAACAAAAAAGAGCACAATTACCAGTTCCTGTTTGACCCACATGATGGCCGTCATGAGATCATCCAGTCTGTCCGACATGCCGTCACCCACGGTCAGCGGTCCTGCGCAGATGCTGACCTTCCTGTACCTGGCAGTGCGGGGGTCACCCAGTGCCGCCTTCTCGTAGCGCCGGGGCAGCTTGACCACCCCGGGTAGGGCGGCATGGCGGACGGGGATCAAACCCGCGGTCATGGCGTGATCCTCAGTCATGACATCACAGGTATGGTTACGATTATGACGTCAAGGACCTACTGGTCTTTGTGGTTGTACATACAGGGGTGAAATGTCAAGGTAGTATTAGCTCCGGTGATGGCACGTCTCACGGTTTGGTAATATCGTGTGAAAAACGTCCTCGGGTTGTTGTGAACAATGAACGTACTATGGAAGTGGCCACTGTCTCACCACTGACAGATGAGTAGAGTGTAAGTATTCAAGAACCATAAACCGAGAGACAAAGTTAGTCTGTTAACGAGTTTTCTTCACTTCACATGTAGGACACCAAAATAAAAACTACACCACTCTGATTCTAACACGGACCCAACCAACTGAGCTCGCGAACTCCTCGTTCCAGAAGTGAGTATCAGACTTGCTGATCCTTGTTGTGGTCCCAAAAAAAATCAATAATTGTCAATCCCACCTTGCTGTATGTCCATCACTGGCAGCCGACAGGAAACAAAACTGAGCTCTTTCGTAATGTAACTCCCAATAACCTCGCTTCTAGCAAAGCCAACATCCGTTATCAAGTCAGTTGTTAAGGTGCAGATTATCTGCTCAGCAAAACTGTCATCATTTCAGATTTTCGAGTCTGAAAAATACAAAAACGAAACGTAAACGAAGGCACAGAAATAAAAGTATAATAATGAAGATAAAAACATAAACAATAATACTAATTAACAATAATGAAAAA
>NW_004797343.1:632744-634435 GCF_000002075.1 Aplysia californica
TCGCTTGGGTTATCCCAAAGAACGATTTATAGGTCAGGTTTCCACTGTTGAATATCCTGCTATGTTTAGATACAGCGCATGAACTTTGGCATAGCATAATAGATGTTTTACGGCGCTATAGACACAGAAATGACAGTTACAGCGCCAGTGAGAAACGTGTTTTGATATAATATTTGGCTAGTGTTTGTTTCTGGCGTCTTTTATTTTATTATTGTGGATGTTTTACGTCATAGAACATTAAAACATTTTGGGCGGCACTGCACGACCGTGCTCTATGAACGAACCGTGCCTGGACAGTTTAGTTGTGGACCCGTTTTCAGTAAAAGTTCTTCCGAGATAAGTAAACTTTTCCGATACCATGGTCAGTATTATCAATTATCAAGTCGAGGTATTCGCTTAGTATAGTCGCTGTTCCCGCGAACACACTCTTTTTCTTTTTTTCCCCTCAAATTAAAAAAATTCACTGTTGCTCTTCCAGAGTCCTTGAAGAGATAATGGTTTTTTTTCTTCTTAATACCCCCCCGCCCCCCGATCTAGCATCTCCGTCTGTCTGCTGGGATACTGTACCCCTCTTAGCCGGGGTTGGCCCTCAGTGGCAGGGTCGAAGCAGCCCGCATCTTGTGTGGTTTACACTGTGTCAAAAGTGACGAAAAACATCGGCATTAGCAATTTAGAATTTCTTTTTTTTCTCCCTTTGTCATTCCAGGAAAAAAAGAAGAAATACATGGCAGAATTTGCAACTTTCACACACGCACAGATTCGCCACATCGCCATAATCATGACGTATAACGTTCTGAAGAAGGTAAAAGTAGGAGTCGGGCTGTTGGATATCCCGCTATTCACGCTAGAGGGGGACAGTTGTCGCCTGTCACACCTGGTGAAAGAACAACGCCCCCTGGTGCTCAACTTTGGCAGTCTCACCTGAGGCCCATTCCTGTCCGCGGTAGGAACAAAACTGTCTGTCTTTGTGTCTGTCTATCTGTGTGTCAGTCTGTGCATCACATACACACACTCACGCTCACACATTCAAAAGTAATTTGGTAAGGCCATGTAGTCGCAAACAGCAAGATATTCCTAACGAGGGCTCAATGAGCGTATTTTGGATACTGGGTCTCAGGGAAAAGTCTGTCATGAACTTTCCCCCATTGTTTGGGCTTGCAGAGAACAAGCCCTCTCTAACAACAGTTTTCGCAGGTTCTCGTTTGTTTTACCTGTTTTTCAAGAAGAGTTTCATTAAGAAAGGGGCGTTGGAACGGGCTCATCCTTTGCTGAGCCCTTAAGACATTTGCTTGGCTGTTAGGTTGCTCTAGCTGTAAGAGGTGACAACAGTGATTATATAAACGAGCAAGTGTGTGTTCACTGCATGCAACTAGAGGTGGAAGATTCTGAAGAAATCTTATCAATTTTAGCTGTTTATTAATTCTTTTTATTAAGAAACACAAATTTTTGTAGGGAAAGATTTGGGGATGGGAGTGGGTGGGATTCAGTCCCTTTAGCCCTTCACTACGCCCCGCCACTGCTCCTAACTATGCCACCCCCACCCCCACCCCTCATTTCACCAAAATAGGTCAGCGATTGGAACGCCGTTGTAAAGAAGTACGGTGATCTCGCAGACTTCGTGACAGTTTATATAATGGAGGCTCACGCTAGTGACAGCTTGGCCTAGTGATGACCGAGATATTAAGGTGGGT
>NW_004797343.1:636037-646357 GCF_000002075.1 Aplysia californica
AATAATAATAATAATTGCATTTATATAGCGCATATCCATGCTCAAGAGCATGCTCTATAGCACTTTACAACCATTATTACCCCAGCAGACCCCCTGAGAACACTCCGAAACATTCTCGGCTTCTGCGGAAGCATGCAGTGCAAGCTGCGGATTTCACGCGCTCAAACACTATCAAACTGACAAGATGGTTGTTTGGCTATGGCCGGTTACCCATTCCCACCTGGGTGAAGTGAGGAACATTTGTGCAAAGTGCCTTTCCCAAGGACACAACGTCGGGCCCCTGACGGGATTTGAACCCACGACCTTACGGTTGCGAGTCCGAGAGCCTAACCACTAGGCCACCGACGACAGGGCACATTATTGAGCACTGAAGTTGGACTTTGACTTTGGCTCCTTTCATAACAAGATGGAGGATGTACGGAAACTGCAAGACGAATAGGTTATATAAGTGCCGAACATTAGAGGTTCTACCAGGGAGTTACCTATTCAGAAAAGAAGGAGGAGAGATATGGACGATAGATGTTTGATAGTAAAGAAGAAGCTAACCATACCATGGTACCAGAACACGCATCAACCACCGACAGAAGAATGAGAAAACTCCGACATTGTAGTTCAAGCAACTCTTGCAGAAACTCAGAAAAGTATTGAAGAGAATTCTTCATCCTGCAGGAACGACGCCGAGAGAAACAAGATCATGGACGTGGCTTCAACTGCACAATGCATAATGATAAGATGCATCCTTATTCTGCAGAGTTTTAATTTCTTAAAGTAAATGCCCCAACCCAGTTCAGTGTTCAACGATACAAAATATTTTTTATTGGGAGGTGTTGTCGAATTGCAATAAGTCTTTTCCTGCAACTTTTGATTTTTTTTCTTTCTAATTCAAAACGTTTGATTATGTTCAGTTAGTTAACGTGTTTTGAATCAGGGAGAGGGTTTGGAATAAAGTAAGCCATTTCACAAACATGAAACTGGCCCAAAGAGAGACTTAATCCATTTGGGTTTAATTCTGTTTTCATACGCTTATGTTCTCTGTCGAACAAGTCTCTCCGGATTGCGTCGTGGAATGTTCGCACCGTTTAGGAAGCAGGAAACAGTTCTCAAGTGACACAAGACATGAAAAGATGCAGGCTGCACATACTAGGAGTAAGCGAAACCCACTGGATACAGTCTGGACAGAAGCAGCTGAGCTCGGGGAAACAAATATTGTATTCTCGGAGAGAAGACAAGCACCATGCGGAGGGAGTTGGAATTATTTTGAGTAAGTTAGCACAGAAGTCACTGATGGGAACCACAGGGGGAGAGGATCATCATGGCTTCTTTCACTACCAGGAGTAAGAGCATCAACATGAACATAGTACAGATCTACGCCCCAACAAATGGAGCTTCGGATGAAGACAAGGGTGCTTTTTACAGCCGGCTCCAGGGGGTCATCGACAAACTACCAAGGAAGGATGTCAACATCATAATGGGCTTAAGCCAATGAAAAGATTGGTCAGGACAACGTAAGTTATGGGGGAATCATGGGACAACATGGCTTGGGACAAATGAATGAGAACGGTGAGTGATCTGCAAATACCTGTGCTTTCAACAGTTTTGTCATTGGAGGCTCTGTTTTTCCCCACAAGAGGATCCACAAGGCTTCTTGGGTATCACCGGAGGGAGTGACGGAGAACCATGTAGATCCTTTTCTTATCTCTCGTAGGTTCAAGCGTTCACTGGAAGAATTCACAGTACAGAGAGGGGCAGATGTTGAATCGGGTCATCATCTGCTGTTAGCAAACCTCAAGCTTCGTCTTAAAAAAAGCAGGGAACCAGAACAGGAGGAAATTCCAAGTAAATCTCGTAGGTGGACACAAGAAAGAGGAGTTTCAACTGCAGTTGAGGAACAGATTTCAATCCTTTGCAGATCTTGGTGAGGAGGACATGGAGGTGGAGATACACTGGACCGGGGTCGAAGAAGTATCTATTTACTTCAACATGTCAAGAAATACTCGGCGAGAAGAAACTGGAGCATAAGGAATGGATGAGCCAAAGGTCATTAGATTTAATTAGCACTAGAAGACAATTGAAAGCTGAGACAAATGCAAGTAGAACAAGGGGATCAAAAGTTGACGCTTGGGAGCAGTACAGGACAACATCTAAAGATGTAGAGAGATAATTGAGAAAAGACAAGGAGGAATTCATGAACAGGTAGGCAGAGAGGGCGGAGGAGGCAGCAGCAGGAGGGAACATGTTAATCCTTTACCAGACTACAAAGACTCTTTCTGGGAAAAATGGGAAACCAGAAGTAACAGTAAAGGACCAAGAGGGAAAAACCATTCTTGGAAAGGAAGCTCAGTCAAGACGATGGGTAGAGCATTTCAACAGTCCCCTGGACAGACCACCACCAAGTTACCCGCCAAAGATCCTACCAGCAAGAAATGCTTTACCTGTCAGTTGTGATGCTCAATCGAAACAAGAGATTCTGGATACCATTAAGAAGCTAAACAACGGTAAAGCGGCAGGTCCTGATCAGATTCCACCTGAGGCCCTAAAACGATGCCAATGTGACAGCAGACCTCCTTCTCCCATTGTTTACCAGGATCTGGAATGAGAGCAAGTTCCCAAAGGATTGGAAAGAAGGGCACCTTGTGAAACTGCAGCAACTACCGAGGAGTCACTCTTCTCTCAATATCAGATAAGGTCTTCAACAGAATCATTCTGGAGATAATCAAGTCTGCAACAAATCCAAGACTTCGGAATGAACAGGCTGGTTTTCGGAAAAACAGGTCAACCACGGACCAGATTGTCACGCTGAGGATCATAGTAGAACAGTCCCTTGAGTGAAACTCCTAGTTGATCGTCAACATTCTTTACTATGAGAAGGCCTTTGACAGCATAGACCGAGCAACACTGTGGAAGATACTGAGACATCACGGAATCCAACAGAAGTTGGTTAACCTCATAGGGAGCATGTACGAAGGGACAAGTTGCTGGGTTGGTTGTACGTGATGGCCAGCTCACTGGCAGCTTTGACATCAAGACTGGTGTGAGACAGGGCTGCTTACTATCACCTTTCCTCTTTATCTTGGCTGTCGACTGGCTGATGAAGGAAGCCACAAGAGGACAGAGAAACGGCATACACTGGACTCCCATAGACACAGTTGGACGATCTGGACTTTGCAGATGACTTGGCGCTTCTGTCACACACTCAGGAACAGATGCAAGCAAAGACGTCAGTACTAAACAGCCAATCGGAGTCTGTTGGATTGAGGATCCATCACGGAAAGTCAAAAGTCCTACGGATAGATGCACTCTGAAAGGAGTAGGTCACAGTAGAGGGAAATGCACTACAAGATGTCGAATCCTTCTGCTATCTTGGGAGTATAATTGACAGAGAGGGAGAAACAGGCACTGAAATAATGTCCTGCATTGGAAAAGCAGAGACTGTATTTATTTCTTATTTCGTTGAACAGGACTTGGAGGACTAGGGATATCTCACTACGGACAAAACTGAGAATTTTCAACTCAAAAGTGAAGTCAGACTTGTTGTATGGATGTGAGACGTGGAACGCTTCTCAGACGTGCACAAAGAGGGTCTACGTTTTCTTGAACAAGCGTCTGAAGAAGATACTGAGGATCAGATGGACAGAAAGGATCACCAAGGAGGAAGTATTAAGAAGAACGAGACAGAGCCCAATCAGAGATGAGGTGGGTAGAAGGCATTGACTATGGATTGGATACACTTTCAGGAAGTTAAGCAGTTGCATAACAAGGACAGTGCTAGATTTGAACCTACAGGGTAAAAGATCAAGAGGAAGACCACGTGGAACCTGGAGAAGAGTCACGGAAATAGATGTACAGAAGAGTGGGAAGACATGGAGTGACATCAAGCGACTAGCCCAGGATAAGGAAAGGTGGAAAGTGTTTGTTCGTGGCCTTTATCCTGTTCCAGGGTGAAAAAAGCAATGACGATGACTATGTTCAGTGACAATTTACTTAGATCTACAAAATAATGGTATGCAAAGAAGGAAAAATGTGACACACAATTGGCATGACGTCATTGCAAAGCATCGACCCTTTGCACTTTCGAGAGGGTAGTGGTAAAATATTTTTTTGCGAAAATAAATGGTGCAATCAAAACACGCTATTGGGTCCTACCACGCAATTGACTCCTATAATATATACACATGAATGCACGCACATACACATACACATATAAACACACATACTCACACACATACATAATAATAATACACACCTATACATGCACACAGACATTGTAGCAGTTTACAGCACCACCACCAGTTCTTCCGCTAACAACAACAATAACAACAAGAACAACAATAACAACAACAACAACAACAACAACAACAACAACAACACTACCACCCCCACCCACCATCACCACCAACAAAACTTCTCTACCTGCGCTTTCCTTCCCTACAGGCCCACACAGCCCTACAGGAACGGCTCGAGTCAGCCAAGACGTTGTCAGACATAGGAATCTCCGGTCGTCTGCTGGTGGACTCCATGGAAGACCTGGCCTCTCACCTGTATGGGGCGGTTCCAGAATGTCTGCTCGTGGTGAAAGGGGGCGTGGTCGCGTATGTGGGCGGGATGGGGCCTGTGGGATATAATCTGGATGAGCTGGAAGAAAGACTGAAACCTCTGTGCTGACGCTTTGTTGTAGAGACTACTTGGTGGTAACTCTTTGATGGTGTGATAGCTTTAATTCTTCATGAGACAATTTCATGTTAACAGTTTGTTGTTGAGATAATGAATGTTTGAGAACTCTTAGTTGTTGAGACAATGTTAACTCTTCATACCTGAGACAATATTGTGTTAACTCTTTCTTACTAAGGCTACTTTGTGTAAACTCTTTATAGTTGAGATAACATAAACTCTTTATGGTTTAGATAATTTTGCGTAAACTCTTTGTTGTTGAGAGAATTGACTTTGGTTAACGCATTGTTGTTAAGATAAAGTCAACTCTTTGTTGTTGTCACAACTTTCTCTTAACTCTCTGTTGTTCAGTATTATAATTTTGTTTGTTTTTCTTTTTTAGTTTTAGTTTTAGTAAAAATTTTACCACACCTGCACCACATGCAGGTCAACATACGTACCAAAAAGTAGAGACGATTGCTAGTAAGTATATACAAACAAAAGAAGAAGAATAAATAAGGAAGATAGATGTCTGAAAGGAAAGAAGGAGCGAATCATACAGGAGCTTCCACCAACCGCCCACTTGTTCTTTTAATTTTTTTATGTACGTGTTTTTTTACGCTCCCATCGACACAAGTTAAACTATTTATTAGGAACAGGTTTCCGACCCTGCCTGTTAGGGTCAACAGGGGTAAGAGGGATATAACATCCCAGCAGAAAGACCCAGATACTTGATAAAATTCTCTCCCCTCGGGAATCGACGTCAGACAACAGCGAAGTGCCTAACCACTACGCAGCTGGCGCCAGCTCACAATGACAGAGCACATTCAACTGTGTAAACACACACTACAAGGAAAACTCTTTCCCGTTTCTATTCTTCACTGGCATTGGCTGCCCATTAATGTGTTGACGTTCTGTGCACGTAGCAACCACCAGGGAGTTCTCATCATCATCATCATCATCATCATCATCATCATCAGCAGCAGCAGCAGCTTCAGCATCATCATCATCTCCAAGTGCCAGAGTTGATACAGATATCAGTGATAATATGGCTAGCTTCTGATTTCTCTGCTTGAGTGCCTTTACAAATAATTTAAAAAATGAGAAATAGAAACAATATAAAACAGTTTATCATTCTGGCCTTTTCTTATCACCCATCTGTTCTGTACACGTTTTTAAAGTAAGTCCTTCTTGGTCTACCCTGTTCTTTGTTGCCTATTGTTTTATCATGAGTGAGGATGCAAAGCGTTTATACATGTTTTGATTTTGTAAGCTTTTAGATCAAAGGCACAAGAGAAAAAAACATGAACGAACTAAAATAAAAGGACAGAAAGAATGAAAGAGAGAAAGAAAGTAAAAGACGGAAAGGTAGGAAGAAAGAAAGAGAGAAAAAGAGAAGAAGAAATAGAAAGACGGAAAGAGAGAAAGAAGGCAAGAAAGGAAGAAGGAAAGAGAGAAAGAAAGAAAGATATGGAGGAAAGAAGAAGTACAAGTGTGTATGTTCTCCCAACAGTGATAAAGTGTAAAGCGACTTTCTCCCGGCATCTGAGATCTCGTCACGTGACATCTATGACGTGTCTGACGGAAAGGTCACGTGGTACCTTGTCAAATGCTGAGCCCAGTCACGTGATGGAGATATGGCTGCTCTGAGATTCTCGTTTCTCCAACTTTTCACTGTGTGGACTTGCTCTTGTTTTTCTTTAAAATAATTTTCGTATTTGTTGCTTTTCTCGCTTTACACTTTGCACGTCATATTTTGAGTTTTGCTCTCGATACTTCCGTTTCCCTTTGTGTATTTTAAGTTTTGATTTTGATCCATTTACTTCTAATTTCCTACATGTATTTTGAGCTTTATGTTGAGTTGAAGCATAGACTACTAAGCGTTGAATATGAGGACAAAATAAGAACTTTAACGAAATTAAAAAATTTCCTGCAATACTGATTTTAATGTTTTGAGGTGATTTTTACTTGTTTTTCCTCGTCAAAGTTTGTCTGTCTATCTAACCATCTATCTATCTATCTATCTATACTCTCTGTCTGTCTGTCTGTCTGTCTGTCTGTCTGTCTGTCTGTCTGAATATACGACATGTTTTACAAGACCAGGTGAAAATTTCTTTTTTTTTTTTACAAGGCCCTCATACTTGCACAATTAATGCAGACTGCTGCAGAAATTCTGTAGGGCGTGCCCTCACTTCTGGCGAAGTCGTTTATGCGTGGCTGCTTCCCAAATAAGTAGAAACAAAGTTATAAAAATGGAGAGAGAAAGAAGGGATGTGGGAAGAGAGAGAGAGAGAGAGAGAGAGAGAGAGAGAGAGAGAGAGAGAGAGAGACAGAGACACAGAGAGAAAGAGTTTATATGAAAGACAATATGTTATAATAAAGTTTGCGAGAGATAATGAGAAAAGGAGAAACAGAAAGAGAGGCACTGAGAGAAAGAGAGTTAATATGAAAGACAATATATATATATATATATGTATAAATATATAAAAAGAGATTACGAGAGGGATGGAGAGAGATGGGGAGAGACAGATAGAGAGAAAGAGATAATGATACAGACAGATAGAGAGAATGAGATAATGATAAAGACAGATAGAGAGGAGGAGATGAAGAGAGAGATGAAGAGAGAGAGAGTGAGAGAGAGAGAGAGAGAGAGAGAGAGAGAGAGAGAGAGAGAGAGAGAGAGAGAGAGAGAGAGAGATTAAGATAGAGGAAGCAAAAGATAGCTCATAATGCCAGATTATTCTAACAAATGGCTACTACTACTACTACTACTACTACTACTAGTACTACTACTACTACTACTACTACTACTACTACTACTACTGCTGCTGCTGCTGCTGCTGCTGTTGCTGCTGCTGCTGCTGCTGCTGCTGCTGCGACAACTACTACTACTTTACAACACGTATATTATATATATATATATATATATATATATATATATATATATATATATATATATATATATTTATATAACACATTTCCATTCTATACTGTTTAGTGAGCTTCACAACCATAGTATCCAACAATGGCAATACTAGCAGCATTCAAACATAAGGGCACATAAAATAACAGAAATATGTCAGTTAAATTAATGTATAAATACATGTATATTATTATACAGCCAGGACGTGTAAATATAGAAAACAATTGATGAAGAAACAGTAAAACTTCGGCATAACATTCACCATTCGAGCCCATGATTTTGAACTTCTTAGCCAAGGTACTTAGAAACCAAATAGAGTAAAAACACTAAGTGGGACTTAGGGCTTCAGAACATTACAGCTGATAGTACTTAGTAGTACGTTTGCCATAATATATGTTGTACCAAGGTTTGTTTTACTGTAGTAATAGCGTACCTTTCACCCTCAGAGTTATGCTGCCACTCTATGGAATGGAAGTGACCCACTTTTCATTCGCCCCAGAAGTAGGTCAAGGGAGTCAACCCAACATACAGGTCGGAGCAGTGACCGTTTTGTGGTCAACATGAATGTGAACACCACCCTGAGTTCTTGAGGAAAAAAAATGTTTCTTTTTTTGGTTTGCTTGTTTTTGTTTGTTTGTTTGTTTGTTTGTTTGTTTGATTGTTTGTTTGTTTGTTTCGAGGTTGGGGTGGTAGGAGCTCAGGGCGATGTGCCTTGATCTTGCAGTGATCGATCAGTTACAGCTGAAGGCAAAAATCGGGGTTTTCCAAAAACAATTCGTTCAGTGCGATCACATGTGGGATGGGTGGGTAGGGGGGACACTGCGCAGTTTTGCATCCAGATTTATCTAGGTTGTATACTGTGAATGTTGATACCTTGGTGGCTGCCACGACTACAAGAATTTGGAAAGACCTAGCTACACTCTCTCAGTTGAAGACTGACGCTTTTTGAAAAAAGAAGTCGCCTCTAAAGTGCACAGAGACAAATCTGGGCGCCTTGGAAAAAAAGTGGAAAAACTACTCTTTACCAGTCTCTGTGTTACCATTCCAGAGCTCTAGAGCTTCCACATTGTTCTGTATTGTCATTTTACGGGCTAACGTATGAGTCTGGTTTGTTGTGAGGCCATAAAATGTGTCTGAATTATACGTTTTTGTTTGTTTTTTGTTTTTGTAAAGTGTTTTACGGCGCTCGCAACTGCATTAGGTCATATGAGCGCGCGGGACACACCTAATATTTTCAGTTGGTAGGAAATTTTGAATGTTGCCCGGGTGGCGGCCAAAGCCTACTCTTATCGATTTTAGACCACCAAGGGATCTTTAACGTGCGCAACTTGCACCTCCGGGATTTTTCGCCCTTTTCTGAGAAGGCTACTTGTAATTCTTTCCTACCAGAAGATCAGGGGTGTGGCTGAAAGACAGCAGTAATTATATGTTTTTAGATAGTCGGCGAGTGTCCGTTTTGAACTTCAGAGAAAACCGTTTTTTGACTGGTTGTTCGTCTGAAGCCTTGCAAAATACTTTCCCTTTCTGCACACAATAACTTAAAGTTGATTTTGATACTTCCTAGACAGTCTTACCATTATGTACAGCCTTCACCGACCTTTTCATAATTCCACAAGAGATTTAGAGTAAATCCCGCTTCGGGCATTCGTTCTTAGATTCGAGGCATTTCTAAAAATTCATACAAACAAACAAACAAACAAACAAACAAACAAACAAACAAACAAAACAAAACAGAAAAGTGGTAGTAGAAATCTAGAACCACATATCAAGCTAATATATAATGGGCTGTATACCAAATTGATAACACAATTGTACTTTTATTGCACCATGTTTCATTACGATGTGATAATTTGGCACTGGAAAAGTAGATCTCTTTGCTGATGGAAAACTGGGACACCAGTGGGGGACACTGTGTCCCAATTCTCCAGACCATCGGTGGACGCCAAGTTTGGGTCTGCTTTTTCTTTATGATATAGTTCTCAGCCTGTCCCATATAAAGTTGATATATGATTATAAAATAGTGAAAATAAAATAGAAGAAACAGAAATGTGGTTTCTTAGGTGACTGCTGAGAATATCGTGGAAGGAAAAAAATCAAATGATGTAGTACTTGATGAAGCCCACGTGGGACGCTCACTGTTAAAAACAATTGGGAAAAAAGCAGTTTTTGGGACACCTGAACAGACATAAAGGTCTTGAACATCTAGCTCTCTCTGGCAAAATTGAAGGCAAACGAGGCAAGGGCAGCCCAGATGAACGTACTTAGTGAACCTAAACAAATGGGTAACGCGGAAAGATCAGGGTAACGTAGCTTTTTTAAGAGCACCCGAGCAAAGGAATGAATGAAGAACTATGATCGTCGAAGTTTGCCGCAGATCTGGCACTTGATGGTGATGATGATATGACTATAAACGTATACTCACCTTCAGCTGAAGTTTAACTCCTTCGACGCAGAGAGACAGAAACAGGTCTTGAAAAAAAGTTTGCAAAGCGGGGTGGTCAGTGGAACTTAAAAACGGAAATAAAAAGTTGAAGGGGTGTGATAGCAATCAAAAGGTATAAGTAGTATATTCAATGCGGTATGGTTGATTTTTGCGATGCACCCGTTTTAGTCCCACATCTTCGTTTCACTGCTCATTCTCGTCCCACTTTCTTCCGCGTCGAATTTACCCGTTTTCGTCCCACATTCGCAATAAAAATTACCCTTCGATACCTATAATAGACCCCCTTCCCCCTTCTCTCCCCCTCTCA
>NW_004797343.1:648128-649234 GCF_000002075.1 Aplysia californica
AGAGAGAGAGAGAGAGAGGGAGAGAGAGAGAAAGAGAGAGAGAGAGAGAGAAAGAGAGAGAGAGAGAGAGAGAGAGAGGATATATTTCGGAGAGGGAGAGAGAGAAACACAAACACACGAAAGAGAGGTAGAGGCCTCGAGTGGTCCGCGTCTAAAGGTCTCTTGGCCTGCAAACGGAAGACTAACTGCTGATTACATTCTGCGCTCGACCCAGCCAGGTCAAAATCTGTGCTGGATGGACTAAAACATAACACCCATAGACGAATCATATTATTACCCTAGACCGAGCTCTGTCATGGCAGCCTCTTTTTGCATAGACTTGAATTATAACATTATCCTACACCGGGCACTAAAATGGCCGCCTATCTTTGCTCTCTTAAAAAATATCTCTGCGCTGGTGTGCCCCACAGGAAAAAGTGAACGGTAAAAGATCAGTTGCGCTATAGTCAAATGGCGCGCTCAGTGGTGAACCGGAAGTACGTCAGATCGCACAGTCTTGGTTTTTATAATACTTATTATCTTTGATAACAGCACAAGTACATATATATATATAAGGCAATGGCGGTACGGCTTACGACTAGTGGTGGATCTGTGACACTGTGTTTGCATCCACTATTGCTCAGTTGCCGGCACACAAGACTATTGCTGAATATCGCCGGCGTGTTGGTATGTTGTAATCCTGTGTCACGACGTGGTGAAATCAAGCGCAAGTTAAATTTAGGGCATATTATGAAGTTATTGGTATACAATTCAATGCTTGTTCATTTGCCCTGTTTTTGATGAAGGCAGGACAGAGTGGCAGATAGAATGATAGACTCAGGTATAAATTGACTGTCATTCTCAACAATGATAGCGAGGGACAGATAGAAAGATTAATAACAGAATTGATGATGAGATTGACTGAGGAATATATAGAGGGGTAGAAAGATAGATAGACATTATATAGAACATTTCTTATATAGCTTGACTGCCGTTTTTTTCGTGCTTGCTTACTGCTTGAGAGATTATGGTTCTCGAGAGACACAGACAGCTTTTCATAACGGGATAGATAGAAGTTGTGTTAAGTATATTTATATTAATTATTAATTAGATCTCTATATTTTTTA
>NW_004797343.1:650592-655465 GCF_000002075.1 Aplysia californica
ACACACACACACACACACACACAAACACACCTACAAAGACACACAGACATGTACACACACTTACACACAGAAACATAGCCAATGTACACACACACACACACACATACACACACACACACACACACACAAATACACACACACACACATACACACACACACACACAAACACACAAACATCCGTAAGCAGCAAACACCTTACCAAAGACATCGAGTATCTATACATGTACTATGGTCAATATTAATAAGTCAAGCAATTCGTTTAGCACAGTGGTCGCTCTTCCAGTGGACGGGATCTTTTTTGTCTTTTATTGTTTCAATTAGATCTAGATTTATTTATTTATTTATTTTTTTTCAAATACTGTTGCTCCTCCATGGTCCGCCAAATGATGCTGTTATTGTTTATGTGTGTGTGTGTGTGTGTGTGTGTGTGTGTGTGTGTGTGTGTGTGTGTGTGTGTGTGTGTGTGTGTGTAGGGGGGGGGGTGTTGTTGTTGGTTTTATTCTCCAGTTGAGTATATCTGTCGGTCTGCTGGGGTGATGTACCCCTCTCAGCCAGGGTTGGACCTAACTGACGGAGTCGAATCTGCCTGTATCCTGAATTATCTAACCTGTGTTAAAAGGGACGAAAAATATTGGCAGCGACATGTTTTTGTATCCTTCTAATTTTGTCGTTCCAGGGGAAAAGGAAAGAAGCCGTGAGACGATGCGCAACTCATCCCTACTCGAGGATGAAGCACGCCGCCATGATCGTTACGTATAACGTTCTGAAGAAAGTGAAAGTAGGAGTCGGGCTGTTGGATATCCCGCTCTTCACGCTAGAGGGGGACAGTTGTCGCCTGTCACACCTGGTGAAAGAACAACGCCCCCTGGTGCTCAACTTTGGCAGTCTCACCTGAGGTCCATTCCTGTCGGTGGTAGGAACAAAACTGTCTGTCTTTGTGTCTGTCTATCTGCGTGTCTGTCTGTGCACCAGTGCGTCTGTGTGTCTGCGTATCTGTGTGTGTGTGTGTGTGTGTCTGTGTGTCTGTGTGTCTGTCTGTGTGTATGTTGTTCTGTGTGCCTGTTTGTCTAGGTGTCTGTGAATCTGAGAATCTGTTTATCTATGTAACTGTGTGTGTGTTTGTCTATCTGTCTATCTCTGACTACTATCTCGTCCTACTGCCAGCTATGGAAGATGGAGATGTACACAGACAAGACTGTTTTTGGACTCTTCAGCCTCAAAACAAAGTTAGAGCAGGTCAGGTAAACCTTAAGATCAATGGAACTAACATCAAACATGACGACTATCCCAAGTACCTTGGTGTACAACTGAACCGAAAGCTGTCTCTCAAAGAGCACTTAAGCGGGCTGACGAAGAAAGCCACCTCCAGACTAAACCTTCTGAAACACCTTTCATCACTCAACTGGGGAGCTGACAAAGCAACCCTCCGACAACTTTATATAGGTATGTCAGATCTGTGATTGACTTCTCCGTACCACTACAATCCATAGCCAGCCAAAGCTCTTTGGCACAGCTTGACAGTACAGAACGAAGCACTCAGATTTGTTTCTGGCGCGACGAAGACCACGCCTAAAAACGCCTGCGAAATCCACACCAACATAGAGCCACAGGACCTCAGAAGAAAGAGTGCTTCACTGGAAACCTACGAAAGATTTGTGCAGCTAAAAGACACGAACGAAAATAGGAAAATGGCACATGAGTGGGAACCAAGAACACGCATCCAGAAGACCTCCTTCATGCGAGAAGCAACAAAACTACTGGAGGAGTTTGACCCACCCGAGAACAGATAACCAATCCCCAACATCAGCAGTGAACCTCCATATTGGCAGGCACCAGAAATCACAATAAGGACGAGACTTCTCGACCCTTTTTGTGACAAGACAACCCCAGAAGAAATCCTCAGAACTAGTGCACTGGAGACAGTGGACTCGTATGCTGAAACTCCAATTCACGCATTCACAGATGGGTCGGCAACAAATGCTACACGGAATGCTGGATAAGGATCCATCTTCAAATATCGAAACAACCTTGGAAAGAAGAAGCAGACCCGACTATTTGGTCCATGTGGTACATACAACTCCAACTATGACGCAGAGAGAGTTGCCATAGTAAAGACCCTGGAGCAGATCACCCAAGACTTTCTTGAAGGCGCAGTAACATCAGTGGATGTTGTTGTCTTCTCTGACTCAATGTCAGTGCTCCAAGCCATCGAAGGAGGAGGAGACCACAGAGGGGACGGGAACATTCTCAGCGTTGTAAAAGAGATGGGCACTTCCTATGGCGTCCGGGTCACACTGCAGTGGGTGCCTGGCCACTCTGGTGTACCAGGGAATGAGACTGCAGACCAGCTATCAAAGACTAGAGCAAACCTTCCCCAGACAGACACAGCCGCCTCTTTACAGACCTGCAGAGGGATCATCCAAGCCAAGAGCAGAGACGAGTGGCTAAACAGATGAGCCAACGCAGAAACAGGAAGATCTCTCTTTGTGTACATGGACAAACCCAACCCCAAAGACCCTTCGAATCTCTTATGTAGAGCCAATCAGACTTTGTTCTTCAGAGCCCGCACAGGACATTTACACACCAACAAGCACATAAACAGACTTAACCCCAAGTGGGAACCCCATTGCAGACACTGTGACTACCACGAGGAGACCGTTAAACATCTTCTCCTTCTCTGTCCAAACCTGGCAGTTCTTCGACGCAGGCTCTTACATACACCTACAGACTTACAAACCCTGCTCTACTCTGGCGTTGACCAGATCACAAGGACATGTGGTTACTTAAGGGAGGCATTGCGCTGCCAAGAGCGAAATGCTCGCAGCTAAAGGGATTTGAAAACAACAACAACAACAACAACAACATCTGTCTGTCTGTCTGTGCCTCTGTCCGTCTGGCTGACTAGCTGGCTGATTCTCTCTCTCTCTCTCTCTCTCTCTCTCTCTCTCTCTCTCTCTCTCTCTCTCTCTCTCTCTCTCTCTCTCTCTCTCTCTCTCTCTTTCTGCCTCTCTATGTCACCTTCTCTGCGTATCATTCTCTCTCTCCCCCTCCCTCCCCCCCTTCTCTCTCTCTCTCTCTTTCTCTCTCTCTCTGGGTTTCTCTCTGTCTCTTTTTCTGTACCTTTATCTCTCTCTCTGTGTACCCCCCCCCTCTCTCTCTCTCTCTCTCTCTCTCTCTCTCTCTCTCTCTCTCTCTCTGTCGATCAGGGGTTAACTCAGAATTGTTTGACAGGGTAATCAAAGTGAAATGGGACCAGATAGGGCCTGTAGATATCACACAAGAATCTTAAACGAGGCGTAGACCCTGAGTTGGGAATGAAAACAAATCCGGAATTCATGGAACGAAGAAAAAGTAAAAGTAATCGGGAAACATCTTATAAAATATAATGTCCCAACAAAATTAAACTTAGTTTTAGATGTGAATACATACATTCAAAGACAAGAACCAGATATGATATTACTAGATCTATATGTTATAGATCTACCAGTGAGTCTAACTCTTTGGTAGAACATGACAATTATTATTTTTTAAATTTCACATTTGGCTGTTTTTGTTAGCCTTTCGCGGCCTGGAGCTGGTGTCATAATCGAGGTCACGATCTGATTATAGGACGGTAAAAAGTCGAGGAAAAAAAACCAAGCACAAGCAGCAGTCAAGAGATTATTAAGAGTTAGTTCCCCTCACATTTGTGAGGTAGACTCGACCAGTGTTAGTTAGCTTACTTAATCAGGGCTGGTGATTGATTTTAACTGTGGCCCCAAAGAGGTGAACAGGGTATATGTGGCAATGAAACAGCTTTGACTGCCATGCACATGTTCCCTTCAACTCTATTCCAGCCTCACTTTATTTGTTGATTACGAACGTCTTTTGACATTTAATTTATGAGGTTTACGTTTAAGGATGAATTTGACAGCGACATTGTTTCAAAATTAGAAAGGGAAGCAGTGATTATTTGATTATATAGACGCTTCGCCCCTGCTCTCAATATCACTCTCTGTCAGTCTATCTGTTTGTCTATCCCATTCATGTTCTATGTAGGGACAGCTGTCTTTGTTTGTGCTGTTATGTGGTTTGCTCTTTCTTTCCTTCTTTCCAATCAAACACCTTTCATCCTTATAATTCCCTCTATTTATTTGTATGTTGCTCTAGTAACAGCTCTAATCTTCGGTGCTCACTGCACTCACTAGGTCAACGACTGTAACACCCTCAAATAAAGGTACATCCCCAATGTATCTTCCAATTGTCTTTACTATAGATCTACGTGTATGCATCACCAGGTCAGCTATTGGAACAAGCTAAAATATCTTTTAATTACCTTAACGTATTCGTAAGCAGCTCACCTACTAACTATGCAACTGCAACATCCCCCCCCCCCACTCCCCTCATCAATTTATTGTCCTGTCTACATAGAGATGTGTTACGACACGTTGGAATCTGGCACACGTCAATTTTCGGGCATAGTGGAACCTTAAAGTTTGTTCATTTTTCTTGCTTTTAATAGGAAAAAAATTCTTGAATCTATGTTGAACTGGAGTCGGGATATTTGCAATTGGAGGAGGTGGGGGTCGTCTGATTTCAGAGGTAAAATTTGGGGAGAAAATAGCCGCCAAACCTTGGTGACTTCCAAAGCTTGAGTGTCCTTGGAAACTATAAATTTAGATCTACATTTTTTGTGTGCCTCTGATCAACGTTCTTCTAAAAAATTCACACATCAATATGTTCTTAAAGGGATATAAAAAAATGCTGAGCCAAGAAAAAAAATCTACAAAAATTGCACAAATGAGGGTTTCCCCGATTTCATCATTTTGACGAGTCCTGATTTCTCTACAATACTACACATATGTGAGCAGCCGGTCTCCTAATTAATAATAGT
>NW_004797343.1:656738-659105 GCF_000002075.1 Aplysia californica
TGTGTGTGTGTGTGTGTGTGTGTGTGTGTGTGTGTGTGTGTGTGTGTGTGTTTGTGGGTTTTATGGGGGGTATTTTTGTGATTTCTCAGGCGAATACACTCAAAGAAAGAGAGAGAGTGAGAGAAAGAGAGAGTGAGAGAAAGAGAGAGAAAGAGAGAGTGAGAGAAAGAGAGAGTGAGCGGGAGAGAGCGAGAGCGAGAGAGAGAGAGAGAGAGAGAGAGAGAGAGAGAGAGAGAGAGAGAGACGTAGTGATGGGGTAAGTCCACGCAAGTCACGCCACTGCAAGCACACGCAGCGGGAGAAGCGAGAGAGGGCTGCGGTGTGCTGCCGATTTTAATCTAACCTCGGCTTAATAAGATAATTTTAGTAAGCCGTGGATCTAGTCTGAAGTCTAAATGTGTCATACGTAGGGGTCTGCGATGTGGTAAGGGAAACTATCCATGAATAAATACAGCCGGATACGTCCTCAGATGCTTACTTCCCTTGAATTTTCTCATTTAATAGGGATCTGATATAACTGGACTTTTTCTGTGGTACCATCATACCTTTGATATCAGGTTTCCACTGTAGTTATAATCTATAGTTTGTCAGCCACAGTTGTCACGGGTAGTTTGTCCCGGACAGTTGCCACTACTTAATAGTTTGTCACCGACAGTTTGTCACTGTTTTAATAGTTTGTCACCGACAGCTATTAAATAGCAGCAACGATGACGAAGAAGAAAACATAGAAGATGGTTGTGATTATAATTCTATGATCCTCAAATTGATAACCGTAATAATGATGATAACAACAAGAACAACAACATCATCACTTTCAACAACAAAAACAAAAGTAGTAATAACATCAACAACAGTGACAACACCACTATCACCATCACCACCATTAGCAACAACAACAACAACAACAACAACAACAACAACAGTAACAGCAATGGCAACAACAGTAACATCAACAACAACAGCAACACGCTCTTTGGGGCTCCAAACATTTCGAATGGATACACACACACACATAGCAACAACAATAACAATCTTCCCTCGCCTCCTCGACAGGCACACACAGCCCTCGAAGACCGGCTCGAGTCAGCCAAGACGTTAGACGACATAGGAATCTCCGGTCGTCTGCTGGTGGACTCTATGGAAGACCTGGCCTCTCACCTGTACGGGGCGGTGCCAGAACGTCTGTTCATTGTGGAAAGGGGCGTGGTCACGTATGTGGGCGCTTTGGGACCGGTGGGATATGATCTGGATGAGGTGGAAGAAAGACTGAAAGCTTTGCGTTAACGCCTTGTTGTTGAGTCAACACAGTGGCAGATATTAACTGTTTATTGTTAAGAAAACTTTAATTCTTCATATTAATTGGAGACAATTTTGTGTTAACAGTTTGTTGTTGAGATAATTGACGTTTGTTAACTTTTAGTTGTTGAGACAACGTTAACTCGTTCTTATTAAGACAACTTTGTGTTAACCCTTTATTGTTGAGATAATGTTTACTCTTCATGTTTCATACGATTTTGTGTTATCTCTTTGATACTCAGATATTTAATGTTTGTTCACTCTTTGTTGTTGAGACAACTCTTTGTTAATTCTTTGTTGTTGTATCCGCTATTTTAGCTTTACACTCTTTGCAATTGATTGTTGTCGAGATTACTTTCTATAAACTCGAAATGTCTGAGATAATTTTATGTTAACTCTTTGATGTGGAGACAGCTTTGTTTTTCTAGTTTTAGTTTTAGGAAGAGTTTAACGGCATAGGTAGATCACTATACGCGCCAAAAATTTGAAGTATGACTAGAAAGAAATATTTATATAAAGAAAAGAAGGGGGGAAATAAGGACAATAAAAGATTTAATCTATATTTTTGAACGGAAAGAAGGAGCAAACCATACCAGAACATCCATCAACCACCCACTTTTTATGTACGAATTCTTTACGCCACCATCGACACACTTTAGACCATTTAGGAAGCGGGCTTCCTAAGCTACCTGTCAAGGTCAACCCGGGCTAAGAGGGATACAAATTCCAGCAGAAAGGCCGATATTTAATAAAGATTCTCTCCACATGGGAATATACCTCAGGCAACAGCGAAGTGCCTAACCACTGCGCCACAGAGGCTGGTTCACAATAACTGAGCATATTCATATATATGTGTCAACACCTTTGTAAGAAAACCCTTTCCTGTGGCTTTTATTCACTGACAATGGTTGCTCATTTTTTTTCAACATCCTGTGCATGTAGCAACCAACTAGTGTTCTCCGTCTTTTCATCATCCTCATCATCATCATCATTTTTGGTAAGCAGGGTAGGAGGGAGAGTCTTGTTTTAATTTTAGACAAAAATTAAATAACAATATAAAATGTTTAAATT
>NW_004797343.1:659205-661843 GCF_000002075.1 Aplysia californica
TCATCATCATCATCATCATCATCATCATCATCATCATCATCATCATCATCATCATCATCATCATCATCATCATCATCATCATCATCATCATCGTCGTCGTCGTCGTCGTCTTCAAGAACTGAAACAGACATCGACGATAATGCTTCGCCTCTGATTTCTCTGCTTGAGTGTCTTGAAAAAAACTTTGTTGTCTGATATTTTATCTTTGAGAGCAATATGTCCAAAACGTTTATATTGATTTCCGAAGCTTTGAGATCAAAAGCACGAACGGAAAAAAAGAACGAACGAAAACAATAGAAGGACAGACAGATGAAAAGAGAGAAAGAACGTGAAAGAAAGAAAGAGATGAAGAAGGAAAGAGCGGAAAAAAGGGAGGAAGAAGGAAAAAGAAAAAAGAGAGGAAGAAATAGAAAGAAGGAAAAAGATAAAGAAGGCAAGAGAGGAAGTGAGAAAGAGAGAAAGAGGGGAAAAAAGAGGAACAAGTGTGTAAGTTCTCCCAACAATGATAAAGTGTAAAGCGACTTTCTCCTGGCATCTGAGATCTCGTCGCGTGACATCTATGACGTGTCTGACGGAAAGGTCACGTGGTACCTTGTCAAATGCTGAGCCCGGTCACGTGATGGAGATATGGCTGCTCTGAGATTCTCGCTTCTCCAACTTTTCACTGTGAGGGCTTTTTTTTCATAAAAATTTCGTATTTGTTGCTTACACATATGTTATTTTGAGTTTTGGTCTTGATAATTTCGTTTCCCATTGTGTATTTTAAGTTTTGATTTTGGTCCAATTTCCAAAGTGTATTCTGGGTTTTGAGTTTGTTGAGGCGTAGACAGCTATGCGTATATATGAGGACAACATAAGACCTTTGACGAAATTAAAGTACATGTATGTAAATATTCTCTGTAATATTGACGTGGTGTTTTGAGGTGATTTTTACTTGTTTGACTATCTCCCTGTCTGTCTGTCTGTCTGTCTGTCTGTCTGTCTGTCTGTCTGTCTGTCTGTCTGTCTGTCTGTCTGTCTACATATATTATATGTATGGGAAAGAGAATAAGTCAGACAGATAGAGAGAAAAGGATAGAAGAGAAGTAGTTGCGGGTTCTGGGGTTTGAGCCGCGCCCCCGACTTTGTGTCCTTGAGAAAGACACTTTACACGAATTTTCCTCACTTCACCCAGGTAGAAATGGGTGCCCAGCCATAGACAGTGAAAGATTTTGTCAGTATGTTAGTGTTTTAACGCCTATAAATGGCCGCTTGCACTGTATGCTTCCCAGGAAGTTGAGGTTGTTTCAGAACGCTCCCAGGTCTGATAGGGTAATAGTGTAGATTATGAAGTGCATAGAGCTTGTTGTTGAGCGGGGATATGCGCTATACAAATGCTATCTATTACTATTAGAACTTTCAGTAACACCCTCAAATCACGCTCACCGACAGACACACCAGAGGAAGAGGAATGATGCGGAAATCCCCGAAGACACCTTCCAATGATCCACACATTTGTCTGTCTGTCTGTCTGTCTGTCTATCTGTCTGTCTGCCTGTCTGTCTGTCTGTCTGTCTGTCTGTCTATCTGTCTGTCTCCCAGTGCGGACGTCTAGAACTTTTTGATCAATAAAATAGAATTTACTTTAATAATTAACCGGAACTGAAGGCTCGACAGATTCTCCAAGACCTGGTTAAAATTTCCAATTTTAAAAAAGCGTTCATACTTGCACAAATGCAGACTGCTGCCGAAATTTGGTAGGGCAATATTTTTTTTTATTGGTGGCTGCTTCCCAAATAAGAAGAAACGAAATCATGGTGCAAAACGCCGACGGTGATGTTTCACGTACGGGCAACATCATTCTCCTAAAGGGGACACTTAGCTAGAAATGTTTGTTTAAGGTTTCCTGCACTTTAGCGAGAAAGGAACAGCGAAACCACGAGATGAGCTGAGAGTCTTGAACACAAGCCAAATGGGAAAAAACGTTTTGCCTAATTTCATTAATGTGACTTGGTTTTATTCCAAACCTAACTCACTGAAGCGTGGTTCTCTGAATAATCCTAAGGACGCGTGAAAGCATACTGCTCCATCTCTCATATCTGCAATCTCGAAAATTCAAATCAAATTCAGAGTCGAAAGATTTTAAAGCGTAATTATTGTGAACAAAATTTACAATGGGCCACTCTTTCTGATAAAATCATTCAGATCTTCACAGATGTTACGAGAGACTCAGAAGTTGCTACAGAGCTGATAAAATACACGCACAACATTATTTATTTATGTACTTTTATCTTTTTATGAGTCTAATATGATATAAATATACTAACACACTGCATGACATTGAAGAATTAAGGAGAAGCAGTGGCCTCGGTGACAGCTTGAGTGGGTGGGTGTTGTGTTCAGTAAGTATGTTCACTGTGCCCTCAGCTCCAGGCAGCTTTTTGCTTCTGTTGTTGTTGTTGTTGTTGTTGTTGTTGTTGTTGTTGTTGTTGTTGTTGCTGTTGTTTGTTCTTAATTCTATTTTTCTTCTTTTCTCTTCTCGTTCTTTTATACCGCAAACAGTAATGTAAATGTCATAAATCACCACAGAGGAAACCTCCAGCGGTTACCCCCAAATGCTTTCACAATCAGCAGTTGTCAAAATAAATGATCAATCATT
>NW_004797343.1:661943-664537 GCF_000002075.1 Aplysia californica
TATATATATATCTATCTATCTATCTATCTATCTATCTATCTATCTATATAATATATATATATAGGTTTAAACACAAAGAAAAAATAAGGTTAAGTGACTTGGGGCTCCTGCTGTGGCAAATGAGAACAATTCTGGTAGAGGAGATGTTGTCACATTTTGGGCATTTGAAAGCTTCATTTCTATTTGTGGACATACGCTGTTTAAAGGATTCTCTCTTGGCGTCATCATTTTTAATTCGTGAAGCCTCACGACAATATGACTTTCTGCCCACCGTGACTACTGCTCTCCAGGTAGATATATCAGGAGCTGGACTCTTCCATATCAAGGGTTAAATCTTGAAGTCCTTCAGCAGCATTTCTATGGTGTCTTTATATCGTTTTTGGTGGGCCAATTTTACCCTTCGATGAGTACAATTCAGAATAGAACACTGCCTTTGAGATTCTCAAATCAGGAATTCTCACGACATGGAAAACCCGGCGGAGTTTAGTTTTTTTTAACTACCCTCCTGATAAACCCATATTATTCTACGGTTTATTCGGTATTTAAAAACAACACCAAAAACATTAAAAAAAACAACAATGAGGCATAAAATCTGGGATGTTCTTGAAATGTTTATAAATTGAATGGTCGTGTTCCATTCTGCATGCTTGGTGATAATGTTTTTGTTTTTTGTTTTGTTTTGTTTAATTTGTGTGTGTGTATGTGTGTATGTGTGTGTGTGTGTATGTGTGTGTGTGTGTATGTGTGTGTGTGTGTGTGTGTGTGTGTGTGTGTGTGTGTGTGTGTGTGTGTGTGTGTGTGTGAGTGTAGGAGAGGGGTGTTTTTAGGACATTGGTAAGCGGTACTTTTGTTCACTCTTATTCAATCCCCCTCCCTCCGTCAGTCCATGTCCCCTCCCCCCCCCCATCTCTGCTTCTTCCCCTCCTCTACCCCTCTCATCCACCTCTCCCCCCCCCCTTTACTCCCCATCCCCTTCCCCCTCTTCACCTCTGCCAACCTCTCACTTAACCTCTCCTCACCCCAACCCCAGCCTCAGAAGAATAAAAATCAGCAACAACACCCTTACCACCCGAACCCCCCCCCCCCCCACACACACAAAACAAACCCAACCAAAACCCAAAAACTCAGATAAAAAAAAAAAACCTTCACAAAACCTAACAAACGTATGTGTGATCAGATTCTGCCCGTATAAATGCATGACCACGCCCAGTCACGCTTGCACGGAAGAGTGCCAATGTCTGGGGGCCCGGTGCGAAATGCACGAAGCTGTATAAAGTGTGAACGTCCCTTGCACTATTTAATTATTGTGAGGTTGTGTGAGAGTGTCGTTATCTCAGACAGGCTCATTAATCAATGTACAAAAGCCTGCGTGCTTTTCAGTATTGCCTTTTGATCAGACCGAGGTCCCTTCCACATTTGTAAATCATGAAATGGCAGCGAAAAACAATGTAATATAATATTTCATAAGGACAGTGCCATGTAATTGTTTTCATCAGGACGTCATAGAGCAAGCTGTACATCTATACAGTTTTGCTGCCCCCCCCCCCCCCCCCCCCTTTCCATCCATCCTCGGGAGGATTGGGGTGGAGGGATTGGGGGGGGGGGGGGGGAGACGGACGGTCAGCAAGACTACGGGATAGATATATGTGAAGGACAAAGACCATTCACCAAACTAATATACTCTTTAACATTTTTAACTTCACACCTCATTTTTAAGGCAATATCCTGATTGATACTGATCAGTTTGTCTGAAAATTTCAGATAAGACAGTGCAATCATTTTACAAAAAGAAATACACGTTGAATGCAAAGAGAAGATTTTAGTCTTCAGTTCTGAACGTATAGTTGCAAGGGGTCCAATGCAAAGTGACAGCTTTAGTAACGAGTGTGAAGACACCTGGCATTGTTCACGTCTTTTATATCGTCGACGCATGGACTGAATAAGTCAAGGTATTGTCTGTTCAGGGATGTTTTTCCCATCAAGAATTAAAGGCTTGTTCTAAACAAGGGTCTGGGGCTGATGTAGTCTGGCACGAATGGTGCGATCTTGTTTGTTTTAGTAAGAGTTTTACGGCGCTTGCAACTGCAGAAGGTCATATGTGCGCGCGAAACACAAGTTTCACAACAGTTCACTACACGGCTTGGCTCTTGTCAACGATCAGATTTTAAAATATTAAAAACTTTATAGGTAAAATATCGATCTAAAAATGATAACCTGCTTAAAATCGAAATAACTGTATTTACAGTTTTCCGTAAAGGCCATATAAAATCAAGGGTCCTGTTAGGATCTAGGATGGAAAACAGATCTGGCAATTTTTTGCGCCTAAAATATTTTCTTCGGGTCTCCGAAATATATACATTCTGTTATAATAATAATAATAATAATAATAATAATAATAAATTACACTTTTATTTGTCCCAGAGGGGCACTTTGTTTTACAATGGCAAACATACATACATAAATACATAATTATAAATACGTACATACACAAATACATACATGCATAAATACATACATAAATACACACTGTTACACAAATACAGAACAGTTTACAAACAATGCCACTGCCGGTCGCCACTGTGCAGCGCCCTGTA
>NW_004797343.1:664637-671028 GCF_000002075.1 Aplysia californica
TTTGAGCTAGGGTTGTCGTGTCTTGCTCAAGGACACACTCCAGTGACCACCCATCTGATCCCCGTGTCACCGACACTTGCTTGACATTGCTTGAGTCAAAACTCACTACTCACTTAGCCACTGGAGCCCCCATGTCTAATGGTAGAATTTGTGTCGCTTTCGACACAGAACGGTATCTCCCCTCCCTATAGGAGGTATTTATGTGTCAAGGACGTTTGTCCGTTGCGTAATCGAGTAAAAATGACTTCGTCTCTTCTAGAGAGGCCGAAGATTTTCGTGGACCCAGTTTGGGCTTAATGTTGTGTAGTTTGTTGTTGGTTTGATTCTTCCAGGGAGTCTCCCACAGACTAGAGGGGTAGTTTCTAACTTTATTTGTAGCTGTGGGAGAGTGTTCGTCCTTGATCGGAATAGAAGGGACTAGGATTATTTCGCCAGGAGATCCACCTGTTCGTTTACTCGGATGCCCACATGGCTATGGTGCGATCCTGCAAGTGCTAAATTGGATTGAGATTTGGTGAATGTGCTAGTCATGGGTGCAGGAGATGAACCTGTCATTGGGCCTGATTTTGAAAGAAAAGTACATTAGGCTCGAGAACTTGGTTGATGTAGCCTTGAGCTGTTATGTTCCCACGAATAGACAGAAGTGTGTTCTTGCAAGCATCACTCATTCCAGCTCACACCATGACACTACTTCCACCCAAGTTATATTGTGTCGCATACACAGTGTTTCAGCAAGCTGGAATGCAACTTTGGTAGGGGTTTTCTGTAGACTCTGGTCCGTCCATCGTTGCCGTTCCAGTTGAAAATAGGACTCATGTGAAAGCATATATGCAATCCAAATACGACGTGGCCTTCTCTGTGCTGGGTATGATGGGAATGCATTTTATACGACAAACTAGGGTTCTTGCACCTAAGTTTCCCTCTTTCAAACGGCAAAGAACAGTCATGACAAAGATTGGGTTGCCATTTCCAACTTTGTTCGACTCATCTTGGGTCTATGTTTCCGGCTGAAATCGATTTTTCGGGTTTTGCGTTTTGATAAATGTGTCTTCCCTCCGTTGTGTCTTCTAGTGTCCTACTCGTTTAGGTCTGTCCTTTTTGGAAGCCTATTGTTGCTAAAAAAACAAACCCCGACAACAACCAAATAACAGAAGCATGTCTTCTTAATAATTATAAACATAAGCACCATCCCACATCATCACTTATCACTACCATCATCGTCATTTCTAAAGTCATCATTGCTTACAGATCCTTCACAAACATCTGTGATTATCTTAAACAGTTATATGTCATAACAATTTTGTACGTTATACATTATTGGGCACTCTCATACGCACTTTTTTCTACTAATCAGATGGCGTCAATATCATAGAAATGGGCAAGGGACAAAAAAAAGGAAGCCTATTGTCGCCAAGTGATCTCGCGTCACATACACAGTGTGTCTGCTCACCTTAAACCTTCTCGCGACTGACGAAACCCGAGTGCCCACCGGAAGCACTTCAACGATGTAATGTCTCTCTGATTCATTCAGCTGAAGCATGGTACACCGATAAAGAGAAGCCACTGTTTGATGTTTTGATGTGGCGAATAGTTTGAAAAGAAAGCAACTTAACGTTTATAATTTTTGGTTCCAATGTTACCGACATATTTTCAGAGCATTTGACAAAATATCAAAACCACGTAGTGGATGACATCGTCAAACAAAACGATAGACCAATGCACCCTAGTGAGTACAGTTCACGAGACAATAAACTTGCCTGACATGTGTAAAGATTCCAGAGTAAGTGATGTGTCGTTAAAAATGGTAAAGAGTATAATATACGAAAGTGGCCGCTTAAGTTTGATGACTTCCAAAGCTGTAATGCCTTGGCATTTGCAAGTTAACTTTTTCTGGTGCCTGTGATCAATGCTTTTCAGTCACATTCCGCGCAGGAATGTGTTTAAAATGGACGCAAAGGGGTTTTGAGCCCAAACAACCCCCCCATCGTTATAGGTTGCCGAGGAGAAAAATATCGGTTTCTACGACTTTATCAATTTGACGAACGTTGGATTTTACCTCTCCTTGCCGTAGTAAATCAAAAGTAAGTTCTACAAGTATCCCACTTTCTCCACAACCCTCTCATATTTTGCTATCTATTTTATTTGCGTTACACTCTCAACAGATTCTTCTCCCTCAGTCTACAACCATTTTGCTGGTCACTGACAGTGTATGAATGACCTGTTGTCGCCCAGCTGTTAAAATATACTAAGCCCAAAGTTTTGACTTTTAAAAATTGCAGTTTGTTAATCTATGAAATTTATTACATGTGCTCAAGAAACGTTTTGTCGAAATTCAAATTCTGAATGTTGTGGTGAAAAAAAAGCAAAAAATATATATAATGTAAGTACAAGTGTTATGAGAATACCGTGCTGCAAAAGTTAGATCACACGTATTTCAAAAAAAGTAAAATCGCTTATTTACTATTCAATACAGTCAAGCGAAATTTGGTACACATGATCTTCATTGATTTCCTGCCCACACAACATGAAAACAATTGGCAAATGTCTTTTCTTATTCATAAAGGATAATTTTATTCACACTGACCCTTGCAAAGTTTACCCTGTATTGCGTGTAGCCTCTTCCAACTTGATTTACTGCAACAAAAGGTCTGTTCATTGATTGGATTAATCTCCTTATGGTTGCCTGAGGAATTTCCTTCCATTCCTTATGAAGTGCAGCCTTCAGTTCCTGACGAATTTACACGGGGCGCGGCCTGTTTCTAATCCTCCAGTCAAGGTCATCTCACAGATGCTCTGTTGGGTTGAGACCTGTTGATCTTGCAGACCTGTCCAGAATATTGCTATGATGAATTTGGAAGGAATTTTGACTGATCATGACCACGACATGGGGTCTGACGTTGTCTTGTTGGCACATTCCATCATCACGAGGACGAATAATTTGTCACGGGACCGTCGTTCTGTGTGCTTGTTTTGAAAAGTGACCAATTAATGTGAAGGGTGAAATCTTTATTCTCTTCTTTTAAACACGTTTTCACTTCTATCAATGTAACAAACTAATTCTGAATCGTTGCGGAATATGACACTTTACCGACAATTTGGTTCCACCGTTAATGTGATTGCCTCAAATTTGGTGATTTCTTCGATGGAACAGAATTAGAATGGCCCCATTTAATGTGCAATAAACGCTTAATCCATGATTACGTAAATGTCTAATAATGGCGTTTTAAGACTGTTTGAAATACCCGCTAGTCTCTGCGCTGAGTTCAAACAGATTTCGAACATGGGTGTTGACAATGTTCCAATTCAGAAGCGAGTTGTCACCCTTGGTAGGCCGCGTTTACGCTAGTCTTGTACAGTTCTCAAGCGTTGAATGTTTTTATATGCACCCGTATAGCTATCTTGCTTGAGCCACACAGTGCGTTCACATTTTGCATTCATTATCCTACTTGTTATTTTGAAAACTAGCGAATCAACTACCCAGCTGTAAAAAAGCACTGATTTTTAAAGTGTTTAATGTGTGCTTACACATTGTCTGTGTGATTCAAAGCAAATTTTGTGTGTAGGATGCATTGATTTAAACCTACATCGTGAAAAAACAATACCAACACTTTACCCACGTACTAGTACTTTACCCACGTACTACTTCCGGTTTATGATTTCTTCCGACTCCCCAAGCACGAAGAGTCTCTTGAATGACACAAGTCATCATCATCATCGAGTGCCAGATCTGCCTCAGACATCGGCGATCCTGGTTCTCCATTCATTCCATTTCTTGGATACTCTTAAAAAAGCTACGTTTCCCTGATCTTTCCCTGTTACCCATTTTTTAAGTTCCCGTAAGCTCAAAACACACAGGCTCCTCACAGACCATACTTTTTGTGGGCCAGAAAAATTCTGCACTGAAAATTGCGGTTATACCGTTCACACAGGGTTCATATAGACCATACAGATTTTTCCGGTTTCAAGATGGCGCTCACGAGGAAGTGCAAGATATTTCTGCTTTGGTGGTACAAAAGAAAAGCCCTACAATCCAAACGGCGTCACTGGATTCACCCAATTTGTAAAGAAGGGGAGCTTTAGGAGAATTCAAATTGTTGCCCCAAACATTTGCTGATGTTGAGAAAAGTTTGGAATGTTTTCAAATGACGCCAACAACATTTCAATCCTTGCTGGAGTTATGTGCCAGTGGGCTTCAGAAACAAAACACAAACAAGAGGAAATCAATTACACGAACGGAATAATTGGTGGTCACACTAAGGTACCAGATCGAAGTGTGTAGCGGAGTGTGAATGCCAGCGTTTATAGTGTCGTCAACTTCCCTTTTCTGTCCGCACAAACCATAACATGTATGGCATGCTTGACTCAGTCCAGATTGTGCGGTCGACGGAAAAAATATTGACGCAGCAGTCTGGCTGCTGTGTGCATGTCGAGTTGTAAAAGATAACGTTGAACGCAAAACGCACGTTTTATGTATGGTCTGTATGAAGCCTGTGTGGGAGAGCTCTTAGTAGGTTGCCCTGGGCCTACCCCTGCCTCGTTTGCCTTCAATGTTGCTTGATGTTCAAGACCCTTATGTCTATTCAGGTGTCCCGAAAATTGTCGTTTCCTGATTGTTTTTAATAGTGAGCGTCCCACGTGGCTGACTCACAGAAGGTCAAGGTTCAGAAAACATTGTGGTGACTAAGGCTAGTGACACATTTTTTCAATTACATTATTTTAAGAGTTCTACGCCCTTTTAAAGGGGGGAGAGGGGTGGGTGGGTCCTTAACGGGGTTTCCCCAACCCGTTATGCTGGCCTCCGTGGTGGTCCTCACCCTGCTGTGTCGGTCTCGGCAAAATCAGATGTTCCTGTCTGCTGCACTCAATAGTTGCAATCACTCATCAATTTATGCGCCGATTTAAATGTCTCTCTGAACAACTACTGAAGGTAATTAACCAACATTTTTGTTGAAGCTGAATACATTTCTTTCTCACAAAAAGTATTGTTTAGAATACTTGAATAATCATCCTTTTTAGTTTTATTTCAAACTCTCCCCCCTACCCCCCCCCAAAAAAAAACCCCCCCAAACAAACAACCAAACCAACAACCCCCCTCCCCCGAAAAACAACAACAAACCAAAACCAAACTTTTAGCCACATTTTTCCTACTTGTTCCTAGTTTGGTCATGATTTTCAATCATATTTTTTGGAATATTACTATAGACAGCCGAGCGGAGTCACTTCATCGTATAGTCAGATTTAAACGAAATAAATCATCAGTTGAGGTTTTTATTTCAAGAGCGAAATTCGAGTAGGTTTTGGCAAAAAACGACTTTTTAAAAATGACCAGCTTTGGCATACATTACCTCATTTTAAAAAGATACTCTATAAAAAAAGCATCATTCTTGTATTCTTTAAACTTTTGTAAAACACAAACAAATCCCATTGATACAGTTTCGAGGAGTAGCATTTTTAAGACGTGACATTCAATATGGCAGCCTTTAAATATAAATCATTATAGATGGGTTATTTTTTCCAACGATTTTAGCATCCGTGGCAATATACATCCTTGGCCTACAAATGCCAGACATGGATCTTGACCAAATGTCTGGAACACAAGAATACTACCTGCGAGATGAGATGCTCAAGACTCGTCAACAACACCAGATGGGACATGGTCAGAAACACCAAGATCAGAGAAATGGATGGTGGGGTCAACACCTGTCCACTTATGTAACGTTTATCTCAAATAGGACCGAGCCAATAACAGGAGGCGGGACCTCCGAATTTGACGTCCTTCTTCGACGATAGTTCTGAGCCAAATTGCTACCCTAGAATTACAGGTATCAAAATGTCTTTCCCAAGGATACAGCGTCGGGCTAAGCTGAACCTCGAATCCCCAGAACCTGATACCTCACAGAGTCCGGCAGCCTGGTCACTAAACTACCCAACACCACGTAACCTTAACCCTGTCTAAAACTGCGCCCTTACTCACACTTGCGTGTGGTTGGCGGATGCTCTGGTTTGCTCCTTCTTTCTTATCAAACACCTATCGTCTTGATCTCTTGCCCTTCTTTTTGTGTTTGTTACTCTCTTGTTACACCGAAATTAAAAGCCGCATTTGCCAAGCAAAAGCAACCTTCCACAAAATGAAACATAATAATTCTATACTTACAAACACCAATCTGTCACTACAAGAAAAAGAGTAGTAAAAAGTTACATTGAGCAAATCCTTTTTTTTTGACGCTGCCAATTTCTATCAACTGGCGCTTTTGTGATTAGTAGAAACAACAACAACTACAAAATGTGCAGCACTTTGGATTTTAAAATTAACCGTTAGTATTAGTATAGACACCAGACAGAAATGTATTATCTATCTATCTATCTATCTATCTATCTATCTATCTATCTA
>NW_004797343.1:671128-682375 GCF_000002075.1 Aplysia californica
AAACCCACCACCACGACCAGCTTCTTTACTTGCTTTATTTCCAGTCATTTTCACAGGTCAGGCACAGATTGTTTTCGCACATGGTCAACTTTTTAAGCCTCTCGGTTATTACAACTATAGACTTAAATTACAATAGACTAAAACGTTCATTGTCATTATCACTGGGTTTTTATATTCTAAAAAAACAAAGGCTGAGCTTATACACACCATGGGAGCGCAACTGAAAGACAAGCACAGATCTCTCTACAGTCGAATGCGCGGGCAATATTTCCCTTCCAGACCTTCATTAATCAAAATTTTCGAATTGAGTTGAATGGTGTACTCAATTGTGAACAGCAATTACATCAGAGTGTAAGATCTAGGATTTTATTGTTTATATAGAATAACGTATAAGTCTAGATCTGTGCTTCCAACTTTAAATCTAGAACAACGTTTTCTTTTTGTTCTTTTTTCCCCTTTTCTTTTCTTTTCTACTGCACCCTTCGACACAGTGCACAATAATTTGAGGCAAATGACGGGAAAGGGGTGCAATGTAAAGAGCCGTGCAACATTTAGCGTGATAGCGAGGCCAAATCAGCAAATGCTCAACAGCCATTTTTTTGAAGGGAGCGAAGAGCAGCGACCTTCATACTACGCGATCTTGGAGTAAATATATATAAATACAATATATATATATATATATATATATATATATATTATATATATATATATATATATATACACACATATACATACATACACAGACACAAACCCAAATACCCCTATATACATACATATCACCCTCATATTACATGTAGTAGTATCATATTACTTCATTTTCATTACGTGCATCAGTAAATTACACGTCTAAATGTAATAGCAGCAATAACTGGAAATTGTTACAGCAACTGGTAAGTAGTTAATTGTTCAGATCATTTTAGTCCTACATTCCTCTGCTCTGTTGAGTCACAAGGCGGACACTCTCTTTCCTGTTCCCTCGTTGAGTCGTCTTCACAGTATCACCGATGGTTCCGACAGTTGTCACGAAGTCTCATACTATGGTGGTGCCATTGTCAGTATTAGTCTCTAAACTACTGGTCCAAGATGAGTAGGCAAAAGCAAATAGACAAAGATTAAATTTTGCTGATTTGGGGGTTGTGCTGTTGTTGTGTTTGAATATGTATTTACAATCTCTTCTTAATATGTGTGCACTTTTGTTGATTTGAGTTGTGCATACTCTGTTTAGTATACTTTTATCTCTTGGACGCAGGGGATTTTCCTTTAATATGTGAGGCAGCGTGGTGGAATCAGGCTCCCGTCAAAATAATCAAAGTGAACAAATTTGCATTTTTCAACAGGTTTGTGAATTTTTATAAAAAAATTTTTTGGCTCAACACCTTTCATGCCCATTAAAGAACTCATTTAATTTCTGTGTTGATTTTTCCCAAAAAACGTTGATTAAAGGCACAAAAAGTAAAATTTTTAGTTACCAAGGACTCTTAAGCTAAGGAAATAACTAATCTTTGGTGGCCATTTTTTCACTATTTTTACCTCTGAAAACAACTGACCCCTACCTCCTTCATTTGCAAATATCTTGACTTGTATTCAAGGTAAATGGATTTTTTTCCATCCAAATAAAGACAAGTGAACAAGCTTTATGATGATACCAATAACTCTACATGCTCACAAATTGACGAGAGCCTGATTTCACAACGTCGGGCCACATATCGTTTTTAACCGATTCGTTTATCCAGAATGATAAGTAACATGACGTGTGGGTTGACCTGCAAGAAGACTCAACTTTCCGGGGCGAGTGGATTCACCATATTACCATTAAACCATTTTACCGAGGGGGAAACCCCCTATACTCCCTAACAGTTCAGCCCCCCCCAATTCAATCCTGCATGCTACCTGTTTAAGCGTCTGATTGTTGGGCATTTTAAAACTAGATAATCGAGCCAATCCTGTAATAGGGATGCGAAGCATGGACAATCAATAGACAGCAAGAAAGAACAATTGAGACGACAGAGTTCTGGTACATAAGACACATGCTGCGTATCCCTTGCACAGCTAGAAAAACAAATGCAGAAGTCTTGGTTGAAGCAAATTGCAGACGACAACGTATGACGAATATACGAAAGCGACAGGCAAATTTCATTGGACATACAATGCGGAATGAATGAAGCAATGGAGAATATAGTAACAACAGGCAAGTTTGATGGAACGAGAGGCAGAGGCAGACAGAAAAGATACTGGACAAGTTGACAACATGGCTGGGAACAGCAAGAACAACAGACACAATCGCTGCAAAGCAAGACAGAGTGAGGTGGAGATCCGTGATCGCCCACGCCAGTCGGCAAGACACGGGATGATGACGCGATGACTCTCTTATAACACCTCTAATTTTCATCTCTTTGATGAACTTATTAAGTTGCAAGTGCCGTGAAACTCTTACTACAATTTGCCTACAGTTAGCCTCACTAAAGGCTCCCCACATGAAAATACTCACTCTTATAATTATTATTATGATGGACTGGTAGCTTTGAGAACATCGTCACCACGAAGTGTAAAGCAGATGTCGGTTGTCATGATTCAACACAAGACAGACAGATAAACAAACAAACAGACAGACAGACAGACAGACAGACAGACAGACAGACAGACAGACAGGCAGACAGGCAGACAGACAGGCAGGCAGGCCGGTAGGCGGGCAGCAGGCAGACAGGAAGACAAACAGAAAGAGGAAAGGGTGAAGGACAAGCAAACAGATATTATATTGAGCTTCTTATTTATTCTGAAGGTATCATCTCTGGGTCAGAGGTTGCTTACGCCTTCTAGCTGCTGCCGTCAGGCACCCTGTCATATTGAGGCTATGGACTGTTTTTTGGGTTTTTTGCAAGTGTTTTACGGTGCTCCCAACTGCATAAGGTCATATGAGAGCGCTGGACACATGAAACATTTTCAGTTGGTAAGAAATTTTGAATTTTGCCGTTGTGGCGGCCAAAGCCTACTCTTATCGATTTTAGACCATCAAGAGATCTTTAACGTGCGCCACTTGCACACGAGACCTCCAAGATTTTTCGCCCTTGTCCGAGAAGGCTAGGTGTAGATCTTCCCTACCAGAAGATCAGGGGTGTGGTTGAAAGACGGCAGTAAGAAGGAGCCAGGGAGTACCAGTAGAAAGGCTGCAGAAAGAGTCAGTCAGGAGCCTAGAGGAGGGGGCAAAGGAGTTGAGGGGGTGGGGACAGAAAGTGGAGCCGAAAACAGACGAAAGAACATTGCTAAAGAGCAGGAAAGAAAGTGAAAGAGACAATTTTAGAGAAGAAAATTTTTCGGTCTCTACCCGGATTCGAACCCGGGACCATAGAATGAGAGGCGACCACCTTAACCTCTAGGAAACGAGACCCCCCCCCCCCCCCATGTGCTGGCAGAAAGCACGAGGGAAGAGAGAGACAGAGAGAGACAGAGAGAGAAAGAGAGAGAGAGAGAGGGGGAGGGAGGGAGGGAGAGAAAGAGAGAGAGAGAGAGAGAGAGTGAGAGAGAGAGAGAGAGAGAGAGAGAGAGAGAGAGAATGAGATGGGGGTGGGGGAAGAGACCCCCCCCCCCCCAGGTACATCGTTGAAGACTTGTATTCTAAGAATATAATATATATTCAGACACCAGCACATGAATATGGGCATAGACGACGTGTGCACACAAAGCCGACTCTCAAATGTTATGGGATATATTTTACAGCACCCTTTCACAATGCCCCACCAAGCGGGGGGACGTGTGTGTTGGACACTGGTCGCACAGCCCCGCATTGTATAACTCTGGCTTTACCTCGTGCCGCACGACACCGTGTAAATACAGGGGCACTTTTGAACGACGAACCTATTCTTCAACCCCCCTTTGACTTTCTGAAATCCTTTGAAGAACGAACCTGTTATTCAACTTCCCTTTGACTTTCAGAAATCCTTCGAATGACAAAGCCATACGTTATCGAAATAAACTTAAAATAGTCACCAGTGAAGTGGACACCTATTGAAATCTATATTTAGGAATGCCGCGTGTTGAGAGACATCTGTGTCAGGAAGTTATGTTGGGTAATGTACCCCGAGGTCTTTCGAAAGACGAAGTGGCCGCTTCTTTCTAAGAACAAACTTTTCTGGAATCGATGCCTGAATACTTGAGCTGAACAGTGCTGGACAGAGAATATAAGTAATGATAATAAATAATTGTAACTACATAGTCCATTTTCATCTCGACGAGATGTTCAATGCGTCTTACAATAAAACAAGAAAGGTAGACACGCACAATCGAGAGGGATTTAAGAAAAACTACTAATATGGGGTAAAAAATTCGTGGAGCAACTTGTCCACGATAGTTGAGGAAATATTTGACTAATGATTGCGCCACGAATTTTTGACCGCACTATAAAGGGTTTCCATAGAACATTGATTGAAATCCATTTTTACAATACAATAAACAGTTATATCGACATAAAAATGCAAATCAGTACAAATGAGTATGTAGTTGGACAAAAAAATGCATGACTGTGACTGACAATAACTCACAATGCGAAAAAGAATGAGTCATCTCGTCGGATAAAAGCGACATTATGCTCTGAGGCTACACAAAGGATATCACCAATACGAAATCTATCAGTAGTCAGCCCAGATTATGCACTTGGTAAAATATTATAACATCCATAATATATGGAGATGGTTATTATACAATCTGATCACAGATGGCCTAGATTACAAATTAACTGTTAAAAAGATGAGTTTTCATGGTTTTTTAAATTGGGTCAAAGTTGTCCCTCTTTTCATTTATATGGGATGGTATTCCAAATGGCTGGCCCAGAATGAAGAAAATACTACGCTCTTTTGCCAAATCATTTCAACTTTACCCCTGATACGATTAGCTTGTTATCTGTCGATGACTTAAGAATTCTGGATGGATGACAGACCTGCAACTGTTTCATTAGATACTGAGTTGTGCAGTTGTTAAAATGTTTAAAATTCACGATGGCAATCTTAAAGATAATTCGTTTTTCGATATGCAACCAGTGAAGGTCTCTCAAGATGGGGGTTAGGCTCTCAGTCTTCTTTTCCCTCATGAAAATCGTTCACCATAAAAGAGAGAGAGAGAGAGAGAGAGAGAGAGAGAGAGAGAGAGAGAGAGAGAGAGAGATAGAGAGAGAGTAAGAGAGAGTGAGTGAGTGAGTGAGTGAGTGAGTGAGTGAGTGAGTGAGTGAGTGAGTGAGTGATTGAGTGAGTGAGTGAGAAAGTGAGTGAGTGAGTGAGTGAGTGAGTGAGTGAGAGACAGCCAGGCAGACAGACAGACAGACAGACAGACAGACGGATAGACAGACAGACTAGGGAGGCAGAGACAGAGACAGAGACAGACAGATAGACAGACAGAGAGACAGACATAATAGAAAAAGTGAGCCGGTATTTCACACAATTCGTGTTAAAAATGATTTTTGAAAACTTTGACGCTTTTTAAAGGCTTTCATTTTAAACACCATTTAAAGGTCAAAAATATACCACGGGAAGCCCAGTTCAAAGCCCTATAGTCTATAGCTGTCTGCCAATGGAAACACGCTATCTGATTATCTCTCTTCCTTCAAAGCATTTGAATACATGGGTGTCAATTTTTGAACAGGCAGACCTTGCATTCCGACTTCGAGGGGCTTCGCTTTCCTCGGCGATTCTCTAGCTCCTAATGCTCGGACATACAAACAAATTACGCTATTGTAAGGAGGAAAAGTTTAACCTTTACAGGTGTACAGTATTTGGTGTGTTATGGCGAAAGAGCAAAGAAACAGCGATTTGAGTTTCCTCGATTTCACTGAAACCACGTCCTCTGAAGGCCGCGAGTCGGCTTATGTGTAGTGCTAACGCTTTCTAATTATACGCTTGGAATAGCACTATAAACACACGAACCGTTACACACATATACACACATGCACACACAAATGCACACATACATACACACACATACAAACAAACATACACACACACACACACACACACTCACACACACACACACACACACTCTCAATTAGTTCTAGAGGAGACAGATATAAAAAAAACCAATTGGACCCCACCTCTAAACTAACATTTTGTTGTAAAGTACGTAGAGCTGACACCAGAACAACAACAACAACAACAACAACAATAACAACAACAACAACAACAACAACAACAACAACAACAACAACAACAACAACACCACCACCACCAACAACAACAGCAACAACAACAACAACAACAACAGCAAGAACAACAACAATAAATATGTTAAACACATTTTCACATAATCGTTTTATTATTTTAACTTCTTAATTGTGGCTGTCGTGTTTTTTCAGTCCTCCAAATGGTAATGAGATTGAACAAAGATCTTGAAAAATACTCAAAAGCTGCTCCTTTTACAGCTCTGTTCTGACCCACAGGGCTCGAATCCTAAAGAATTAGTGTTTGTGAATTATTCTGTGTGGTCTTCCCCATTGCAATCAAAGAAGGACACTGATTTGAAAACCCCGCCCTTCAAAGTAATGCTTCGTTTTACTAGGCCGAGTTAAACTTTAATTTAATTATGTTAACGCTCAGCTGCGCTCTCAGAGTTGATTGGTTAATCGAGCAGGGGAGTTAAGCGGGCAATACCGGCGGCGATGGTCACTTTTTGGTCAGCTGTAAAATTGATAAGAGATGAATTGCTGATAATAAGTTGAATTCAGGTTTTCGTGAATCCAAACAAATGTATGTTAAAAAAAGCACGTTTCCAATTTGAAGGTATTCAAAGAGACAATAGGGCCTCTGTCGCACTACAGAGACTCTTTTCTTCATCCTTCGTTATCGACGTTGGCTCGCAGCTTGCATGGAAACCGTTTCCTATCATGATACGTAACTTCGATTGGGCGAGATGAGCAGGAGAGATCATAGAGAGCAGTATTACAACCATGAGGTAAACAGTTACTAAACGTAGGACAACAACAATTCACCGCCCTTTTCACTTCAAATGTTAATACATTAATAAAGGAAATACATTAAATAGTATTTATATAGCACAATTCCCGGCTCAACAGCGAGCTCTAATTGCTCTAAAATCTTTAATATTACCCCAGCAGACCTAATAGCTTTCTGAAACATTCTCAACTTCACGGGAAGTATACAGTACAATGACCATTTTATAAAAGCTAAAACACTAACACACGGACAAGATCTTTCTCTGTCTATGCCCAGGTTCACATTCACCCCTGAATCAAGTGAGGACAATTCATGTAAAGTGCCTTTCCCTCGGGCATAAATTCGGGTCTGAGGCTCGAACTCCCGGACCGCAGCCTCAATCACGATTACGAATCCAGTAGCCTGGCCACTAAAGTACGGTACCGACGCCATACATTGAATAGAAACATGCCTGTTTTTATTCAAAATTGTGTAAGTCAATCAACTTTTAGACTTCCTTCCCATCCTTCCACCCTTTCTTCCTCCCCCCCCCCCACACTCTACCCCATCTTCCTCTCCCCCCCACCCCACCCCCCCCCCCCCCTCCCCCCCTTCCCTCTCCCTGAACTATTAAAGTCAAATTGAAATGCAAAAATGAAAGATCAACAGCCCAAAACTTAGCTAGAAGGGCACGCCAACACAGTCAGCTGTTTACGTAAACAAGCTTGAAGTGGGCTAGGAGTTACCGTTCTTACCATGTTTAACCAATCAAAGCCCTCATCTGTTCACATTGACACTAAGCTGATAATATTTCAGACCATTCATGCTCGAAGAGAGGTCTAAATCTAAAAATAGGGGCTAATGAAGAACGTTGATGCACTTTGGCCATGAGGTAATAGTTCTGTAAATAATCTCACAGCTACACGTCTGCAGGTCAAATGTTTGAAAGGTTTTTGAGGTCCAAATTCCTTTATCGTGTCACCCAAGCTCACAACAAACTACACAAACCTCCAAAATAAATAAGAATAAAATATTTATAGTCGATTATAGTTGTTTATCTTTATCATAAATGAAGCAGAAGACATCAAGCTTTCACTATATCCAAAAATTTTTAAATCTTGGAAAGTCACTTTTTAGCCTTTCGAGCCCCGTAGCTTCAAATAGTACACCGCGTCTTATGTCTGATTTTGACCGGGCAGACATATATCTTTTATTGATTTTTTTCCCTTGAGGTAGTATTTAAGGTTGCAAAAAAATCAGTGAAAGTCAACAGTCCAGACATCACAAACAAAAATGTATTCTATATTGAGAATTCAATAGACCATTTTAAAGTGTTACATCTCTTCATTTTGGGAAAATTTCTTGAAGATTGGATGAAAAAGATGGAGATTTTTGTTTTGGTAAGTATTATACGGCGCTCGCAACCTCATAAGGCCATAAGAGCGTGCAGGACATGCTAAACCTTTTCAGTTGGTAGGAAATTTTGAATTTTGCCCGGGTGGCGGCCGAAGCCTACTCTTTTCGATTTTAGACCACCAAGGGATCTTTAACGTGCGCAACTTGCACAAAGGCCCTCCGAGATTTTTTGCCCTTGTCCGAGAAGGCTTTGTAGAGCTTTTCTACCAGAAGATCAGGGGTGTGGCTGAAAGACAGCAGTAAGAAGGAGCAAAGGAGAGCAGTAGAAAGGCTGCACAAAGAGTCAGGAGCCCGGAGAAGGGGGCAACGGAGGTGAGAGGTTGGGGGGGGGGGCAGGAAGAGGAGACGAAAGTAGACGACAGAACATTGCTAGAGAGTAGGAAAGGACGAGAAAGGAGACATTTTGGAGAAGAACATTTTTCGGTCGCTACCCGGATTCGAACCCGGGACCTTTGAATGGGAGGCCAACACCTTAACCTCTAGGCCACGAGAGCCCGCAGATATTTTTCATTGTGCAGTCAAAAATTCGTGGCGTGACTTATTGTCAAATACTTCTTCAACTATCGAACATAGGTTCTCCAATTGTTGCACAGTGACTTGTATCAATTTGTCTTAACAGATCAACATTTTGTAAACACCTGCAAGCTGTATTCTAGAACATTCCTTAATAAATACTAATAAAAAATTTAAGGGGATGGTTTCTACAGATTTTTAAATTTTTACAGCAGGGGCAATATTGCTTTTAATAGCAAGTCCCTCTGGTTTTTCTTATCGTGACATTATGCTTATTGAACGCATGTTGTGGGAGCCATTTGTGCTAAAAAAGGGTGTCGCTTGTAACAGGTTTTGCAAGCAAAAATAGTCCTTGATGAGTTGTGACGTAGGCCATATGCGAAATCAAAATGTGCTGTGAACAATACCATTTAACGTGAGGCAGAGATTTCATTGTCGACGAACGCTTCGTAGAGCCAAGCATTACATTGGCAAGGGTCCTCAGCCTACTTTATACCCGCATAACAGTACCGGTACAAAGACCATTTATTCATTCTTACACAATGCATATATACATCAGCAGTTCTAAGTGAGTTTCCAGAGTATCCACGCAAAAATGTAGGCCCTGACCCAACGCTACGCAGGGGGCTCTCGTGGCCTAGAGGTTAAGGTGTTGGCCTCTCATTCAAAGGTCCCGGGTTCGATTCCGGGTAGCGACCAAAAAAATTTCTTCTCTAAAATTGTCTCCTTTCACCTCCTTTCCTTCTCTCTAGCCATGTTCTGTTGTCTGCTTTCATTTCCACTTTCTGCCCCCACCCCCTCACCTCCTTTGCCCCCTCTTCTGGGCTCCTGACTCTTTTTGCAGCCTTTCTACTGCTCCTCCTTTGCTCCTCCTTACTGCTGTCTTTCTGCCACACCCCTGATCTTCTGGTGGGAAAGATCTACCCCTGGCCTTCTCAGACAAGGGCGAAAAATCTCGGAGGGCCCGTGTGCAAGTTGCGCACGTTAATAATCCCTTGGTGGTCTAAAATCGATTAGAGTAGGCTTCGGCCGCCACCCGGGCAAAATTCAAAATTTCCTACCAACTGAAAATATTAGGTGTGTCCCGCGCGCTCATATGACCTTATGCAGTTGCGAGCGCCGTAAAATACTTTACAAAAACAAACAACGCTACGCAGGGCCAGTGGCAGCCAGCAACGTCACGGTGGGTCAAAGCTCATCAATAAATTCAATCGTCACCCGCCTCGACAAGGAGTGACCCTTCCTGCGCGGACCCTGCCAACCAGGGCCAAACCGGGCTGAGTGCGACGTGTCTTCTGTTTTTGCTACAAACGTTGTTACGATGGAAGAAGAAACAGAAAAAAAAGAGAAAGAAGGAAGTCTGGAAGAAGATGTCGCACATGGATCTCAGAGGGTTGGGGGTCTAGGCTTTCAGAAAGCCTAGGTTGGTTTCCCTCTGCGACATTTCGTCAATGGAGGGGTTTCACCTCCTGCAGACGGAACCTTGGGTATATTTATGTCTCCCTTCAACACCCAGGGGGGGGGGGGGGGGTCGTCCCACGGCAGACAGATAAAAACACTTCATTTGTCAGGCTTATTACAGTGCAGTGGCTCAGCACAAGACAGACACACTCGAGGCAATAGACTTTCCAATGTGAGAATCGAACGAACAGCTTCTTCGTTCACACTCTATGGGGCGCTACCCTGTGGCGACCGGGTGTGTTCACTTTGCTCTGTTTACATAGAATCCATCCAGGACCCTCTACAATTCGCATATCGTCACGGGAGAAGTGCGGAAGACGCCATTGTACTATTTCTTGACAACATAATAATATATAGACACTAAGACAAACCAAAAACAAACTGTAGGATCCTGTTTGTTGATTTTTCGTCAGATTTTAATACTATCCAGCCAGCTATCCTTTTAAAGAAACTAGAAACATAAGTGTTAACGTCAATTTGATATCATGGATAGGCAATTTTCTTACCAATCGAACCCAGTTTTATATATGAAAACATTCTTCATCGGCATACATCACAACAAATAATGGGCCCCTCAAAGGATGTGTTTTGTCACCAGTTTTATTCACACTATACACGAACGATTGCCAAATAAACAACAGTAACATCAAGTTGACAAAATTAGGCAGATGATTCAACCATAATTGAGCTAATACAGGCTGACGATAACGAAACCGCTTACCGGAATTTTGTACTTAACTTTTATGAATGGTTTGAAAATCATAAGCTACTTTTAAATGTGAAAAAACAAACAAAACAACTTGTTGTTGATTTTAGAATAAAGAAACTACCCCTGCAGCCACTCGAAATTAAATGTGAAAACATTGAGCAAGTGTCAGACTATAAGTATTTGGGTGTTACAATAGACAACAAACTCAACTGGCGTGTCCACACTTCTCTCCTACAT
>NW_004797343.1:682475-684422 GCF_000002075.1 Aplysia californica
GGGAGAGAGAGAGAGAGAGAGAGAGAGAGAGAGAGAGAGAGAGAGAGAGGGGGGGGAGAAAGTTTTGATGAAAGTATTTTAAGCCTCCAACATCATAAGTTAAAAAAAATTGGGAGGCAGACTTCGACTTTGTGGCCCATCCGAGCTGAGAGGAATACAACATCCTAGCAGGCAGACTGAGAATTGGATAGTCGGAAAAAGTCATCCCCTCACGGAATTCAAATCCGTGCCTTTTGCGTGCAAAAGAGAAACGCCCTACCGCCACATCATAATATAGACACCTGTAAAGGCGGAATTAAGATCTGCATTCATTGAAAATCGAAAAATGGAATAGTAAACTATCAGATCTTGCGCTGAGTTTAATTGTAGAACAATAAATGCGAGAGAGCCTGACAATGGTTTCATTTAGTCAGGAAGCAGAATCAAACAAGATAACTAATATCAATCCCACAAGTGAAATAAAATGTTCCAAGGAGATAAAAGAGATGGGGAATCAGAAACTCCACAACACAGACATTCTTTGCAATACGTTCAGTCATAGCAGTGTAAAAACCATAGAAAGAAACAAAAACTACCATGTCTGGGATTACAGGAAAAGAAAAGCTATGAGGTCGACGGTGTTTTTAAACGGAGGACTGTCAGCAAAACCAAAGTATGAACATTAGTACTCCCACGCAGGAAATGAACTGGTGTCTTCTGCATGCCATGAAAAATCCAGCATGCAAAAATGTATTGATGCATGTCAGAACAAATAGCACAACAAAGACAAAAGTTCTTTTTCAGCCTCTCTCGGGGGATACGCAGATCGTCTCTTCTGAAATCAAAATACATAAAACAACACTGAATGAAAAATGTTGATAGGATAGCTTTAAATTGGCAGTACACTATCTTGAAATGCCGCATCGATGCAGAAAAAGCTTTATGTAGGAATAAAGCAAGTGCATCATTTGGAATACTCAGAGAAGGGGTTTAGGACTGCTGTGGCATTCGAACAGAGACAAAAGTTGAATGTCTACAATACTGTGGTCCTCCCAACCTTGTTGTACAGTGCCGAGATCTAGACGGAGCACCAAAGCCATGTCAAGAAGCTAAATCATTTCGATATGAAATGCCTCAAGAGAATTCTTGGCCTCAAATAGCGGGATAAAACACCAGACAATGAAGTTCTCAAAAGGGCAAATACAGAGAGTCTCAAAAGGGCTCAGCTTCTCTGGGCTGGCCGTGTCGTAAGGAAGTCTGATTTCAGAATCCCAAAGACATTATTCTATTCTGAACTGTCCTCGAGGAAGCGTAAGGTTGGCGCGTCCAAAAAAATAAATAAATAAAAAGCGTACAAGGACTCCATGACTAATGACAGTGAAAGCAAAATGCTCAGAATGAAGCACAAACCGAAACATTAACATATTAAAATCACTCAGTGTGTCGTCGCTCAGTATTATTGACCCATTAATATCATTATTATAAGGGTCTCGACTGCAGTGAGAAGCCTCGTTCAGTAAACTAGTTTTTTTGCTGCTTTTTTTTCAGCACGTCTCGTCGACAACAGTAAAACACGTGATATCTTTAACCCCACAACAAACATTCTTAAAGACAATGGCGATACTTTTACGAAGTTTTAGATGTTAAGAGTTCTCTGAGAGAGAACAACAAATCCTCCCCCCTCCCACCCCCACCCTTGGCCTGTCTGTCTGTCTGTCTGTATGTCTGTCTCTCTTCTCTCTCTCTTTCTCTCTCTCTGTCTCTCTCTCTGTCTCTCTCTCTGTCTCTCTCTCGCTCTCTCTCACACACATACACGCACACACACACGCACACACACACACACACGCACACGCACACACACACACACGCACACGCACACACACACACACACACACACACACACACACTCACACACACACACACACACACTCTCAATTAGTTCTAGAGGAGACAGATATAAAAAAAACC
>NW_004797343.1:684522-685081 GCF_000002075.1 Aplysia californica
ACATAAAAAAAGTGAACAAAAGACTATTTTTTTCTAAGGAAGCTAAAGTATTTTAAAGTTGATAAAACATTGATGTCTATATTCTACCATTCAACCATAGAAAGTATGATCAATTTTTGTATGACAGGAATGCCGGGAACACAAGACAACAAGATAAAGAAAAATTAAATCAACTAATATGGACAGCATGTAAAATTTCAACATCTGCATTCCCCTACTTGGATGAATTGTACACCACAGCTTGCACTAAAAAATAATTCCATATTTTTAGACAACAAACATCCCTTGTTCCCTCAAATAAAAACATCAGTCAGTAGTAAAACACTTAGGCTTCTGGTCTGTAGCAAAGAAAGATAAAGAAGGTCATTTTTACCAACATCCATCAAAATGCTTCCATCTTAACTATCTTCTAAAAGTATGCTTACGACTTTAGAGCATTATTGTTTATATTGCTGCTCATTTATATTATGCATGTGATTGTAAGCCTGCGTGTGTGTGCATGTGTGTGTGTTAGTGTGTGTGTGTGTGTGTGTGTGTGTGTGTTAGTGTGTGTGTGTGT
>NW_004797343.1:685181-691453 GCF_000002075.1 Aplysia californica
GATCACACTGACAACGACATATCTGTAACCACACTGACAACAACACATCTGTAACCACACTGACAACAACACATCTGTAATCACACTGACAACAACACATCTAGAACCACACTGACAACGACATATCTGTAATCACACTGACAACAACACATCTAGAACCACACTGACAACGACATATCTGTAATCACACTGACAACAACACATCCTTAACTAAATCTATGACAATACTAACAAGAACACATCCTTAACCAAATCCATAGCAATACTGACAACAACACATTCATAACCACACTGACAACAATATATCTATAACCGCACTGACAACTACAACCCATCCTTAACTATATATAACCACATCAACAACACCATTTTCATAACCACATCGACAGCAACACACCCATAACAGCATCAACTTAATGCATCTATAACCATACGCACAGACTACACCCTTAATTAAATCCATGACAAAACTAACAACATAGCCTTAACTAAATCCATAACAACACTGACAACAATACATTCATAACCACACTGACAACAATAAATCCTTACCCAAGCTGACAACAGCACAACTATAACCCCCACTGACAACAACCCATCCATAACCACATCACACTGACACCAACACATAATCACACTAAAAACAACACACCAGTAACCACACTTACAACAATACATTCATAACCACACTGACAAACAACAAGTCAGAAACGAATTCCATAACAATACTGATAACTACATCTATAACCACACAAGCAACAGTACTTCAATAACCACACCAGCAACGACACATCTATAACCACACTCAAATCAATACATCTATAACCAGACTAACAATAACACACTTATAACCACATTAACAACAACACATTTATAACCATACTAACAACAGCACATATATGACCACACTGACAATGTCACATCCATAACCAACTCAATACTAAACCCATAACCACACTGGCAGCAATACACTCATAACCACACTGACAACAACATACTTATAACCACACTGACAACAACATACTTATAACCACACTAATAACAACATACTCATAACCAAACTAACCACAACACAGCTATAACCACACTAACAACAACATATCTATGACCGCACTAACAACAAAGCATCTATAACCACACAAACAACAACATATTATCTATAATCACACTAGCAATAACATATCTATGACCACACTGACAACAACACACCCACAACCACGTAATGCCTGCAACCTCAACACCTGTTGCTCACAAAGACCGGCATATGCAGCCAGAAAAAGTCTGCACTCCCCATTTGTTATCAGCTCATTCTATTAGCCTAATATATGCAACAAACCTACTGAAGTATGCAAATGTATGCGTTTTTCGCGTGGTGGTGGTAACTCACCTGTGTTGGTGAAGAGAATGCGGGAGGTAGAGAAACAATTGAGAGCATTGTTTCTGGTGTTGTTGGAAATGGACCGTTGCACACTCCGAGAAGTCGATGACATTGGGCTACATAAAGTTAATTATTCTAATAGTAGGTGTGTGGTGAGAGATCAGGGAAGAGGGAGTAGAGAAGAATGGGTACATGAACTCTTATGATTTAAGCCTTGAAGGCATTAATGAACACTGGGAGACAGACAGACACAGACACACTGACACACACACATACACGCGCTCGCACACACACACACACACACACACACACACACACACACACACACACAGAGAGAGAGAGAGAGAGAGAGAGAGAGAGAGAGAGAGAGAAAGTGAGATAGATAGAAAGATATGTAAAATGAGTGAGTGAGTGAGTGAGTGATTGAGTGAGTGAGCGAGTGAGTGAGTGAGTGAGTGAGTGAGTGAGTGAGTGAGTGAGTGAGTGAGAATTCCCCCATGACGAGCTTTATATCCTGAAAAGTTTAGGTTGTTTCAATGTCTTATCCAGATCTTCATAAAATTGTCTGCTTCCTCATTGCCATGTTCTGATGTTGAAGCAATATTATATTTGGATGACACGTATAGCAAAAGGTTTCCCTTCTAATCGAACTACGATGACTCTATCTAACACCCCCGCCCCTCTTTCAAAGCACCATCAAATGCCTTAGATGCTTTTTGCGGATGTCTCATCAAACAAAATGTCTACATCTTTAATGGTTTCGACCTCATTGTTTCATTGTCCTCTTTTGATTATGTATACTACCATAATTACAAACACTGCGACTTTTACTACTGATACGGTCAAAAGTGCTCCTACAATGAATAAAATAACATTACATAGATATAACATCAACAAGAGTAATATAGTGATAATGACGACGGCGATACTAACGACGGCCCTGGTTCGAATATGCCGTGTATTTCCGAACTCGAATCGTTTTGTCCGTGGACGTGAGTTTACTGCTGAGAAAAGTGGCATTTTTCTTTTTCAGTTAAGGACTGGTGGGGCACTTGAGGTCTATTTTGGCTATTACAAGGCCTAGAGTGCCCATATTTGTTGTGGGACATCAAGTGTTATTGGGGATTTGAAATCAATAGTTCAAAAAGTATATTGTGAATCAGTTGCTATGGAATCGGTTGTCATATTGGAATTTGTATACCTTTTTCAATCCTATTTTATTCCCTTATTTATTAACTGATTCACTTCTAATCTGCCATGCCTACAGTAAATATGTAACTCTTAAAATGCGCTGGTTGAATTTTTTATATATGCTTTAGTTTCTATTTTATGACACTTGCAATTATGGTTTGTTGCACCCCCCCCCCCAAAAAAAAAAAAATGAAAAAATGGAAAATCATGCTCATAATTCTAAAACTACTTCTTTAATAAAAAATTCAACAAACCGAAATTTAGAACTAGGTGTTGTTGGTATCCTGTGAAAGTTACATTAAAATTGAACAAGAAACAGAGCAGAAAAATGGGATAATGTGTGAAAAAATAGAATTGTGAGAAAACAGCCGATAAAGGTAAGAAATAACAGGAGAAACATGACGTGTGCTTTCGCAGAAAAACCTTAGAGTAAAAACACAGCTTTAGGATGTAGCAAGGCTTACATACGTTTCTGGATATTGTTCAGGAAATGTCCAGGTACTATAATATGTAATAACCCCAATTTGCATAATTTGACCCCAAAACACGATATCTAGGTGCCTCACCAGCCCTTAAATTAGAAATTTGAATTAAGTTTCCGTTCCAATTACATGCTATAGTATTCCACAGAGACCTGGACATAAAATTCTTGGAATAGGAGAAGGCATTTGACCAAGTCTATAGGAGCATGCAAAAAAAAAAAACTTTGATAGAAATTAGAGTAAAAGACCTACTCCTTAATAATATTAACGCACTTTACGAAAGTAGTCTGGGTTGTGGAAGAACTAATGAGGGAAACTTTGACTGGTTCAAAGCTAAAACAGCTGTCCGACCAGGCTGTGTCCTTTCACTTTTACTCTTCATAGCCTACATGGACAAGAAGCAAACAGCAACCCAGAACAACTCAACAAACTGCTCTTCGCTGACGACAAGAGCCTCATACGTCAAGAAAAGGACAGTCTCAGTAGAACATACCACTAACTTGAACAAATGTGTGAGAAATACGGAATAAAAAATTAGCACAACCAAGACAGAATTAATGAAGATCTCAAGGAACCAAACCCAATTAAATATCACTGAAACAAGTACAATAATACAAATTATACCGTAAAAGTATAATATTCACAACAGACAGGAAAATGGACAGAGAAATCGTAACACGAATAAAAAAGTAAATGCCGCTACATACCACCCAGCACCCACCTTCTCCCATCGAAATATTCCAAGGGAGACAAATAACCACTCTTTAGAACAATCTTCACACCAACTCTCTGCTACCAGCGTTAAACCTGGACCCCAACAACTAGCAGCAAGACAATAAAATTAAATGTTTTAGAAAAACGTAAATCATCCCGAGAAGAGACAGAAAAGGAAATGAAGATATTAGACATCAAGTGGGCGTCGAATCCAGCAAAAAAACACACCAAGAAACAACAAATAGGGTGGTTTCAACATGCTATGAGAATGGGATCTCAACAGCCAGTATGAAAGGTCCTCAACATACAACTCACTGGCTTCAAGGCAAAAGAAGGGCAAAAGAAGGACAAAAGAAGGACAAAAGAAAGGATAAAGTAGAAAAATGGATCGATGGAGCCAAAGAGGCCATTCAGAGGCACAATACAATAATAATATTTTAAAAAAACCCAGTAGACCTGGCCCACGTCCGACATTACATTCCGCTAGCGGTGTACGTGGAGGAAAGAAAAAGTAAAAGTGTTGTAGGTAATTGTCATGTGGCATCGCCGACAATTTAACGACATTAATTTTGGCCATCTGTTCTGTCTTAAACCATTTTGGGTGGGGCTCTTGTGGTCTAGAGGTTATAGTGTATGCCTCTCATTCAATAGGTCCCGGATCCGAATCCGGTCAGGGACTGAACATTTTCTTCTCTAGATATTCTCCTTTCACCCCCTTTCCTGCTCTGTAACCATGTTCTATGGTCTGACCTCACCTCCTTTTTCTGCCCCCCCCCCTTACCTTTTCCCGCTCCTCTAGGCTCCTGACTCTTCTCACTGCTGTTTTTCAATCACACCCCTTTTCTTTAGTAGGTAAGATCTAACACCTAGCTTTCTCGGAAAACGGAAAAAAAATCTCAGAGGTCCCATGTGCAAGTTGCGCACGTCAAAGATGCTTTGCTGGTCCGAAAATCGATAAGGACAGGCTTCGGCCGCCACAAGGGGAAAATTCAAAATTTCTTACCACCAACTGGAAAATGTTTACTGTGTCCCACGCGCTCATATAACCTTCTGCTATTGCGATCGCCGTAAATCACTTACAACCCCCCCCCCCCCCCCAACCTTTGGGGACGTAGCGAACACATGTGTCCAGTCAGTAGCAGATGACAGGCTTTACATTTTTTTCAGTAGATTTCGAACCATTATACACCAATCAGAAACAACAATTTAAATATTTCATAATCTGTAAGTTGTGCCTGCCCTTTTAAGTGTCCGATAAAGAATAGTTTAAATATTTACAAATATTATGTTCAAATAACGAAGTTATGCTTCACTTTGAACCTGCTCCCAAGTGTTGTAGAATCACCAGAATATACATCCTCACTGAGCCTTCAAAAGTCCAACCCTTCGTCCCCGTTGGGGGAGGTGGAAACAGGACAAAGTAGAGGATAGCTGGGTCTTGGGGAAGTACGGTGTGACTTTATGTCACTGAGGCGTACGCCAGCCGAGTCTTCGCAAAACCCTTAACATCACAAGACGAGCCTGGCAAAGAAATGAAGAATAAGAGCAGCTATCGACATTGAGTCCTGCCTGCATTACATAGAAAAGACAGAGAATAAAATGGTTTGGCCACTTGTTACGTATGTCACCAGGCCAACCAGCCTCGAGAGCCTACAACACCAAGCACTCAGGCTATAAAGGAAGAGGAAGGCCACGCAAAGGGTGGATCGAGGGTGTCAAGGAAAGCCTGAGAAAACATAATATCACAACTGAAAGAGCTGTGGGGCTGGTCTACCATAGAAAACTGCATTCCCCCTCGACGCTTTACGGCAACCGGGGATGAAAAAGTAAAAGTAAATAGTAAGGTAAAGTACTGAGTTTGTTTCGTACTTGCCTTTGGCGCAAGCAACATTTATTAGCTAACTGTGCTTCTTTTACGAAGTGTTGCATGAACTTTGAAAGATGAAAAGGAATATCTTTTTTTTAAATCGCCAGGGTGGATTTTGTAAAGGTGGCAGAAAAAAGTGTTTCTTTTTTAAATCAGCACCACTACAAAGTTAATATACCCCTGGGTTAATTTTTAAAAAAAATGTAAAGTAAAAATAATTAAGCTTAAACATCACTCGTGTAATGAACTGGAACGAATAGGTAAATACAGACTAGGGTTACCTCCAGCCTCCCAGCCCTCTCTCCACGTGGAACAATGGCCAACAGGTGTGAGTGACACATCCATCCCTCGCTCCACGTGCAGTCGTTTGTCTTCCTGTCTGTCTGTCCTGTTGTCCTGTTGTTCTCAGTTGTCCTCTTGTTCTGTCGTTATGTTGGTCTGGTGGGAGCTCATGGTCGTTCTCGCCCGGTGTGACGCTCCGCTTGCTTTTACGGGAATTGATGAAAGTGTATGTGTGTAAGTGTGCGCGTGTGTGTGTGTGTGTGTGTGTGTGTGTGTGTGTGTGTGTGTGTGTATGTGTGTGTGTAAATGTGCGTGTGTGTGCTTGTGTGTGTGAGTGTGTGTGTGAGTGTGTGTGTGT
>NW_004797343.1:692989-698960 GCF_000002075.1 Aplysia californica
GGGTGTGATGAATGGGAAGGGTTCGTTTTTCAGGAGGCGGGATGGGTGGGGTTCGGGTGGGTATAATGGTACTAGCAGCCTTTACTTTAAAAAAGAGTACAGTCAGAGCATTATCTGTTTTCTGTTTTGTTTTCTTTGAGAGAACAACTGGATGGGGTAGGGGGATGTAGATAGGGGTATGACTACTGCTAGTTAATATATGTATGAGTGTGGGAGGTCGGAATGGGGTGGGGTGGGGATGGAGATGGGGATGGGGTGGAGGGAATACTGACAGCCGGCACGTCAAAAGAATATGGCAATCATTGTTCAGAGCATTCGAGAATTATTATCTTTTTTTATCAGTTTTTTAAAGTCCACCAAAAAGGCCGATAGGGGGCGGGGCCTTTTTGCTAAATGACAAAGAAGAATTATTTACACTGTTTAGGTCGAGGCTCGTTAGCTGAAGGTGAGTAGCGGTTATAAAGAGTGGTGCTCACTCTTAGGTCAGATCATTCGAGGCACATTGTCTGTACAGGTACAGACGTAGTTTTGTGTGAGAGATAACATACATGTAGTTTGGTCGGAACCGTCCAGGGTACATCCAGGAGCTGTACTGTACTGTCACCCGCAGCATCGACCAAAATTCTGAACCGAAGAAGTTAGGATGGAGAAAAGAAGACGCCACCAAGGACGAGCACATTTGGTGGTACAAGCCCTCACGTATGTCTGTCTGTCTGTTCTGTTCTGTTTTATTTTAGGGAGACAAAATCGGAGGCAAAATTCAAATTCATTTAACTCACGAAAGGCCCGCTGTTTTGGGGCACTTTTATGGATCTCTAAAGAACAGTACAGCTTCGTTATTTTTACAGGTTGTTTTTTTCAATTCTGTTTCATAATAAATGTGAAAAGGTAGGTAACAAGATGCATACACTGGATTATGACGATTCATGTTTGCAATTTATGCGTGATGGCTTTAAATACGCCCCAATGTTTCCTTTGGTCTGTTGCTTATGGGACATTCTATTGGGTCGCTTTATCTCTGAAGAGTTCAAACCATGAAATGCCATCTTGATAGTTAATCGTTCTTATTCATAACACTTTTGTGTTTATAATGTATTGTGCATATAGTCATCGATTGACTGCGATAGTATGCATATCTGAATTTGTGTTAGGGTGAAACTAAAGAGCGCATGTACGCACGTTTATTCACCTGTATTTTGTGTTAAGACGAAGGCACTGCAGAACGCCAAGCGATGTATTTATGAGTACATGAGTGATCACAATAGATATCATCTGTAATATTATTATTATTATTATTATTATTATACTGCCCGAAAGGACCATCTGTCTCAGATGACCACTTTCTCCACGACCTGTGGCTTTATTATTATTACATATACTATTATCAATATTATTTTATTTTATTTATTTATTTATTTTTTAAAAGTTTCAACACAGTTCGTCAGACTGGGCCTTCTGGTTGATGTAATTATTTAGAAGGCAGCATGTGAAATGAATTGATGTGCGCACTGACAAAGTTGTGATGGGGTCAATGATCATGTCACAATATCATTGAACATGAACGTCTCATCTTAGTTTTACGACACTTGTAACACAATTACATGTAGGTCATATAAGTACCGAGGATTAGAGGTGTTACTAGACAGTAACATACGAGTTAGAATAGGAGGTGAGATAAGGACGATAGATGTTTTTATAGGAAAGAGAGAGCATACTACATCAAAGCACGCACGCGCGAACCACTCACAAGTCACAATCTCTTCTAAATAAGTTTAGTTCTGTTTGTATTTATTGAAATGATGGTATGAGTTTTCATCTGTAAAAGAGCTACATTGTTGGTGGGCGCTGTCATCAACTGTGACTGTTATTAGATTTAAAATCCTAAAGCAGACACTGGACGACTACTACCTTGTCGATCTATTGTCTCTTTCAGTGATGAAGCCTTTTGATGACGTGTCACGACGCGGTGGAATCAGTGCTCATCAGTTTTGGGCCATCTAGAGTTATTGGTATCATCTTAAAGCTTGCCCATTTGTCTTACTTTCAATGAAAAAAATCACCCATCTGTCTTGAATAGATCAAGATATTCATAATTGAAGAAAATGGGGGTCACCTGGTTTTAGAAGTAAAATTAACAAGAAATGGCCGTCAATGTTTGGTGACTTCCAATGCTTGAGAGTCCTTGGAAACTGCAAATTTGTTGTGCCTTCAATCAGTTAAACCCACTCAAAAATGTACTTCTAAATTGACATTAAAGGCGTTGAGGGAAAAAATAAAATTCGACAAAGATTGTCCAACAGCCATAAAATGCAGGTATCTTTGATTTCATTATTTTGACTAACACCTGGTTCACCACGATACAAATGTATGTTTGTATAGACAAGACAAGTTGGTCGTCCAACACAGAGATTTTTTAAAAGCTGCAATAATATATTTCGCATTATTAAGTACAAAGGACTGCATAAGTTGCTAATACTCTTTCCAAAATATCAACTCTAAACCAGTTAAACAAATGGCAACGACCCAGTTTGGAAGAACACTAGTGAGTACATACATCAATAAAGCAGTGAAGAGGGTAAAGGGGGTTAGAAAGAGGAGGGGAAGAGTTGGGGTGGGGGGTGGGGGGAGGGGGTGGAAGGGAGGCTATTACATTTTAGGGAATAATTATTTACACATTGAGGCTCGTTCTTCCTCACTTGACACGATCTTTAACTCTGACATAGGTTACAAGATTTGATACTCTTGTGAAAAAATAAACGGTATCTATATGGGTGGCATCGTGGTGAAATCAAGTGCTCGTCAAAATAACGAAAGCGAAGAAATCAATATTTTTTTGTCCGTTAGATAGTTTTTGTCGATGTTTTGCTTTCTGTTTCTTTTAATTTCCATTCGAAATTCACATTCCTGCGTGTATTTAACTATAAAAAATGTCAATAAAAGGTACACATAAAAATGTAAATTTGTAGTTTCCATGGACTCAACCGCTTTTGAAGTTAGAAAACTCTGGCGGCCATTCTCTCGCTAAATTTACAAGCGATCCCCACCTCCCTCAATCGCAAATATTTAAACTGCTATTCAAAGTAGCTGAGTGTTGTTTTTCAACAAAAGCAAAGCAAATGAACAAGCTATAAGATTCTACCAATAACTCCATATACCCCCAAACTGACGATTCCACTTCTTTGCGACGCTTAAAATGTTGGGAGGATTGTTTTCCTCTATTTCTCCAACCTGCCATTATGTTTTCTGTTGGCTTCTGCACTTATAGATCCGATTCCCCCCCCCCCCACACTTCTCCATGGAGAGAATTCTTCTCGATTGTTCGCGTCTTTCTGCATTGGCTATTGAACTTTACTTTTAAAACCAATTGCTTTGATTTCTTTTTGATCGTCGTAGCTGTATACCGTAGGAAGACCCAATATTATTTGTGTTGTAAGTGGCGTAAACCTTCCTAAAACTAAAAACTAAAGACTTTATTATTTTTTTTCTTGATTGTAAACACGAAAACTAAGACTCGGTTCGTTCGGTTCGGTTCAGTTTGGTCGTCCGGGTTAGCCAGATTTTTCCTCCATAGAAAGGCAAAAGCTACCATCTCGGCACACAGCGAACGAAACACCGATGATGATCTTCAAAATCGGGACGACTACTACTACCTTGTCGATCTATTGTCTCTTTCAGTGCTGATGCATTTTAATGACGTACGTGTCACTCGTTCGTTCTCCAAAGCTGCGATGCTGGCGATCGGTTTGAAGCAGTGGTTTATATATTAATTTTTTTGTGCACTGACCCCGCTAGCCGATCCTCCAAATGGGCAATGCCTACAAACGTGCTGTTTTGTGTCACTTAAAAAAAAAAAGAACATAATTTTGTTATTTAAGCACATTGTTCCATTCTGTTTCCTTTCTTTGTCTGAAACGTAAAAAAGCAGGCGTAACATAAAATATGCAAATTCGTGTTTCTGATTTGTGCATGGTGGTTCCATATGAGCCCAACATTGCCGTTGGACTTCTGCTCATGGCGTGCATGTATCCGTTACGTCTTTTAAGAGTTGACCTGCGTCATTTAGCAAGCTAATGCTTTTTTTTAGAACGTATTATCCCGTCCTTTACAAAAAAACAACCATAATAATATGTCACCTTCAAAGTGAACACTCTTCCTGCTCAGGGTTCGGAAATTCTCTTTCTTATCAAATCATCCTTATCTCTTCTCCTTTAAAAAAAATGTGCATGTGACTTTCTTGTAACCACTCTAGTCTCCGGCATATATTATTGACCTATTTATGTTGCAAATGCCGTAAAACTCTCACCAAAAGTAAATATAACTACAATTGGTGATAAGGTAATGACAGAATGGAACACTGTGCTCCATATTTTGAGCCATTCTACCAGATGATAAGAAAAAGATAAGATTTAATTTTCAAAAAAATGTTTGATTTAATTTGGCAGATAGAAGTTTAGATCCGGACACCGAATATAGCATCAGTACTAAAACTAAAACGGAACGAAAGGCTAGGCAAAAATAATGACTCTATTGACCTTAGCAACATGTGTTACAAAATGTTCTCAGTACAACACTAATTGCACATTATTTCGATGCGTTCACCTTTTTACACGTAAATTATCGTGAATGTCATTCGGAGCTTTTAAAACCTCAATAGCGCTTACGGTATAGATCTAGCTCTATCTTGTCTTGATCCGGGCGTAAAGAAATATTATTTTTTTAAAAATAAAAATTAAATAAAACAAAACAACAATAATAAAAAAACTAATTTAAAAAAACGGTATATCGGGAAACATTTGACAACTCTGAAGGCTTGAAAGAGAGAGAATAGTTTTATTCAGATCGAGAGATAAAGGGTGGTGGTGGGTGTGGGATGGGGGCATCAAGGGAGTGCTTATTATTTACAAGGAAATGTAATAAGGCCCTGATTAACAGGTCTCATAATGCCTTGTTTAACATGGTGTGAAAGCTAGTAGATAAAAATAGCTACATTCTGGTACAAGAGATTGTCGCCTTTTAAATAGATATAATTATGATCAAAGATCTGCAAAAAGAAAACGGAAAAAATACAAAAGCCATGGTCTCCCTGGCGCGGTGCTACTGACTGAAGTGTCTTTAGGCCATTCCCAAAAGGTGGGTGGGGACATTAACCATGTTCTTATACACAGTAGAATTGTAATTGTAAATGGGCAGATCCATCCATGTCATGCTCATAACTGTGCCTGAACTGCAACAGGGAACTGCTGCTTTTTCTTTCCTAATCCTTACTATCGCGATTTTTCCTCAACTTCTTTTGTATGTTTGTCACACTCTTGTGACCCAATATTTCAGGGGTGCCTTGATAGATCTAGTCAAGCAGACTTTCTGCTGTTGAAATTAGAGAGAAGTGAGCAGAGTAAGAGTGCCCACCGAGTGGATCCGAGCGTTTCTCGAATGATGTTTCCCGTCTGAATACGGTTCCAAGTCGGAACGAGACCTCGCGCGGAGTCGCTTCGTTCCCTCCTGCTTTTTTTTTTCCCTGGTTGGAATTGTCGAGTGATATTTTTGGCTTACGTAATACAGTTGACAGTAGCTAGTAGGTCAGAGTTGGGGCATGCTTGTGTGCTAGGGTAGCCTAGATGTAGATCTAGACGATCAGAACAGTGTCTAAGAGTCTTATTTCTTTAGTTATGGACGCAATATAGCTTTGATGCTCCTATATTGGTTGAGAGGAAGGCAGAATTGCAGGCGTTACTGGGTACATATTGAGCTTTAAACCTGATTCCCTGTAAGGACTTCTCTGTTGACATCCACCACCTGGCGCTCATATGACCTTATGCAGTTACGAGCGCCGTAAAACCTCTACTAAAACAAACATGGTCTCTTTTCAAGTTGTAAAGCACGAAAAGTGCTCCCTAAAAGGAATTGTCGACTTTGGGAGAGAGAGAGAAAGAGAGAGAGAAAGAGAGAGAGAGAGAGAGAGAGAGAGAGAGAG
>NW_004797343.1:701562-703840 GCF_000002075.1 Aplysia californica
GGGGGAGGGGTTGCATGTGTTTGATTTTTGGGGGTTCCTTTTCTGACATAACTTTTACGGTGCCGACAGGTTAGCCAGATCACACCATGCTACAGTGCTAATGTTGATGTTTCACAGCTGTATAGACGGGGGCATGTCCAACAGTAACAGACAGAAAAGAAGAGGGGGTGAGTGGGGGAGAGGATTTCAACATATAATGCAAAATAAATCAAACTTTGAAAAAGTGGGCAGTAGAATGGATAACCAGAGCATTTCTGTACTTGTGTTCGTGTATGTATGTATGTATGTATGTGTGTGTGTGTGTGTGTATGTATGTATGTATGTATGTATGTATGTATGTATGTATGTATGTGTAGTACTCGAGGAAAAAAAGGGGGGGGGGGAGGCAGTGCTGAATTTGATATTCTGCAATGCAGTAACCAGGAATTTGTCTAACAGAAACCGGGAGAAAGACAAAAGTAGGAATAGGAGATAAAACGCATGCAGCACGGGTGCCTTTACAGCAACAGATATCACCGAGAGCCAACAGAGAAGATCGGGTGACAGCTTGCGCCGCCAATATCCGACACATGTCTAGATCTAGTCTAAACCGCCACCAACAACACCAGCCACAGTAACCAACGTGTCACACAGACAGAAACAACTGTAGTTGGACACGCCGCATGTAACATCCACCAACAGCAACAGCAGCACAGCCGGCCGCCACATTACGGTAATTACATACATAATGAGCCAACGTTTTCTTCTTGTCAGTCTCGTGAGGCAGCGCTATGAATTCTGTGTTATCAACGTTATAAGGAAGCAGTACGACCAAATGTGATACCGTCTGTAACTTTAAGTCATGGAAGACAGGAATTCTGTTTCTTCGACGCGCTGTTTGAGGCCAGTTTTAAAAAGAATCATAACTTCTTTAATAATACAAATCTTTACTTTTGTTTTGTTTGCCTGAAACCTTAAAAAGCTGGCACAAACATGCATGCTATAACGTTAACAAATTAGTCTTTTCAGATTTGTGTATAATGGGGCAAAATGTGCTACAACATAACCTTTGGTCTTCTAATCGGACATTGTGTCCGCTACGTTTTCAAAGAGTTATTCTTAATCATAAACGATTGTGAGGCATTCTGAGAAAATGAGATACTACTCGGATTAGACTTTGGCCTTTTTAGAAATAGATATGTCAATTTTTTTGGTTGAGTTTGTATATTATTCTTTCGTATATTATGAAATGATAAAAGACATGGAAAACTTGAAGAATATTAGTTGAAAATTTACAAAGTGGACCCCTGTGTCGATGTTTAACCGATATCTCCATTCTTGCATTTCAAAAAGTAACTTATTTTGTCAGCGCACCTTATGGTTTATTTAAAGAGGTACCAGCCATTGATGTTCTAGTCTTTTCTCCTGTTTGTCAACATAATTATGTTGTTTTTTTCATATTATAAATGTATGCATCTTGACTCAGTGCTTTTTAACGTAGAGTTTGTGAGGAACTATGACTCCTACAGTAAGTCACACACTGATGTCTGCGACTCCTACAGAAAGTCAAAATGCAGAACCATTTATTCAAATAACACTCACTCTTTCCGCCATTGCTGTCTGCCTGCTGTCCTAAATATTTGTTTGTCTGACTACCTTCAACCCTGTGTATCTGTTTTGTTAGCAGACAGACAGACAGATAGATAGCTATAGATAAATAGAAAAGTTATGTTCTTCTTACCAGCAGAAATGTGCCCTCTTTATCCTTCTCCTTCATCCCAACACATTGACACGGACAAGCAGCCAGGCGGTACAAGTACAAGACGAGGTCTTTGCAGTCTGTGAGTAATGCTAAATATAGTAATAGATCTAGTGTCTGTCTGTTTATTTAAACGTTTGTTTATCTGCTAAAATCTGCCTAATTGTACACTTGGTATGGCCTCATGCTTTAGGGTGCCTTAAATTTAAACTTGTAATTTCACCAAACATACCAAATTATTATAGTTTTAATAGTTATTGGCTTGTCAATGAGTTCGTCTTGAAATGCTCATCTCTCTCTCTCTCTCTCTCTCTCTCTCTCTCTCTCTCTCTCTCTCTCTCTCTCTCTCTCTCTCTCTTTCTCTGTGGGTTTGTAGATGTATATAAGTGTATGTAATGTCTCCGTACGTAAGTGCATTTGTGCGCGCGTTATGTGTATGTGTGTTTGTATAATATTATGTTAATTTGAGCGTGTGTGTGTATGTGTGTATGTATGTATGTATGTATGTATGTATGTATGTATGTATGTATGTATGTATGT
>NW_004797343.1:709163-733901 GCF_000002075.1 Aplysia californica
TCATTTATTTATTTATTTATTTATTTATTTATTCTTTAATATACTATTTTGCTTCCCTTCTTTTCTCTCATTGTTCTGATAACGTATGCATGCATTTTACATATTCGTTTTTAGCAGTGTAACGTTAATTGATGACGCAGTTTGTTCCACGTCTGCTCATCAAACAATGTCTTCGTTATGTATCGTCTGCATGGTATTGTGTTAGTATTATGGGATAGACTAACTGACTCAAAATTATGTTGCCCTCGAAACAAAGCGAACAACAGGAAGAATGACAGAGAAGGAAGAACGAGAGATCCGGACAGCTGCTGGCAAAGTCTACAACTACTAGTCAGTATGACTGCTGGCTTATCAAGGTGGGCTGGGCCACCCCCTTGTTCGTTTTGCCGTCATGTAATTTTCTTACGGCAGCATGGAGGATTGGTTCAGGACAATGGTCGGGGTGAGGCAAGGATGTTTGCTCTCTCCCACTCTCTTCAACATCATCCTAGAAAGAATCATGACTGACTCACTGGAAGACCACAATGGAACAATCAGTATTGGAGGTAGGACAATCACAAACTTGCGTTTTGTCGATGACATTGATGGATTAGCAGGAGAAGAGCAGAAGCTCACCACACTAGTGGAGCGGCAGGACACAACCTCAGAGGCATACGGCATGGAGATCAATGCCGAGAAAACCAAGCTAATGACCAATGACACCAATGGCATCAACACGGACGTCACCACAGCGAATAGACGAAAATTAAAATAGTATGGGTATGTCACAAGATCCACAGGACTTGCCAAAACAATCCTACACAAAACCGTTCAAGGAAAGAGAAAGAGAGGAAGGCAGAGAAGGAGATTGGAGGACAACATCACAGAGTGGACAGGGAAGACGATGGGTGACAATGTGATGAAAGCAGAGGATAGAGAGAAAAGGCGAGATCTGGTTGTCAGATGCAGTGGTGCTCCCACGGTTACCCCACTCACGGGATAGAAGAAGAAGAATTTTTTAAATCTCCATTTAACTTATTACTTTTCTGTTCTTTCCCTTCCTTGTAGTATAGTTCCCTTTAATTCACTGAAGAAGCACAGTGCTTGAACACGTGTAGTTTTGGAGCGTTAAAAAGGAACAAAACTTACTTATTCACTCAGATTGTTCAGTTCAATACAAAGAGACAGGAAACAACATGTATACTATTCTAGGGTATCGAATAGGCGTCCCCCCCCCCCCACGCTTATTAATTTTCGTGGGTTTTTTTGCGCGCATCCCCCCTACCCCCACCCCGCTCCTTATTCCATACCCCGTTTATTATTTTTCAGCTTGCCACGACCGACGATCAGGTGAAACATTTTATCTAGAACCTAGATATCTGAACGGAACTTCTTTTTTTGTTTGTTGTTTCTGTTGTAGATTGCAAATTACTCCCAGTATTAGTACCGGTACCGGGTTGGCTTCCTTTTAAAAACTTTTGTACATTGGTTTATATTTTGTAATGAAACTGGTTTGTTCCTAAATGGGAAAAGTTGTCACAGTAACTTAATAAAATCACTACAATGTCATTGTCTCTTGTTCTTTTTATTCACTGAAGGAGAAATAAAACAGATTTGTTCCTACTAGTACAGGTGGTAGGAGGTTGAATGTGCCAGCCGCCTGCATAACTCAAATATCCATGTCGGTTCTGCACTTTCTAGGTTAATCCACTGCAAATCACATGACTTCACCACGTGGTTAGGCTAATAATAGCAAACCACGTATGAAGTATTGAAAATAGAGTTCGTCAGGATTACTTAATTATTATTATTATTATTATTATTATTATTATTATTATTATTATTATTATTATTATTATTATTATTATTATTAATAATGATAAATAGCATTTATACTGCGCATTTCCATTTCCTAAAAGATGCTCAATGCGCATTACAATGAAAAAGACATCACATCTTAAAAATTAATCGACACAAATGTGTACGTAAAACAAAGTATTATACATATAATATAAATGCATATGTGTAAAATTTTATACCAGAAAAACAGTCTCGCAGTGAGGTTGAAAATGTGTTCACTAAAAATATTCAATGCAATATAAATTCACGAACAGTCAAAATACAGTTGAAACGTGAGTAACTAGAAACATTCATTAAAACATTAATTCTATACAGATAGAAAAACATTTCCGCTCTCTCTCTCTCTCTGTCTCTCTCTCTGTCTCTCTCTCTCTCTCTCTCTCTCTCTCTCTGTCTGTCTCTCTCTCTCTCTCCCTCTCTCTCTCTCCCTCTCCCTCTATCTCTCTCTCTCTTTCTCTCTCCCTTTCTCGCTATCTCTCTCTTTTCTCTCTCTATCTCTCTTTTTTTTCTCTCTCTCATTCTCACTCGCTATTTCTTCAGTCTCACAGTCTGGCATACACATGCATATATATCACAGTACATCATTATGACAGGTATGCTTTTGTGAATAAAAAATGCTTCAGCTGATTTTTGAAAATGGAAATTGTTGGGGCAGATCTTATTTTATATGGGATTTCGTTCCATACCTGGGGACCAAAGAACAAAAAGGAACGCTCGCCGTATGTTTTGTAGTTTTGTTTTGTAGTTTTAAGAATTAGATTGTCAGAGGCTGATCTAAGGGCTCTAGGTGGATTATATAATTCCAGGAATGTTTTAAGATAAAAAGGTGCACTATCATTTATACATTTAAAACAGAGAACGGCAGTTTTGTATTTAATCCTTTCTTTTATTGGCAGCCAGTGTAGTTCTTTCAGAATTGGTGTTACGTGGGCTGATTTCTTTTGTTTCATTATAAATTTTGCTGCTTGATTTTGAAGTACGTGTAACTTTGATAGTTTTTCGGATGTCAAACCGGACAAAATAACATTACAGTAATCTAACTTTGATAAAATGAGTGTTGTTACAAGTGTCTTGGCTGCTGCTTTAGTTTAGTAAATTCTTACACTGCCAATTTTCTTAAGCTGAAAGTAAATACTTTTGCTGAGCTGGCTTATTTGGGAGGACATAGACATATCATAATCCAACTGAACCCCTAGATTTTTAAGACTTCTTTTTGAACGAATGGTATGGTTATTAATATCAATTTGTAGCTCTGGGAGATTTTTAATGGCTTTTGTATTTCCACTCAACATTATTTCCGTCTTGTCATCATTTAGTTTCAATTTATTGCTGGTCATCCATATTTTTAAATCTCTAGTACATTGTTCAGCAGAGTCGACTAAAAGTGGTATTTGATCGAAATCAATAGACTTATAAATTTGAGTGTCATCAGCATAAAGATGGTAATTCATGCCATATTGTCTTAAAATATCTGCAATAGGTTGTGTATACATTGTAAACAAGACAGGTCCAAGAACAGACCCCTGAGGAACACCACATCTAAGCAAAACATTATTAGAACACGTGTTTCCAACCACAACTGCTTGTGTTCGATCCTTAAAATATGACTCAAACCATCGCAGGACAGTACCCTTTATACCAAAAGTAGTATTTAATCTCTCGAGTAAAATACCATGATCAATGGTATCGAATGCAGCCAAAAGGTCCAAAAGAGTAAGAAGACAAACCTTTTTTTCATCAATATATTTTAAAATATCAGTACAGACCCTAAGTAACGCTGTCTCGGTACTATGGTGTGCCTTATATGCTGACTGATAGACTTCGCTAAAATTATTTGTTTTAATATGATGTAACAGTCTATTAGATACAACTTTTTCAAGAATTTTGGAAAGGAAAGAAAGATTTGAAACTGGTCTAAAAAATGTTAAGTCCTTTTCATCAAGTCCAGATTTTTTCAAAAGGGGTCTTATATGGGCTGTCTTAAAGCAATTTGGTACTGTGCCTGTGAGGAGAGAATCATTTACAATTTGGGTGATATATGGAAGAAGTTCATGCAAACATTTTTTTAAAAGGCTGGTGGGCATAATAATATTATTATTATTATTATTATTATTATTATTATTATTATTAATTATTATTATTATTATTATTATTATTATTATTATTATTATTATTATTATTATTATCATTATTATTATTATTATTATTATTATTATTATTATTATTATTATTATTATTATTTTAAATTAAAAGTTTCATTCTTGCATAAATTAGAGTCTCACCCCCTGGATGCTCTTACTATTATTGGCATTTGATGAATGAGCTGATGTTACCATGAAAAGAAGAAGATCATAATATTTCACTGGCTAATGCGAAGATAATAATATAAACCTAGCTAATACTATTGTAGATATAGTCTAGCAGAACTAATTTACAGAATTAGTGTTTGGATATTTTCGTGGCATATGTCCACCATGTCTTTACAAAACGAACAAGGCGAAACGCGCTCAATGGAAGACGCCATCTTCACTGGTTGCTTAGCCTATATATCAACAAACGAAATCCCGTGACAGTCGGTGAAGTGACCTAGAAAGTGCAGAGTAGTCATAGATATTTGAGTTATTCCATCCGCCCCCCCCCCCTTTTATTAATTTTAGACCACTTGTCCACCTCCCACCCCGTTTATTTCTAACCCCCCCCCCCCTTTAAAAAAAATAAATTCGATACCATAGAGTATGAAAGGGGCAAGTTCGTGTTTCCAATTTATGAAGGATCGTTCGGGTGTGCTGCAGCGCTGTTTCTGATCTTCTGCTAATCTGACATGATACTGTGTGTCCGGTTCGTTCGCCAAGAGAGCTGTGAGCCGTCCTATAGGAAGGTGTGAGGTTAGCGTACCAAAGACACCCTGGAAATGTCTGAAATACTTCAACATGCCTTTCTCAACATTGAAAAACCTATCTCCTGACAGACCCGCTAGGAGAGGAGCAGTCACAGAGGGCAGCAAGTCATTTAATGAGGCTTCACGAACAAGACATTTTAGCCCAAAAAGTAAATTGTTTTCAACAGAGAAAAAAAGTGTCATTTTTTCCTAAGAACTGTATGTATATTGTGTTTTCCAGAATAGTATTGCTTTTTTCCCAACATTTAAAATTTGAATTTCGACGGAATATTTCTTGAGCACACGCAAGAAATACAGATTAAGAAACTGCAATTAAAAAATCGAACGTTTGGGTTTAGTACATTTGAACAGCTGGCCGACGAAGTAAAGATACTGACAAGTTGCTGACACTTTACTGTGCTTGAATAGGATAACATGTATATATATATATATATATATATATATTTCTACGCCCCCAACTATACATTTTAGAGCATTTACGAGGAGGTGGGTTTCCGACCTTTCCTGCCTGAGCCAACATGGGCTGAGAGGGATACAACATCCCTGCAAAAATACCGAAATACTCGATAGAAAATGACTTTCTCTGTCGGAAATTGAACTCAAGTCTCATTTGTGCAACAGCGAAATGCATAGCAGCTTAACCATGTTTCAACAGCTATGTTCAGACTTTCATGACTGTAAAATATAAAAATGCTGATTTTACAGAACAGAGAAAGTTGCAATTTGGCGTATTACATAATCAGTGCGTGTGACTGCTTATAAGAGTGACCCAAAAGGAGTGAATGGGGTATTAATTGGCTGAGCTCATTGGCGACTGCATAAATGTCTATTTAAATTCATGAGGCTTAGTGAGGATGTTCCTGAAGGAAGGGAAGCAATGATTATACGAGTATTAAACCCTTCGGCCCTGATTATGAACTGTGAGAAACACAAAACTGAGAAAAACACATTCAAAGGGAAGCAATTATTTTCATGAACACTTTAGGAAAGTATTCAAATAAAGTTATAAATGCTTCTGAGCCAGAAAATATAGAAAATATCAACATTCAAGTAATTATGATTATCCCATCTTCTTTTCAAAGATGGAAAATCAAAAGAACTTGGAAGATTTTGGATGGTTATGCATAATATTGTCGCTGATTTCATTGGCTGTAATCAGAATTGGGCACCTTGTGTCATTTTTTTTTCTTGGGTTACTTACTCGCACTACCCTATTTTTGCTTCACCCTCTTTACATTGAACTTCTTGCAACTCAGTTTCTCTTTACCTAAATGTCTTTACTCCTCTTTACATACCTGATTCCTGGAGGTGCCATCTTTGGCTCAGGGATTGACGTGCAATGACCCGCCATTGCTTACGGTTGCTAACTGCCGTAATGCACTCCTTCTTGTGTATCGTTGCGTAACACAGTCAAAATGGCGTCTGGAAATGCTACAGAGTTTACAACTTTTCGTCATACAAAGTTCAAAAACGACAATTTAGAGCGAGAAAACCGTTTCAATTTTACAAAAAGCCTGCTCAGTGCATGAGTCATTTAGAAGAAAATATTGATCCAAACCCAGACAGGGAACTCCAAAACTCTTTGGAAACAGCTGCGGAGGGGGGGGGGGGGGGGAGGGGGCTGTAGCGAACACCAGCCTTCCTAATAGAGACAGGAGTATCATTTTAAAGATTAGCGAGAGGAAAACAGAAAACTGGCAATCATAGCCACCTCAGGCGTTGCATGTTGGAGATATTATTAAAACTCTAAGAGCATGTCTGTGCTTTTTCCAAACTCGAACTATGAATATACCATTGTTTGTTTGTTTGCTTGTTTTTTGTCTTTAGTAAGACGTTTTACGGCACTTGCAACACAATGAGGTCACATAAAAAAAGGAGGAGAGATAAGGACGAGAGATATTTGATAGAAAAGAAGGAGCAAACCACCAGGGACGAAGGCTGACTTGTTTGACAGGGTAATCAAAGTGAAACGGGACCAGATATGACCTGTAGATATGACACAAGAATCTTACTCGAGGCGGCGACTCTGAGTTGTGAATGAAAACAAATCCAGAATTCATATTGTATGTTCAACCGCCAAAATAATCGGGAAAGTATCTTATTAAATATCAGTTACAACTAAAATTAAATTTAACTTAAGATGTGAATACATAAACACAAAGCAAAGAAGCAGAGACGTCAGTACTAGATCTATATATTATAGATCTACCAGTGAGTCTAACTCTTTGGTAGAACATGACAATTATCATTTTTTTAAATTTTACATTTGGCTGTTTTTGTTTGCCTTCCGCGGCCAGGAGCTGGTGTCATAATTGAGGTCACGATCTGATTATAGGACGGTAAAAAGTCGAGGAAAAAAAGCAAGTACTTGCAACAGTGAAGAGATTGTTAGGAGTTAGTTCCCCTCACATTTGTGAGGTAGACTCGACCACTGTTAGTTAGCTTACATAATCAGGGCTTGAGATTGATTTTAACTGTGACCCCAAAGGGGTGAACATGGTATATGTGGCAATGAAACAGCTTAGACTGCTATGCACATGTTCCCTTCAACTATATTTGTGGACTCTTCCAGCCTCACTTTAAGCTTACTTAATCAAAGCTTGCGACTGCTTATGGAGTGGCGCGAGAGGGGTGAGGAGGCTATTTCTGTGGCCATGAAACCGTTTTGAATGTTAGGCATACTGTTCATTGTTGATTACGAACGTCTTTTGACATTTAATTTAAGAGGTTTACGTTTATGGATGAATTTGACAGCGACAATGTTTCAAAATTAGGAAGGGAAGCAGTGATTATTTGATTATATAGACGCTTCGCCCCTGCAAACTACACCTGAGCACCCACCAACTAACCATACATAACATGTGCACCGGTTCCACAAGGCTGTCAGAAAATGTATTGTGTAGAAATGTTTCACATGTTGCTCCTTTAAAATTGCGAGGTTCACTCTGCAAAGTATCCAGTTCTGAGAAATTTGAAGTTAAAATTTGGGGTTTAACAATATATCAAGCTGTTTCGAATGCAATTCTTTGAATATCTTGATAACGTTTCCGAACAATTTACGATTTTGATTGAGCAGACAGATCATTTGGTTTCTAACCTCATGATCGTAGAAACTCAAAACGGCCAAAAATGGGGTATTTATTTTTGTCGAGATAACAACAAATAACGACAGATAACAACTGATAACAACAAATAACAACTGATAACAACTGATAACAAATAACAACTGATAACAACAAAAAACAAATGATAACAACAAATAACAGCAGAAAGCAACAAAATAACAACAAATGTCAACACAAACGTCATAATTTAGATTTTTTTTTCCGCGATAAATTGTTACGTTCGATTTGAATGTAAACCAAAAAGGGGACGTAACTCCGGTCATCGCCAAAGAATATTCTACTTCTGGTAGTTGCTCGGAGTTGTGCACGTAAAGTTGGGGCCTGGTTGACCACATAAATATTGATTTTTGAGGCTAGACTCAATGCATGTTTGTGTTATCAGTTGTTATTTATTGTTATCAGTTGTCAACAAATAAAAACTGATAACAACTGATAACAACAAAATAACGACAAATATCAACACAAACGTCCTACTTTAGTTACTTTTACTGGTTTTTTTAAGGTAGTCAGTTGTTATCCCTTGTTATTTGTTGATCAGCTGCATGTATTTAGACATAAGAAAAATTAGTAAAATACGTCATCTGATCAATACCAAGTATACTGCTTTACTTGTAACTAACTTAATTTTTTATCAAAACTCGATTGTAGTAACTCCTTGTTATCAGGAATATCAATGGAGAAAGTTAAAAGACTTCAAACTGTCCAAAACAATGCTGCACGTTTAGTTTTGCGGAAAAGAAAGCGAGACTCTGCTAAACCTCTTTTACGAACTTTGCATTGGCTTCCTGTTGAGAAAAGAATTGTGTACAAGATGGCCACCCTATGTCACAAATGTTTGAATGATAATGCACCATCATATTTATCAAATTTGTTAAGACTGTACGTTCCAACTCATCAGCTGACAAAAAGAAATTTATTTCACCATCTATGAAATTTAAAACAATGGGTGAAAGGGCATTTGAATACCAAGGCCCCAAGATCTGGACTGCTTTACCAAGTACATTTAGAAAAATCAAATCTTTTGATTCATTCAAATGTCAGCTGAAGTCGTTTCTGTATTTAAATTAATAAGATGAATATTTGGAATAATTTTCTTTAGTCAAAACACAACGTTTCATGTTACTGTTGTATGTTGTACTGTGTTGTAAAGCGCCCAGAGCCGGTGTACGTATTCGGGGTTGAGCGCTATATAAATATCATTGATTATTATCATTATTATTATTATTATTATTATTGTTATTATTATTATTATTTATTTATTTATTTTTTATTATTATTATCTCGACAAAGATAAATACCGATGTAGACTTCCTTAGAAACTAAGCAAAAGCTACTAAATTAGGACGTTTGTGTTGATATTTGTCGTTATTTTGTTGTGAGTATTTATCTTTGTCGAGATAACAACTGATAACAACAAATAACAACTGATAACAGCAAATAATATCTCATAACAGCAAATAACAACTGATAACACAAAAAAGCTTTGATTCCAGCCTCAATAATCAATATTCATATAGTCAACTAGGCCCCTACTTTACGTGCACAACTCCGAGCAACTACCAGAAGTAGAATATTCTGTAGCGATTACCGGAGTTGCGTCCTTTTTTTGGTCCACGTTCAAATCGAACGTAAAATCGAAAGTAACAATTTATCGAAAAATAACCCAACTAAATTATGAGGTTTGTGTTGATATTTGTCTTTATTTTGTTGCTATCTTTATTATTTGCTGTTATCAGTCGTTATTTTATTGTTATTTGTTGTTATCAATTGTTATTTTTTGTTATCAGTAGTTATTTGTTAGTATCAGTTGTTATTTTATTGTTATTTGTTGTTATCAGTTGTTATTTGTTGTTCCAATTCTGACAAGAATGACGCAAGCATGGATTTTGCCTTGATCAGGTTGGTGTCATCCCCCTGCAGCTGCAAGTTGGCCTGGTTGAACTTTGTGAAAAGATCTGTGAAGAACGCAATGTATTCTTGTGTTCTTTCAGTTTACAGACGTAACAGTCTGTTTCTTGAAAAAACTCTCGCAGAACAATCGTGTTAAACAGTTTCCTTTTTTTAGAGTCAGCTGACCTCAGTGTGCAAAAGTAAGCCTTCAAATTCCTCGTCATTTTTAGTGCACAGTTGTCGGAATAATTTCAAATTTAAAATGTGGGCTTTGATCTTGTTTACACACTCGGTGACATGGCCAGTGAGTCATGTAGACTATCACTCAGCTTTTTAGCCGTTAAATGCTATCTGTGGATGACACAGTGAACAGTCAGTACTCCAGGGACTTCTTGTCTGTTAGACAGGCAACTATATTGGTCACAGGCACAGAATTCTACGCTTATAGAAGCGGAACTCCCTCTTCGCGATCGCTGATTCGCTGTGAGGAATTGAAACTAAAACATGGCGGCCAGTTGAGGGCACCTTTGGCTGCGCCGCACAGCGAGGCTTCGCGTTGCTATGCACGCTGATGCTAGTGGTAGGGCTTGGAAGACACCTTACATCAGTATTTTAAAACTTCCTTCGAAGAGGAAATATAGTGAAATAGTCTACTACATTTTTATTGCGAACAATATGTCATAATTGGCAATGTTACAATGTTTTAAAGCTGTTGGTTTGGGTTTTTTTAAATGATAGGATAGGATCTAGATCTAGATCTACTAAAGATCTTCACACTCACAATGTTACAATGTTTTTGTATTTGTATTGTTGGTTTGTTGTTTTTTAAAAATGATGGGATGGGATCTAGATCTAGATCAAGATCTCTAGATCTACTAAAGATCTTTAGAATCACATAATACACTTGATAATAACACTAATTATGAACATTAATTCTGTTGGCAAAATATCTAGATGGTATAGCCTTGATTAGTACTAGATTCTAGATCTAGATCTACGATAAAGGGGACGCTGACAGTAACAAAAAATGCTCACTTCAATTACATTGTCATTAAACTTAAGGCCATCCACAGCAAGCAAAAAAGAACAATATAAGCCTTTTCTCCAATTTACTAGAAAGAGATCAATAATTTGAGCTTATATTGAGGAAATGTATTATTTCTACTTTAAGAATTCATCTCTGTGTTTGCATCAGAAGTGTGCACAACAACATGCTTTGTTTAAAGCACGTGCGAGTCGAACAAATACAAGAGATTGGAGAATGTGTCGGTTGCACATAAAATACATAGGCCTATTACACATGCTGCCAAAAAACACAACAAAAGACAGAAAAGGCCTCAAAATATTTGTTTACACATAAAAGCCAATAATGCAAAACAAAGTAAACAAGATTGGAACTGGCATAAGTTTCCTGAATATATGTTCAAAGTCATTTTCTGTGTGTTGGGAGTGTGGTTCCTAATGCATGAATGATAGGCTCATTCAGATGTGATAATGAAGAAACTTGTGTCTACAGTCACAACAGAAAGAGTTCCATGGCGAGTGATCACTGGTCAAGGATTTCAGAGCTGTGTGCATTTTTGAGAAAATGTATCCCCATACCCTGGATCACATGTCGAGGGCATGGGCTTGTCCCCCTGTAATCCCCGCACACAGTAAACAAACACATATTTTTGAACACGAATAAGAAAAAAATAAGTGGTCTCTTGTTACGGATCAAATTGAAGTCCTGTTTCAATTCAATTAATTGATAAAAGTGCGTATCGCAATGCATTGGCCACCCCTGCCCTATAGACCTATGCTATTTAATAAATACATTCGTCAGACCTGGAATCTTTAATGCCCGCACACAGTAAACAAACACACATTTTTGAACACGTATAAGAAAAAATAAGTGGTGTCTTGTTACGGATCAAATCAAAGTCCTGTTACAATTCAATTAATTGATAAAAAAAAAAGCGTGTATCGCAAGGCATCGGCTAACCCAGCTCTATTACGCTAATTTATAAATACATTCGTCAGATCTGGAATCTTTAATCTTTAATTTTTAATCCCCGCACACAGTAAACAAACACACATTCATGAACACGTATAAAAAAATAAGTGGTCTCTTGTTACGGATCAAATTGAAGTCTAGTTACAATTCAATAATTGATAATAGCGCGCATTGCAAATGCATTGGCTAACTCAGCATTATACGCTATTTGATAAATACATTCGTCAGATTTGGAATCTTAAATTGTAATCATAATTATATGTGCCCGCGCGTGGGAAGTGAAAGTGAAAGGAATTGAAAATGCTTTCAAAAACAATTATGAAAATAACATAATTAAAGTAGGACTACATGTGCTTATAAAGGCCCAAAAAGGTGTATGGATGCGGGAATTATTGTTTCGGGTGAAAATAATTAGCCATCTCTACTACTGTAGCATGTGTTCAAAATTTTTTTGTGCAACTTATTTTCAAATATCTAGGCTACTGAACTATCGAACATCTAGATCTAGATTCTCCTACTTTTACACAATGACTTAGATCTATATCAATTCGTCTTGACAGATGCGTATTTTTTAAAAACATTTGTACACATATATAGAGTCTATATTATTCTAAAAATTTCTTTAAAGAAAATTCTTTAATAAATACTAGCCCAATATAAAAAAACCCAGTCAATGGTTTCTACAGATTTTTAAGAAGTGTATAGCTGGAGCTAAATCTCTTTCAAAAGCAAGTCCGTCCTTTTTTCTACTTCTGCTGGCGACATAAAGCTAATTATTGAACGCATGTTTTGAGAACATTAATTAGATCTAGTGAAAAAATATGTTCAGTGTAAAACAAATTTCTTGTAACAAGTTTTGCTACTAAAAAATTACGTTGGCCATATGCGTGCATAAAATGTGTGTGGGAAGCTAGAAGTGCTGTGAACAATCCCATCCGTGTTACGAATTTTTTCAGTTCTGTAGATCTAAAATTATAAACTCTCTATGTCTGTTTTTTCTGTTGTGGTTGCACCCATAAACACAATAATTTAAAACCTTAATTCCAATCTCTAAGTTGCACAGTGAAACCTGTAACTCAAAATTACAAACTGGACAGTAAATGTTCCACTTTTCACTCGTTTGTAAAAGCCGCTCTTGCTTTAAAAGCTATAGGGTTACTTCCGAAAACGATAAATCTTGCCATCAAGACGCCATTGTTTTCGGTCTTCAATTCCTCACAGGTCACATGGTACAGTTCCCGTTCTATAAGTGTAGAATTCTGTGGTCACAGGGCTCGAGAAACTGTTATTGGCCTGATATTGTGGCGTCGGTGGCAACCGGACTCCTAGTCATGAGGTTGCGGGTTCGGTTGTTCGAGCCGCTGGCCCGACGTTGTGTCCTTGGGAAAGACACTTCACATGAATTTTCCTCACTTCGCCCAGGTGAAAATGGGTACCGGGCCATCTTATCAGTATGTTAGAGTTATAGCACTTATAAATGGCCGATGCACTGTATGCCTCTCAGGAAGTTGAGGTTGTTTTAGAATGCTCTCTCAGAATGTTCTCAGGTCTGCTGGGGTAAGTACGTAGTCTAAACAGCCGTATGCACTGCTCACCGTCGAACGCTCCGTATCCCGGACTCTAGCATGGAGATCATCAGGAGAGAATGCGTCGCTGTTTCGGGCTCTTCCTCTCTACAGCTTTTCTGACGCACCGAGCCCCCTCACCGATGTGAGGTCTCCATGTTAGTTCGACTGTTTTCCTCTGCTGCCAACTTTAGGATTCATTCCAGCTTGAGTCCTCTCGCTTCAACCAGATCCAATGACTGGCTTTCTCTGCTGTCTCCTGAAGGGAGTTTGTGAGTTCGTTGCTTTTCTTTGCAGTAAGTCCTGCCACTCTCATCCACTTACGGGCGCTTGTTGCTACAAAACCTCTGCATCCTACCTCTACCGGAAAATGGGTTGCCTTCCATCCTGCCTCCTCACATTGTTCGACGAGTGCCTCGTAACGGTTTTCTTTCCGCTCATGAGCGGCATAGATATTGTCCTCGTGGGGCACCGTGAGCTCTACCAAGTGTACCTCTTTGTCTTCTTCCTCCCATAACACAATGTCTGGCTTTTTCGTAGTTGGAATGGGGAAGAATCTCTCAAAGCCTTTTAAGTCAGCAGCTACTTCCCATGTGCCTCCGCTCTGGTCTTTCATGGCTTCGTTCGCTTTCTTTCTTTTGGCAACCTTGCTTCCTTGCGGAACGAACGCAATCTTGGTGGGTCCATGCTTCTGTATCTTGGGGGCATATTTTCCTTCTTCCACCTGTTGTGTCGCCATTTTCGTGAGCACTTTCAACACCTCGTTGTGTCTCCAGGTGTATCTGTTAAGAGCTAGGTTGCAGTTTGACAAAATATGCTTCATGGTTCCTAGCTTACCGCATCTACACTTGTTGTCCTCCTGTACCTTCCATCTGACAAGGTTCACCGGTGAAGGCAGAACATCATACGTAGACCGGAGAAGAAAGCTCAGCCTTGATGTATTCCACTTCCAGATGTCACTCCACCCGACTTTTCTTTCCACTACATGCTCTTCCCATCTGGTCATTTGTCCTTGCTGGCTACACTGGATGAGATGAATTTCTCGCCTCTCTGCCTCCATCTTTTGCATATGTCTTGTTGCAGCTTTTCTTCTGTCTCGCTGAGACATTTTCCTGAAAGGTCTAAAGTAGCCATTACCTAGCCCTAATCTGTCAGGTTGCGCTGGACCGACAATGTCCCCATGCTCCAATGCAGAGATGATCTCGTTAGCTGCAACTTCTGCCTTCCACTTTCTGGCTGTTTTGACATCTGGAGGTTTTCCACTGATCTCCTTATCCCTTGATTCTCTCAACATCAAAACGGTTCTAATCTTGCCTGCTTTGTAGATCTCCACAATTGACGTGAGAGGTAGTTGAAGCGCACCTCTATGTCTGTACAGGGATGACGTGTTAATGGTACGGGGTAGCCCCAGCCACTTCCTGATGTAGCTGTTACACTTTCTTTCGATCATCTCAACTCTTGACAAAGCAACTTCATACATTGTCAGTGGCCACGCCAATCGAGGGTAGAGGGCAAACTGTAGACACCATATCTTGTGCTTTCCTGGAAGCGTTGTCTGGTCAATTGCTTTCAGCCCATTTTCAGCCTGCTTCATGATTTCCACACCTTGACTCCTATCAGACAGAGTTCCTGAGTACCACCGACCCAAACTTTTCCCGGGTTGTTCTTTTACTGTGGGCATTTGCTCCCCTGCAATTGTGAACTTCAGTTGCTTAAATACTATAAATTGTGAAGCGCATAGAGCTTGCTGCTGAGCGGGGCTTTGCGCCATACAAATGCTATTTATCTATCTATCTATCTATCTATCGATCTATCGATCTATCTATCTATCTATCTATCTATCCATCTATCTATCTATCTATCTATCTATCTATCTATCTATCTATCTATCTATCTATCTACTTTATAGGCTTTGCGTGCTGGGAAAGAAAGTTCTTTGTAGTAAGTAATATTGTAAACAATGCCTAAGCTAAACCATTTCTTTAACTGTTATCAGTTTTTGTTTTTGTTTTGTTTTTATGTGGCTTCTTTTCCCTTTGTCATTAAAAATTTTTTTTTTTTGCATTTCATAAAAATTTCACACTGCCCCTTAACGCCCACTAGCGCCCCCCAATCGCCGAATGTCCCCACAGCGCCCCCCCCTCAACAGTCGCCACCGCCCCCCTTGTTGTTGTTGTAGTGGCATATATCTACATGAGGAAAGGAACTTTTAAAACATTAAATTCCACACAGGTAGGAAACTTATGTCCTCTCGAAACGAGCCCAAAGCCAAGGTAGAAAAAGCACAAGTTAATTCGGTCCGTATTTCTTCCACCCCACTATAAAGACCAATCTTCTCCGTATTTGTCAACATCTGACATAGATGGATAAACTATTTTAATTATCACTGTTACTATGGTAGAAATAGTTGCATAGTAACATAGTCTTTATAAACAGTGTGATTAGTACCCTACGTGGTAAATTTTAGTCCCTGAAATGTGGCTCGTCGATGTTAAAACCACTGAGAATTTGGTGAGAACCCAAGTTCTAAATCCACATTGATTCTCTTTGATTTAGTTTTCCATTGGTAGGATTTCGAACTATTTCAATGCTCTGAAGCTGCAGATCGGAGGTTCCATTGTGACCAGGACTGTTGACATGTTGGCCGACTGGTGTGCATGAGTTTTTTCGGTTCCACCAAGAGATCATCATCACCATTATCACCACCATGATCATCATCATCAAGAGCCTCATTCTCGCTTGAAGATTTCTTCATGGGGTCCACCAGGCCCATTAAGGAAACAAACAAAAATAATCTACCTCATCGTCATAAACAACAACAAGAACAAAAACAACAACAACAACAACAACAACAACAACCTTTGTCGGCCTGTGCTGGAGAAAAGGCCACTAAAAAGAGCTTTTTTATTTGCGCATCTCATAGTTTTAGTTTAGTAAGGTTTTACGGCGCTCGCAACTGCATAAGATCATACTTACTTACTTACTTACTTACTTACTTACTTACTTACTTACTTACTTACTTACTTTCTTACTTACTTACTTTCTTACTTACTTACTTACTTACTTTCTTACTTTCTTACTTTCTTACTTACTTACCTTATTTGAGAATAGGCGTCATTGCAGGCGGTACAATTCTATAGCTGCTCTTCTCTCCTCTCCAGGATCCATGATAGGGTCTGCCTGCTGATTGTGCCAGTTAACAGCTGGTTGGATATTCTTCTGAAAATAAAGGCATATGAGCGCCAAGGGATGGATGTCAACAAAAAAAGTCCAAACAACGGGGCTTACTCTGCTCATCTCTGTAGCTTCAACAGCAGATAGTCTGCTTCGACTATGCTATCAAAACACCCCGGAAATAGCGGTTCACAAGAGAGTGACAAACATACAAAAGAAGTAGAGGAAAAAGTGACGATAGTAAGGATGAGGAAAGAAAAGGCATCAGTTCCCCCTATGTGGTTCCGGCACAGTATGAGCATGGCATTGATAAATCAGTCTATTTACAATTCTACTGTGCATAAGAACATGTTAATACCCCCCCTTTAGGAATGGTCTAAAGATGCTTCAGTCCGTGGCCTTATTTTTCTCATCGACGAGGTCCGCTTGGCTAATAGCAAAATAATGAAACGGTATAAGCCCTATCAACATTATTAGGTTATGTAAGGGGCGGGACCTCCGAATTTAACGCCCATCTCCGAAAGGACAGAGTCAAATAGGAAATTCGTGTAAAGTGCCTTTCCCAAGGACACAGCGTCAGACCGAGCTGGGGCTCGTACCCCCGAACCCACAATCTCACGATTACGGGTCCTGTAGCCTAACCGCTAGGTCACCGACGTCACTGGTATTGATAATAATAATGAAAATAATCATAACGATGTTGCTGATGATGAGAATAATGATAACAATAATGATGATAATAATATTAATAACAATGATAATAACGATAAACAATAATTGTCATGGATGAAGGATACAAGACATTTAGGTCAGACTATTTTTTTTGTTTGGGGGGGGGGGGGGGGCGAGGAGTTGTTATCCTTTCGTTCCTTTCCTTGCGTGTAATGTCTTTCGTAGAACTTTCTCGGTTTCTGGAATTGATGTCTTGGCCCCAAGCAGTAAACAGTTTTCGCTGATACATGTCATCAACATCGAGGCATGTTTCAGGAAAAATCCTTACCTTACATTCTTACATTTAGAATATAAATCCACCTGTTTTTCCGAAATCTATTCATTAAGGTATGGTCCAGCCAGCTGTTACAAGAGAAATCTTTAAACAAAGGCATATTGAATTAGTATGTTGAAGGAGAAATCCTTACTTCAAGTACGACTTCAGCTTGTCACCATAGAAATCGTATGAACCAGCATGTTACGAAAAAAATTCTTGTAAGCGAGTGAGTGGGTCAACACAAGTGTTCCATTTATTCATTTATCTGTTTTATTTATTTTATATTTATTTATTTATTTATTTATTTATTCATTTATTGATTAATATATCTATTTAGAAAAAGAAGAAGAAGAAGAAGAAGAAGAAGAAGAAGAAGAAGAAGAAGAAGAAGAAGAAGAAGAAGAAGAAGAAGAAGAAGAAGAAGAAGAAGAAGAGAAAAAGACGAACATTTGATATGCCGATATGGACCAGGTTTTAACCTGGCACCTGTGGCACGAGGAGTCAGCACCGTTGAGCCAACGAAAGGCAAGCGTTGGACAGTCATTGGGTTGTAGCGAGTTTGGTGTTTTGACCTTCATTTGGGTATAATGGCGCGACCAATGCGAGGCACTCTTTGCAGCGATGGTTTTATAGAGAGCAAGGATCAGGGTGCGATATAGGAGTATACATCTATGAAGCAAATCAAAGGCACCCCTTTCAAACACACAGACGGAAAGATTTCGACATTTTGGAACTGCAATCTGCGCCTACCCTGTTCAACCTTCTTTTGTTATTTAAAGTGACGATGATGGATCACTTCGTCTGTGTGTCTCTATAAATAAATCATTGCTGGTCAAGGTCAAGATCACTTCGTCTGTGATGTAGTGGTTGGGCGCTTCGTTGACGCACGCTGAACACACTAGTTTGTTTCCTTGGGGGGGGGGGGGGGATTTTTTGTTTAGAAACCCGGTCTTTTTACTGGGATGATGTATCCCTCTCTGCACTGGTTGTCTATGACAGACAGGGTTGAAAGCCCGCCTCCTAATTATTGTAAACTGTGTCGATGAGGACGTAAAATACTTATATATTCAATTAATTTCTTTATGATAGATCATGGTAGAACTGGTTTTATAACCAAGCAAGACATCTAGAAAGACATGATAACTATTAAATAGAGAATTCATTTTTATATGTGAGGCAGCGTGGTGAAATCGGGCGCTCGACAAAATAATGAAAGTAAAAAAAAAACCCGGACATTTTCCCGCTAGTTTGACGATTTTAATCGAAATTTTCTGTTTTGGCTTAGCGCCTTCTATGTCTATTTAAGAACCCATTTCAGTGTGAATTATATTGAAAAAGTTGATTAAAGGCACACAAAAAAATGTAAATTGTCAGTTTCCACGGACTCTGAGGTTTTGTAAATAACCAAACTTTGGCGGCCATTTTATCACTAATTTTACCTCTGAAACCAGGCTACCCCCACCTTATTCAATCGCAAATATGTGAACATATACATATGGGTAATTCTTTCATCGAAAGCAAGGCAAATGAACAAACTTTAATGCAATACTAATAACTCCACATGGTCAAAAATTGACGATCGCCTGATTCCTCCGGGGGGGGGGGGGGGGGGGGGGGGGGGTCCCAATTTGTACCCAAGGAGCAGAAAGTTTTGACTATGGATACTTTTTAGGGGTAGATTCGTCTCTACAAGGGGACATCAACGAATACTTTCCTTTTTCTTTTATCCGCCTCTTTTCCCTTTTGGTGGTCGCGTGAAGAAAGAGACGTCTCTCTGTCGCCAGCCGGAGAGCTTGGGTCAGGGGGATGAAGTGGGTGGTTAATGTTTCCCTGCTTCCATCTATCCAGGTCTTTCTCGGTCGCCCTCTAGCATTGTTGCCATCGAATTTTTGGATGTAGGAACGTTGGCCTGGATGGTGTGTTCGTAATCGTAGGAGATGTCCGAACCTTTTGATTCTTTGGTGTTGGATGTGATGCATGACATCATTTGTGCCCACCATTTCTTGGATTACAGAGTTTCTAATTTACTGCTTTTCTAAGGCATCGCTTTTCAGATCTTGCACTTTTTTGCTCTAATGTCTTGTTCGTGGTCCATGTTTGGCATAACAAATCCTTTCTCGTAATCCTTTAACGTTTCCGGGTCGTTTTCCGTCTATGTCAGTCCGTTTCTTTCTTCTTTCTGTGTTTTTAGCAATAAATAATCCGTTGCCGACTTACTAGGCTTGTCACAGTTTCACCAGAGCCCCGTTAGCCTGCAACTTTTCGGGGTGACCCGAGTTCTCCTTGACGGCTAGCGTGACGCCTCAGTGGCGTAAAGCCACACCGTACTTCGTTGAACCCAGCAATCCCCTACTTTGTCCAGTTTCCACCTCCCGGGACGTGGTCCTGGGGTTGGGCTTTGGGAGGTATCAACGAATAATAGTGTAGAAATCTTGATTTTGGTCGATATCATGTTGCTTGCTTTTGAAATCTATTGTGGCATCGGGGGTCTAATGGTTAGGCTGTTGGGCTCCCAATCGAAAGGACGTAGGCTTGACTTCCGTCTGGACCCGACTTTGTGTCCTAGGGAAAGGCATTTTACACGAATGTGCCTCACTTCACCCAAATGAGAATAGATAGTCGGCTATAGACATAGAAAGATGTTGTCAGTTTATTAGTGTTTAATTTAGTGCTTAATGGACTACTTGCATTGTATGCTTCCCGGGAAGCCGAGAATCTTTGTGGGTGTTCGAGGGTTTGCTGGAGTAATTATTTAGACAAAAGCACACAAATATTGTTTTTGAGCTAATCTGTGCCCAACAGGGTATAATTTTTCTCCGCACAAAAATTCCGCCCCCAATGCCCTTCTAAATTCCCATCTATATATAAGGCAGCGTGTTGAAATCAGGCTCTCGTCAATTTATGGGCATGTAGAGTTATTGGTATCATCTTAAAGCTCGTTCACTTGTCTTTATTTTGGATGAAAAAAAATATCCATTTATCTTGAATACAAGTCGAGATAGTTGCGAAAGAAGGAGGTGGGGGTCACTTGTTTTCAGGGAAAACTAGAGAGAAAATGGCCGCCAAAGATTAGTTATTTCCTTATCTTAAGAGTCCGTGGTAAATGAAAATTTACATTTTTTGTGCCTTTAATCAACATTTTAAATGAAAATCCACACAGAAATGAGTTCTTTAATGGGTATGAAAGGTGTTGAGCCAAAAAAACAAAAAAATAAAAATAAAAAAAATTCATAAACCTGCGAAAAAATGCATGTTTCTTCACTTTGATTATTTTAACGAGAGCCTGATTCCACCACGCTGCCTCATATTATTTAAATCAAGCAGTTACCTTAAGACTGTAAACATCCAGTTACTGCACGGCTATCTGCATCACAATACAGTCGGGCCTGCTCTATCGACCATCTTTTTAATTTGTTTAAGACAATCACGTGCGTGCACAAACGACCAGTTCCTCTAACCCCCGCCCCCATCTGTTGGCTTTCTTTCTTGGCTTTCTTTGTTTTGTTGTTGCCTTTTAATTTAAAAAAACAAATTCCAAATAGGACCATATTAGGTCTCAGACGAACACTTTTCTCCTCGACAATAGATTGTCGTCACCGACAGGTTCGACTGAACATTATCACATAAAACATGAGTCTGAATATAAAAATGCCACTACAGGTAACTTTCAGCCCTACCCTTTTTTCGCCCTGCCCTCCCCCCCCCCCTCCACCCCTCCAAAGTGCACCCTTGCTAAAAAAATCTCTTAATTATCCAAGTTCCCATCCCACCCCCCCCCACCCCCGCACACACACCAAAATGATGATCGAGTCCAGTTCTTTATTCCTGGCTCACCACCAGCGTCTGTGGTGTAGTGGTCAAACACTTCACCGTTGCACACGGGAGACTCGAGTTCCATTCCAGTCTGGGGAAAATTTGTATCGAGTACAATCGAAAGAGTCCAAGATCGGCGACCCATTTTTGAGGGGGAAAATGATTGTCTTAGACAGGCGGGTGTCTTGGACAGTGTCATTATATTTTAAGACAACCGCAAGGTGGTTGGGAGGGCAGAACGAAGTGGTCATAATATGCACAGGTGATTGTCTCGGACAAGTGGCTGTTAGAGTAGGCTAATCTCGGTCTTCCCGCTGTGATGTTGTATCGATCTTTGACCAGGTTGGCTATGACTGCCTCAGTCGACCGATACCAGCCTTCTAAATGATCTAAATCATGTCGATAGGGGCGTAAAAACACCTACAATTATCAAATTTACATCCTCTAAACTTCACGACGACGTGGATAGCAATGCAATCAAAGACATAGCAGCCACCACAAAAATAACAGATAGCAATGATAGAAAAGCCTTCGGCAGCCAAGAGCTGATGTTGTAGAAAGAAAAATAAAACATTCCATTTTTAAGACGTATAATACATTAGCTGGGCCCTATTTCGATGAAAGGAATGATCGGTGCATTAAAGTCTCTGAAAGTCATTGGCCTACTATATTTACACTCTACTGGAATGGAGCGATAAATCTTAAGAGCAAAGTGACACAAGTGTTTCCAAGTTGCCAAATAGATCTAGATCTATAAAATAGATGTGTAGACTGAATCTCTATTCCGGTTTGGTGATTGTACAGAATCGTGTTGATTGTTCCCAGTGGCAAGAAAAAGAATTTGACAAAGGAGTCCACAAAAAGGGATGATGGGCATCAAACGATAGAATCGCAGTCGAATTTAGCACCAAGTAAAAAAAAAAGAAAACATGAGGCTGGATCTAGATCTAGATCTTTACGGGTCGCACACTTAAAATAGTGCTCAGTATTAGTGGTACCGGCGAAATTCAGTGTCGGTACTTTCTGGGCACCAGGGCACCGGTACCGGTAATGGGAGTGACTCCAGTAGTTGACGTCACAGACTTCGCGTCTTGCGTCAAGGGATGGGCAGGTACCGGTACTGGGAGTGACTCCAGTAGTTGACGTCACAGACTTCGCGTCTTGCGTCAAGGGATGGGCAGATACCGGTACCCAGTACCGGAACTCTCGGTCCTACCGAAGGAGGTGTCAGTACCGGCACCTGGCCTCCAGTACCGTTGTCGTAGAATATTTTGGAACCAGGATAAATCGGAACTGTTTCCCAAAAATCCTAGGATATTTCGGAACCATTCTCATTTATCCTGCACCTGGCGGCAGGATATTTGGGAACTTCCAGGATATTTCGGAACCACCGCCATCCCTGTGTGATACGCAGTGTCTCACACTTCACAATCAAAGGAAACAGACAAATGAATAAAAATAAACATTTTTATTGGCAACTTTCAAACCCACATTCATTACATTATTGAAATGCTACGTGAAAACATAGAACCAGAGAACAAAATGACACATCCTTGGCAGCTTTATATGTGTACATTTGGCTCACAGGCTTCAACAAAAAACTTGGCAATGTATCTTTTCAGTACACACTTCAAACGTTCAAAAGCATCAAAATAAAAGTTTTTAAAAAAAGAAAAGAAAAGAAATCAAAGGACTTCCCTTGTATTCTTCATAAGCATTTTTTACTTCCAAACATAGATCTAATTAAAATGCAAAACTATGCAAACTTATTTTAGGTTGAATTATACCAGTGGCGAGCTTCTTGAGTTTGTGCAAAATAAACAAGTAAAAACAAGTAAAAAAGTAAAAAAGTACACTCGTTCATCTAAATCCAACCACTGGTGCATAATGACACCTGGTGCTATTGTCCAGATAAAGTGCGCGCGATGTAGGCTGGTCCTTGGTGAACGTGTATGGTGTGCACTGGTCCACTCGTTTCTTCGACTACTCTGCAGCAGCCTCCTGTGCGGCTGTTTGTTCCTCCACTATTGCAGGAGACACATAGGGGAATCTACCCCAGGAGAGTTTGTCCTGGTCGGGTGAAGTGCCTTGCCCAAATGTGTAGGTGTAAATATCTATCTGCAGAATCTGGGAAGCCGTGAATATTTCAACTTCTGTACCCCACACTGATGACCGTGGCATATTGGTGCGTAAGATGTACTTCCAGACGAGCTCCCACCCAATGAATTGCTGACCACTGAACCTGGACCTGCATTGGCAATCGCTTCTGTAATGACAACTCTGATCATCAGATGGTCCTCTTGATTACCAGATATCAGGTACGCCAACACACGGAAGAGGCAGTTCCCATCCCCTTGCACCTTCCTGGTGACCAGGGTTTCAGTAATCTTGTGACCATTCACCATCCAGCAGTACTTGACCTTTTGGGCGCTCAGGCCTCCCATTCTTTCGCAGAGGACTCTCCTCTCAGTAATGGTCGTGCAGGGGTTGGAAAAAGTACTCAGTAGACTCTGTGCAGCCAATCACAATGCTCATGTTCACATCCTCCTCGTATCTGGTGGAGAGGTGATTTGCCACAGTGTTCCAACTCAGGTGGCCACCAAGCGCTTTTGATTCTTTGGATGTGCCAATTCCACTGTGAGTGCACTGGATGATGGTCAGCTGCTCCTTCTGGTCGGCCACTACCTCCAGATCCTTCCCACTCCTCTTAAACATCAACTTGTTTCCATTCAGGAATTACTTGTGGCATGCTTGGAAAATTAATTTGTTCTTGGCCTTCCGGGTCGCTGAAGGTGGGGAGGGTACCATCAAGTAGGAATTTCCTTGTTTGCTCCATCCTGCGTGCCCATTCATCAGAAGGGATGGGGCCCTGATTGTGCCATTCCATCGTTTTCTACCATCAGAGCCTTTTTTTTACATTATAAATCTATAGTGGATGTACCCCCAATGGCCACGTACCCCCAATGGCCACGTACCCCCCAGTGACCACAAGGCCTCAATATCTAAGGAAAAAAGACCATCCCTAATGTGAAAAGAGACTGGTTTCTGGGGAAAATAGGTTATTATTCATGTCTAAACCAAAACTTTCACCAAATCAAGTTCAATGAACAGAAAATCGGGCTTTGAACTTTGAGTCTCTGGGCATGCATCTGTGTCGTTGGGGGTACATCCACTCTAGATCTAATCTAGGTCAATCTATCTAGGCTTTGTAGATGCTTGGCCTACATTTAGTTCTAGTGAATGAAGGAGCGATATGGAAGGGAATGGGTGAAAAGTTTGGTACCCTGAGTTTAGATTGTTCTGCAAAGCAGAATATGGTTGTAGGCGTATAAGAAAGCTATTTAGATACCAAACCGCAATTTTTCGTTAAATTTTGCGTGCCCGAACTGATGGGTCACCCTTCGCCCCTGTGGGTGGGAGAGAGAGAGAGAGAGAGAGAGAGAGACAGG
>NW_004797343.1:737285-740847 GCF_000002075.1 Aplysia californica
TGTGTGTGTGTGTGTGTGTGTGTGTGCGCGTGTGTGCCATTTTTGGAAAGGAAGCTCAGTCTAAACGACGGGTAGAGCATTTCAACAGTCTCCTGAACAGACCACCACCGAGTAACCCACCAAACATTCTGCCAGCAAGAAATGAGTTACCAATCTGCTGTGATGCTCCTTCAAAACAAGAGATTCTGGATGCCATTAAGAAACTGAACAAAGGTAAAAGCGGCCGGTCCTGACCAGATTCCACCTGAAGCCCTAAAAGCAGATGTCAATGTGACGGCAGGCACCCTCCTCCCACTGTTTACCAGGATCTGGAATGAGAGCAAGTTCCCAAAGGACTGGAAAGAAGGACACCTCGTGGAGCTTTCAAAAAAGGGGGATCTCAGCAACTGCAGCTACTACAGAGGGATCACTCTTCTCTCAATACCAGGTAAGGTCTTTAACAGAATCATTCTGGATAGAACTAAGACAGCAACGGATCCAAGACTACGGGATGAACAGGCTGGTTTCCGGAAAAATCGCTCAACAGCCGACCAGATTGCCATGCTGAAGATTATTGTGGAACAGTCCCTGAAGTGGAACTCCCAGCTGATCGTCAACTTCCTTGACTATGAGAAGGCATTTGACAGTATAGACCGAGCAACACTATGGAAGATAATGAAACACCACGGAATCCCACATAAGTTGGTGAACCTCATCAAGTTTCAAGGTTGTTCATGATGGCCAACTCACTGACAGCTTTGACATCAAGACTGGTGTGAGACAGAGATGTTTACTATAACCGTTCCTCTTCATATTGACAGTCGGCTGGCTGATGAAGGAAACCACCAGAAGACACAGAAATGGTATACAGTGGACACCATGGACACAGTTGGACGATCTGAAATTTGAAGACGACTTAGCGCTTCTGTTGCAAACCCAAGAATAGATGCAACCAAAGATTTCAGTATTAAACAGCCTATCGGAGTCTGTTGGATTAAGGATCCACCCAGGAAAATCAAAGGTCCTAAGGACAGATGCACAACGAAAGGAGCAGGTCACACTAGAAGGAAAGGCACTCGAAAACGTTGAATCCTTCTGCTATCTTGTGACTATAATTGACAGAGAGGGAGGAATAGGTGTTAAAATAAAGTCCTGCATTGGAAAAGCACAGGCTACTTTCATATCTTTGGATAGGATTTGGAAGACGAAAGATATCTCACTTCGAACAAAGCTGAGAATTTTCAATTTAAACGTGAAGTCGGTCCTGTTGTGTGGATGTGAGACATGGAACGCATCTCAGACTTGCACAAAGAGGCTCCAGGTTTTCTTGAACAGGTGTCTAAGAAAGTTACTGAGGATCAGACGGACAGACAGGGTCACCAATGTGGAAGTGTTAAGGAAAACAAGACAGATCCCAGTCAGAGATGAGGTAGGAAGAAGGTGGTGGCGATGGATTGGGCATACTCTCAGGAGTCGTCAGTCAGGCAGCTGCATAAGAAAGAAAGTTTTGAATTGGAACCACAGGGTAAGAGATCCAAGGGGAAGAGCGCGGTGGATCTGGTGATAAATCACAGAAATCGATGTACAGAAAAGTGGAAAGACATGGAATAACATCAAGAGGCTAGCCCAGGATAGAGAAAGGTGGAAGGTGTTTGTCCGTGGCCTATACCCTGGTGCAGGGTGAGAAAGACAATGATGATGATGATGATGATGATAATGATGATGATGATGATGATATGGTCAGATTTTCTCCAGATCTTCACCTTTGACAGTTCTGTTTTCATGTTCACGGGGCTGACATATTCAGGGGTTGCTAATGTATTCATGGTTCCTCGATCATCTTGAAAAATGTGAACAGTTCTCCGATGACTTTATTTGGTTCAGTGGCAAAGCCCATTTTCACCTTCCCAGAATATGTAAAACCCCTATTACTATTGGGCACCCCTTCCACTCTTCCACCTCCTCCCTAATTGTCCCTAGAAGCCACTCCAAATTGAGAGGTGAACAGTGTGTGTGGCTTAAGCTCACAATATGGTTTGGCGGTCCTTGTGTTTGACCACGGCCTGACACATATAAGCCTACGAAGGACGCGTTGAAAAGTGTCGTGCCCAACACAGGACAAAATGAGTACTGGTTCTAGAGATTCCAGTATACAAAATATCAGTTTTTAAACTTTGTGAGAGAAAAGAAATTTTGTTCAAACAGGAAAGAATGAATGTTAATCGTTTCATGACTCTACTTACATGGGTTGTTTGGGTTTGTTTGTGTGTGTGTGTGTGTGAGTGTGTATGTGTGTGTGTGTATGTATGAGTGTGTATGTGTGTGTGTGTGTGTGTGTGTGTGTGTGTGTGTGTGTGTGTGTGTGTGTTTGTGTGTGTTTAATTGGTGCATTTTGCGTTTATAGATGTTTTAAAAAGCCCCTTCTGTTTTTTAAGGTATTAATATGTTTATTCTTTACAGGTTTTATGTCAAACAAATTATGTTCGAATCTATTGTATCTGTTACAAATTACAACCTTCTAGAACAATTTTATGCGAGATATTCAGACCAAAAAGTTGTAAAGTTTTTTGTTATTGTTTCTTTTTAAAATTTTAACCCTGTAATCTATACATATTATATTTGTGAAAGTCCGTCACTTTCGCCACCTAAAACTTCAGAGCCACTTAACTTTCGAATTTGAAAAAAATAACGGTGATTCAGAATCATTTAAAGGGTGCACAGTTTTACTGAGGAGTCTGAAGTCACTGTAGTTTAATTCTAAGTTTTTCATTAGTTTTGTTATATATCTAATATTGGGAACGTTCGTCTTATCTGACGCTATTGTGAACAAGTGAAGCTTCCTTTCCAAATCAGTGCGCACTCATTCCACACCTTTGAAATTCTGGAGTTTACAATCACGAAAGCGGAATAGAGAATCGATATATACAAATATTAATATATTTGGCAACTTGGAAACACATGTGCCACTTGTGTCTCAAGATTTATTGCTGCTTTCCAGTGGAGTGTAATGAAATTCAGTTGATGTTAATGCACCGATCATTCCTTTCATCGAAACGGGGCCCAGCATAATATAATATGGGTCGCAACGTGGTAGAATAAGGCGCTCGTCAATTTTTGGACATATTGTGTTATTGGTATCACCTTAAAACCTGTTGAGTTGTCTTGCTATCAGTGGGAAAAATACCCATCTATCTTGAAAAGAAGTCGAAATATTTGAGATTGAAGAAAGTGAGGATGCCTGGTTTCAAAGGTAGAGTTACCGAGAAAATGGCAGCGTAAATTTGGTTATTTCCATATTTTGATAGTCAATGGAAACTGAAAACTTACTTTTTCTGTTCCTTTTATCAACTTTTTTCAGTAAAACCCACCCAGAAATATAGGGCAGGTCACAGAGGTGTTAAACCAAAAGAACACAAATATTCGATAAAAATTGCCAAACTAGCAAAAAAATGCCAGTTTCTTCAATTTCATTTTTTTGACGAGCGCCTGATTTCACCACGCTGCCTCCCATAAGCATATTGTGTGTACACGATTTGTGCTTCAGCGTTTGTCACGATAATCTTCTCTTAAACCAAAAGGGCGG
>NW_004797343.1:742464-759890 GCF_000002075.1 Aplysia californica
CTCTCTCTCTCTCTCTCTCTCTCTCTCCCTGTCTCTCTCTGTCTCTATCTTGCTCTCCCTTAGATGGTAATTGGTCATCATCTTTACATTAACCCTAAGATCTGAAACGACAATGTTACACGTACACATGTACTTCCTTTCTACGTACCACTATGAAAGCCATAAGTATGTACTTTCTATGGAAAGAATACAAGATTTTTTAAAATGATAAATGAATGATGTAAAGTAATAAAAACCTGGTATAATAAGCCCTTTCTGTATAATCCCTGTGACAGCAACAGGACATATTTTAAAAATATTATTATTATCAAAACCTCTCTTGGATCTATTGCCTCTGAGGCAGGAAAACAGCGCATGGCTCTGTAAATAGTCTCTCTTTGTATCCCCCTTTCTCGCCCCTTTCTATTTATTAACAACCCCTGTGATAGATATATGAATTATGATAACTTCTATGTATAATATAGCCCTCGTGATAGGAATAGGACTTGTGTATAACCCAGTGCCGGATTAACCATTAGGCAAATAAGGCAATTGCCTTGGGGCCACTCAAAAAAATAGGCCACAAATAGGGCCAGAGACAGGGTACAACAGGGCCACATTTTTCAGGGTTTTTTTTTTCGTTTTGATCAGGCTGCAGCAAGGCCAGTCAGGAAGGCCACAACTAGAATAGCCCCAAGCTAGCCCAAGCCAGAGTCCGACTGGGTTTTTAGTCCCAGGCCTAGTTCAGAAAGTACTGTGACATTTTGTTTGGCCTCTCTCTTAGCAGTGGGTTCCAAATCAAGCACCTTTGTCCTCTTAAGTCACCAGATACCCGGCAATCCAGATAACAGTTCCAAAGTTGTGGCTCCCGTGGAGTCAAAGGCCTGCGAATGTTACATTTCTAGCCTAACTTCTGCCAAATTCGACAGCTTTCTAAGTGCACATGAGGTGAAAGGTGAACTGTGCTTACAAAACCCCCAATATAAATAAAAATCAAGGTAGGCTATCTGTATAATAATTCACACATGTATTATTAGGCCTAGGTATTTTAAGCAGGGGAAGGGACAGGAAGGGACGCCAAAATTATACATATGTTAAAAAGTTATTTTTTGTGGTATTTTTTTTTTGGATTGAAAATTGAAACCTTATTAATTAGTGTCCAGATTCCGAATGAATAATATAAAAAAAATAGAATAAACCTAGATCTAGATAAATCTAGTCTTAGTCTAGTAGCGCAGTGTTTATACATATATTTAATGGCATCCCCTCTTTTAGGCCTAAACCCTATCCCCTCAACAACTCCCCCTCCCGGGAACTCGGGACTTTACAGTTGCTTGTAAGTTTAGCCTAAACATTCTACTGTTAGCTTTTGAAGCAATCCACGAAATTGGGTCTTCCTATCTCACAGAACTCATAAATGTGCAAGCATCCTTCAGAAACACAAGACAGAGTAAACACATAAGATTGTCAACTAGAAATGCCTGAACAAAAATCGGAAATCGGACTTTTAAGTGTTTCAGCCCCATCTTTATGGAACGTGCTGCCAGCACCAATATGACAAGTTGGGACTGTGGATTCTTTCAAACGACACTTCAAGACATTTCTGTTCCTGAAAATATTCAACTGCTCCAAATTGTAGCGCCTCAGAGCAGATCTTCTGGAGTGGGCGCTTTATAAATGCCCAACTTACATATTTCTAGCCTAAGCAACGGTGGGCCAAATAGCTATTTTCAATACTAATGCTATTCATATATCGCTATAACTAGGTGTTAAATTAGGCTAACAAATTTTTCTTCATACTAACAGGAAAATGAAGAAACCACAACGGGAAAGTGAGAGTTGGTGGGATCGGGGGCAGGGGGGGGGGGGGGGGACAGGAGAGTTCGTATGTATGTGTGGGAGAAGGTCTTTTAGACTGCATCTTTGGCTGCAACTGAATATCTTTTATTTTGACAGTGGCCATGCAGTATGACCGCATTCTGATCTCAGTCAGTAGTAGTACACGAACTAGTACTTTACAATAATATACAATATTGAGGATGCTGATAGAGACCAGAATCGACATAATATAATGCAAACCATTGCAGCAGCAAAAACAACAACAACAAACAAAAACAACAACAGCAGCAGCAACATCACCACCACTACCACAACACAGGCCCTACCACGTTTCTTCATAATGTACTCTTCTTGTGCATGTTTACCCTCGGCGTCTGGTAGGATTAGTATCTTGAAATGTCAAAACGAAAGAGTGGATGGGAACGAGCGAAGGAGTTGGAGAATAGGAAAATTAAAGAACGAGGAGAACTACAAAAAATTAACAAAACGGACTTCAGTTTTTCATGTTAAAGAGAAAAGTAGTAGCGAAGCTTCTTCATCTCAAATCGACAGCAACCAAGAAGAGCTTACTGCTGAAGCTGAGCTAGCTGATGCTAAAACTGATAATATTTAAGAAACAATAGCAAATGATGTCGGGCTTCCAGGTGATATAACGGACCATGTGCTTGAAATGTGCATAACTCGCGGAGCAAACCAGTTTCGGAATTTGGCCAGTGACTATCCAGAAACAAAACGAGACTTCTCTGGCGTGAATCGGTACATGTATTTAAACAACAGTGCATTCAAACGTGTTTTTTCAAATGTAGAAGTAGTTGATTGTGACTGGCTCGTATATTCTCCAACCAAAGCCTGTGTTTTCTGTCTCTCTTGCTTTTTGTTTCGCCACACTGTGTACATCTTTCTGGTCAGGGGTTTACAGATTGGAAGACTATAACCAACACTATTTAAAAACACATGAAACAAGTCCCAAACATACAAACTCAGTCTTGACCTTATGTCAACGTAGTGTTGCTGCTGGGCGAGTTGACGAGCGGTTACACAAAAACTTACTGGAACAACGAAAATACATGTACTGGAAAAACGTTTTGTTACGTTGTATTAAGACAATCATTTTCCTTTGAGGGAGACGGCTGGCTTTTCGAGGCAGTAATGACATCGTTGGGTCTAAGGCCAGGACAATGGGAACTACCTGGGTATTTTAGAACTAATTGGGCAGTTTGACCCATTTTTATCTCAGCATATCAAAACTCATGCCAACCAAGGACGTGGACACACTTCATACCTGTCAAAAACAACATGTGAAGAACTGATTTACTTGTTAGGCAAGCATGTTCTTGACCTCATCAAGAATGAAATTTCTAAGGCAAGATACTTTTCAGTCTCCGTAGATTCTACTCCAGATGGTACGCATTCTTGATCAGTTAACCATTGTTTTACGCTGTGTTAATATGGTAGATCACCAGCCCGAGGAGCGCTTTTTGACATTCATCAACATCTCGAGCCACACAGGACAGAATCTTGCAGATACGTTGCTCCAGTACCTACAGGAGCAAAGCATCGACTTTGAGTATTGTCGTGGCCAGACATACGACAATGCCAGTAACATGTCTGGTAAATACACTGGAATGCAGAAAATTTTGAAAAATAAAAACAATCTTGTGGATTATATTCTGTGCGCAGGTCACTCTCTAAATTTAGTTGGTCAGTCAGCTGTAGATTGCTGTGTGAAAGCTGTGTCTTTCTTTCAGTTCCTGCAGCGCTTGTATTCATTTTTGTTGTTGCATCAACACATCGTTGGAATATTTTAATATTTTATTACGACACATTGAGGAAAATCTTGAATGTCTCGTCCCAAAACACCCATCGGATACCCTGTGGTCTGTCCGGGCTGATGCGACAGAAGCAGTCTTCAGGGGCTACAAACAATTCCAAAGTGCTTTACAAGAGATTGCAGAAGATCTTGACTAGAATGGTCTCACGAAGCACGAAGCTGGCGCACTTGCAAGTTACATGGACACCATTGAAGTTGCTTTCATGTGTGAACTTTGGAATGACATTTTTCATCGTTTCAATTGCTGCAGTATAAGCCCAGCCATTGGATTGTTAAAACAGTTTAGACACATACATAGGTGAGTGTCTAGGAAAATTTGACTGTTACCATGACAAGGCAAGTGAGCGATGTGGAAGCAGCATATATATATATATATATATATATATATATAGATATAGATAGATATATATATATATATATATATATATATATATATATATATATATATATATATATATATATATATATATATCAGACAGTCGGAGATCGCATGTACCCAGAAAAACAGTAGATGACGGAGATGCCGCAAGTGTGATGGATGAAATGTCGGATGAGGAGAAATTCAAAGTGAATACATTCTTGGTTATCATGGACCAACTGAAAAGTGCCCTATGCAGACGAATTGACGCATATTCAGCAGTAGTGCAGCGGTTTGGTGTTTTAACAGAGATGATTCTATGTCAGCTGAAGACATCAATACTGCAACATCAGCACTTGTTAATGTAATGTCTATCCACATGGCCTCTCTCCTAACTGTCCAATGGAATTTAGACTATGTCTATTTTGGGTGAAAGAGCAAGTAGCCTACATCCGGATAATGCAACTGGAAGCGCTAAGGGCATTTTCAAACTCTTGTATACCACTGGTGTCCACTCATCTTTTCCAGACTGCGAGATAGCATTGCGGATGTACCTGTCTCTAATGTCAAATAACTGCACTGGCGAACGTTCATTTTCGTAATTGAAACGCATTAAAGACGTTAAGCGTTCAACCATATCGCAGCAGAGGCTAGGGGTGGCTAGCACTTCTTTCAATTGAAAGCGATTTACTGCACAACGTCGACATTAACAAAGTCGTTGATGAATTCGCTGTTGCAAAAGCACGCAAAGTGGCAATCTAGGTAAGAAATAATAATGCAAAATTTTATTGTTGTGAGACCTTAGTTAACATTATCTTACTGGTATGTTGTCCATATTCCATAGTGTTATATTTTGGACTGGCTGACAGACAGACACACGTACAGACAGACCGTGCATGTGTGTGGTGTCTGTGTAGTTTTGAATTTGCACGCGCGCTGTGTGTGTCTGTTTGGGGGGGGGGAGGGGGGAGATTTTGCACCGTATCTAACTTTTTCAGGCCACTCAGTGAAGTGTGCTTTGGGGCCAGCCGGGTCTTAATCCGGCACTGGTATAACCCATGTGATAGAAATAGTACTGATGGTACCTTCTATGTATATAGCCTCTGTGATAGGGATAGTACTACTGGTACCCTCTATGTATATCGTCACAGAAATAGGACTTATGATACCCTCTATCTATAATTAAAGCCCCTGTATGGGCACATCGACATAAGGCCTATTTGCCATCGCTGTGCGTTCAACGTCCGGTATAGATCCGTCGTGTGTTCAACACAGTTCTGTTTGAATCGTGTCCAGCAGGGGTCGACACAGACGACATGGCTACCATAACACGACACCAGAAACTCGTTCTTTGTGACTGAAGTCTTGTGATATGAATGTCTAAGTCTGGAGCATAAAGAGACCAGCGCCTAAAGAAAAAAATAACGGGCTAACTTTATTAAGGAGGCTATCAAATCTTGCCAGTGGCATTCTGACATAACTGAAGAACTGTTTTCCCTCGTGTAGGAGTTCTATACTATAACGTGACGAAGGCTCCTCTAGCAATGCTTCTGTTGGACGATTGGGGTTCAATGTTTGTCTTTGTAGTAAATAATAGCCCTTGGTTCACTTTGAAAGAGTCTTTATATGGTTACAACGAGCAACGCCCAGTTTTACAGCCAGAGAGAATGTGTATATTTTGAACATTCAAAACCATTTCTCCAACAGGCTTTTTATCTTTCTTCGTGGCGGAGCTAGACTGGGGTAATCGTTTGTGACCTTTGAATGCAGACCAGGGCCATTTGAAAAGAAGGGCATGTCAACAGATGACAGTTGATTGAAAAGCCTTGGGCCCAATACTCTCGACCAGGCATTCGCTGATAAATGAAGCTTCAACAATCACGGCGAAAAATTCAAAACCCAAACCAGAGTGTCATGGATCATTAGCTTCAAAAAAGTTTTCAACCTACGTGTAAAATATGACAGTGATAAGGACCTGTTTAGGGCGTCAGTTTCTTTCTTGCCCAAACTTTCTTCCTATCTGTAAACATTTTGACAAGCAAAGAAATCATACCCAGTGTTCCCTTTCCCTGCCTCACCAAAGTGGGAGCGCCCCCCCCCCCCTCGTCTCTTGAAACTTCTAAAGACTTTTTTCCTACTCTGACTATTCATTCTCGTAGGCACAGAACCAAATGGGGTTATTCTGTGTACATGTCGTTATTAGAAAGCAAATTGCTTCTGGACCCTGCTGTAATGGTAAGTGAACGTATAGGGTTATTGCTGAACGTATGGTACATAAAACCAGAAGCGTTGTAATATCGGAGGGAGGGGGGGGGGGGGGGGGTTCATAGCAATAAATTATATGTGTAATCTCATTTGAATACCTTGCTCACACTGAAAGAATAGAAGGCAAGCGAGGCAGGGCTTATCCTGAGCGACTTCGAAAATCTTGAGAGAGAGAGAGAGAGAGAGAGAGAGAGAGAGAGAGAGAGAGAGAGAGAGAGAGAGAGAGAGAGAGAGAGAGAGAGAGAGAGAGAGAGAGAGGTCGTCCATGAAGAGTTAAACATTATTATTATGATGAGTAGGGTGCTGATGGAATGGTTATACTATAGAGACTTGCCATCTTTTCTTCCAAACATAAGGCGCCCTTTAACTTTGTCTAATGGGATTTTGAACAATGTTATCATGCAATGTAATCCCCCCCTTTCCACTTTTCCTATCCGTTTCTTTCAGATATGAACTGCTGGAAACAGGATATTAATTTTTTTCTTTTAAATCTTACCACCGCAGGCGCTATCGATGAGCCTTACGACCACTTACTTTCTCTCAGCTCCAGCTCCAATTCAAATAAGATTTGTATATTTGTCGCTTTGCTGTAGCCTATCTTGCTAACACACATATTTGCGATCAAAAGAAGGTGGTTAGCGATGGCTCGTAAGGCTCATCGATAGCGTCTGTGGTGGTAAGATATATATATATATATATATATATATATATATATATATATATATATATATATATATATATATATATATATATATATATAAACACTTGTATCCTGTTTCCAGCAGTTCATATCTGAAAGAAACGGATGGGAAAAGTGGGCTTCAGTTACACCTTGCCCTTGTTCACTGAAACCAAAAAGTATGTTACAGTCAGTCATGGGAAAACGGGAGGAAGTTTTAAGACAAATCGTATGAAATACATATTTCCAGAAGATTAAAAAAAAATAAGGTACAGTAAATAAACATGTGCTCAATAACGTCTTTGACACAAAACACAATACACTGCATATTAAATTAGACCTAACCGTGGATTTTAACTTGCGCACTGGTGACGTACTCAATTCTAGATTATCATAGAACTTGTGGTAGTCAGATGGCACAACAGACTTCATTTCTTGCATGTGTTTGAACTTTCTACCCTGGTACATGTCTTTATGGAGAATGTCTCTGGACTCGCCACTAGGGCTGGATTCTGCTCGGTTGATCGAAGGCTTGTAAAGCAGCGGAAGTCTTGCGCTAGAGTCTTGCGAGCAGGCTTGTGGTTTGATTTGCCTCCCGCTTGCTACCGGAGTGAACTTCCGGTGAGTTGTGACTCGCGGACAGTCCTGCTGTACTGTGTCGTGACGTCGCGATCTCTCGTGGCAGTGGGCTCAGTACATATTATAGATTCTCTGGTTATTTGCGTTGAGAGGCTTGCACCAAAAGTGAAAGATCGGTTGTTGTTTTTTCATAGTTCGGTTGTAAAAAACAAAAAGCTCTATTCAATGCACTTAAAAATGAATATTGGATCGGCTATTCTTATGATGTTAAGGCCTGTTTATTTTTAATGTGCACGAGCCAAGCGCTTCATCGTCGCACGCAAAAGATCTCAGTTCGATTCCCGTATGGGGAGAAATTTTACTGAGAACCTCCGTCTTTCTGCTGGGGCGTTGTTCCCTCTCAGCCCAGGTTGGCCCTGACATTGGGTTGAAGTAGGCCTAGCCCGTCTCCTAAATGTTCTGTATTATGTCACTGTGAGTGTAACACATCTACAAAATAGGTTACATACATACGATACAAAAGCCAATCACAACGACCCCTGGAGTTCTCCATTCTAGGGTAATCTAAGTCTACTTATTCTTATTATTATCAGAAACCTAGGTCTCTGTTACTACAATACCACGCTCCCTCTCACTTATCCATTAAAAATAACTTCAGCTCTCTACGCCTTGCACCAAAACAAGCCCAGCCTCTCCCTTCCTCCACGGTTCAAAGTTCACACAGCGCACAGTACTGTCTTGCTGTTTGAACACATCGGACTGTCTTGTCGCCATCAAGACGGTCCTACGCCATCGGGCCCGTGCCGCTCGCTCGGTGTATCGAGACAGTACAAGTCAGCAGGTCAGGTTTGGAGCTTGTCCTGGGGCAAATCTGTAAGCCTAGCGCAAATCAGTACTGTGTGAATTGTGGGGCCTGTGGCAGCGGACGGGACTTGAGGCTTGCGCAGGCCTCGATTAATCGAGTAAACTACAGCGCCACGCCGCGCAGTGACTCTGTGGGCGAGATCTCTCACTCTCCCCCTCTCTCTTTTTCTGACGTAAGTGGCTTTGCGGATTGCAAGCAGGGTGGGGATGATGAGGGGGCCTGACACGAGTGGCTTCGCGGATTGCTAGTTGCTGTGGACTTGAAGTTTAGACTAGACCAAGGAGATTACAGTTTGCGCTAGACTCAACTTATCATGCTGGTGATTTGATTTGATGATTTGACCTACTGATTTGAGGCTTGTGACTTGAACTAGGGGCTTGTGAGCACGAGCGGGTTTGCTACCGGGGTACAGCCCTACTCGCCACTCTTTAAAGGCAGATGTGACCAGTCATCATCCAATCACAGTTTGTATTTAATTTGACCGTCTTTTGTGTTTTGAAGTGGTCTAATTAAACTGGTTGGTCAGTTTAATGAAATCAGAAAAGTTTCAATGAGTCAAATACTTGACAACATATGGCTTCACTGTCCTACTTTCTTCCATTAGCCTATAATAATCAGCGGGGTGGTAGGTGTGCTGTGAGCAATGTCCACCTCCATCTGTGTATAGCCCTTCTCTGGGAATTTTAGTGTTACAGTTTTACCATTGACAGAGCTGAAATGTAACAGTGCAGAACTCATTATGACTTTGCAGTTCTGATGCAACCACATCCATCTGAATTTAATGATCTGGAGTCAAATCAGATGACAAAAAAATCAGCCACACAAGGAGCAAATTCATTTGCAGTCAGAGCACCTTCGCATTCATTTGAGATATAATATACACAGTCCTTGCTCTCTAGTTCCTATACTGTGAAATTGTGTACATTCAATTTCGTCTTGTAATATAAAGCAGAAGCATTGGTGCGTTGATATAGCAGAACTGATTGCAGGTCCATTGTGATGTATTTGGTTTTGGGGCTGCCCATGCATTTTTTCTTGTCTGCAGTCTTTTTTTGTATGCCCCCTCTTCCACATTCCCCTCCTCAAAGCCCACACAAAGATCACACCTATCTTTTCGAGGATGAAACAATGACAGGTTCATAGCATTGAACTCCTCTTTAAACTTGAAGGTAGAAAGTACCCCCCCCCCCCTCCCCACTCATACTTTTCTTTATACAAACGGCTGTACACTGCCTGTAAGCTCTGGAAAACAAGTTCCAAGTATAACTTACTGGAGTCCTACCGGAAAAAATGAGATGTCAACTTGGGCAGATCACAAAGAAACTGTTTAAGTACCTTTGATTCTGTTGTCTCCTCCCTCACCCTTTTTTCTCTGAACTGGAACCTCACCCTCTGCTACACCCAACCCACATGTGAGAACATTGTGAACACACTAGTTACACAGCAGAACTTAAGATGAAAGCCTTGCACACTTTGACTCTGGCCCCATTCACTTGCAGATGGTACTCATGGACCACGATCTTCTGCTTTCTCTCACCTTTTTCTCCACAGGCTCGACACAGTCGACCAACCCTTTCACAAAAGCAGCCTTTTCTGATTTTACATTTATATCAAACTCCTCCTTCGGAGCAATACGTTATCGCTGTGATCCACAATGGCGGGCTACTTAAACGAATTAGACGGTTAGAATTCTTCAGTCACGGAAGCCAGTCGGAATATACGGTTAGAATTTCTCTTTAAAACAAGGCTATTTTTTGTCAAAATTGTTCTAGATTTTAATAGGACGTAGCCATTCGTCATGTCAATCTATTTTAAGGAAAAATGCAATTCGAGAAAATTTCGGAGTTAGACGGTTAGAATTCTCGGCCGATATGAGACAATTCCTCCTTACTTTACATATTTTATACCCGAGTTCATCCATCTTTTTAGGTACAATGATTTCCCTTTACATTTTATGTTTCGGCTATTGAGCAAAGGTTCCATAAGTATCTCTATCGTGGAGCTTGGTTCTTTTTATTAAAGAAGCCATTTCGATCCATGTATCCATCACACTCTCCCAGAACTTAGAGGCAAGACACAATTTTCCCGTTATCTTGCAGTTTGCTGTGGCCGAAAAAAAAGTAATCACACCCTCCTGCCTCCGTAAATGCTAAATCTGAAATTCTGTTGGGGATGTTGTTGAGTCTGCCATGGGAAACAGTTGCCATACATTTTAACCAATTTAATAGAAAAACTTTCTGTTGATTTTTAACACTTATAACATCCAAACCCCCTTCCTCAAACGAGCTAAACATTACCGTTCTTTTTACTTTCTCGCGTGCTTTCTTGTTTGAGTGTCTCTTCTGCCACAGAAACTTAAAGAACAAAGTATCAATTGTATTCAAAACTCTTTCGGGTAGAGATAGTGACAGAATTATATAGGATACCTCAGACAGCAGGAAGCTTTTACAAATTATTATTACTTTCCCATTGGTATGGATTTCTTTTCAACCACATTTTCATGATATTTTTCATATTGTCTATTTTGTCTATCCAATTAAGTTCTATGCGAGATGCTTCTTCTGCTGCACTAAAGTGAATACCTAGTATTTTAATTATATTCCCATAAGGGACCCAACTGATTCATCCTAATTTTTCAGTGCGTGTTCTATCACTTCCAATCCACATACCTTTTGATTTGTTCTTGTTCAGCTTGAGCCCAGAGATGCTTCCAAAAGAAACGATGTCCAACACGGCTGATGCAAGGTCTTCTTGGTCTTTTAGAATCAGAGTGGTGTCATCGGCATACTGCAAAACTTAATTATTTCCCCCAGACAAAATTGTGCTCATTCCAGATATGCTGCTTTTGTTTCTTGACTTTATTGACATCAACTCTGCAACAAGTACAAAAAGAAGTGGAGTTTTGCAGCCATCTTGTTTTATTCCTCGCTCTGTGTTGAGCCATTCTGACAACAACCATCCCCCATTTTGTACACAACATTCTGTGTTAGCAATTAAAACTCCCACTATATTTATACATCCTTCTCCAAAGTTAAACTTTTTCAATAAGGCTAATATTGTTCCCTTTTCTACAGTGTCGAATGCGCGTTGAAAATTCAAAGATACCACCATACCTGGTAAATTTCTTTCAGATGCTACGTAGATAATGTCGTCAAGTGTCCTAATGTGCTGCGAAATGGACCTGCCTTTCAAGAAACCAGTTTGGTTTTCATTTATTACGTATAGCTAATATTTTGGAAAAGATTTTGTAGTCCGTGTTTGTCAACGTTATCGGTCTCCAGTTCTTTATATTGTCCCTTCGTAAATTCTCTCCTTTATTTAATAAAGAAATAACGCCTCTTCTTTGAGTGGGAGATAACTCTCCCGTCTCTAGAAATTGTAAAAAGGGGACGGTAATTCCATCGATTCCAGTTGCTGAATCAATATTTAACTTATTAACAATGGCATCTAATTCAACAAAGCTTAGTTCGCTATCACATATTTTTTTTATCAACATCATCGAGTACTGGAAAACTACATCCTTGCAGGAAATCATCAACTCTGTTTCAATATTGTGGTCTTTCTTATATAAACGTTCAAAGTGATTTTAATGCTATCCACAATATCTACCTGGCCATATAGCTACTGTCATCCTGTAAAGAAGTTATAACATTACTACCACCTCTCATTTTTTCCATCCGAAGGAAATATTTCGTATTCTTTTCCCCTTCCTCAATCCACTTTTGTCTTGATCGTATTTGTGCTCCCCTGGCCTTATGTAGTTGATATATAATTTCTAATTCTTTCTTTTTAGATTCCAACTGTCTAAGCAAGTTAATATACTGGGTTTTTAAAAAACTACTTGATCATTTAATTTCAAAATTTCTTCCGTTATTAGATTTTCCCTTAGTTTGACTGCACTTTCTAATACTATAGTCAATTGTATGTGACTTTATCATGACTTTCAAAAGTTCCTCTCTGTTTCATCCGAAATCCGTTCTAAATATTCGTCTATGCATTTCTCTATTGAGTGAACGTACTCTTTGTCCTTTCGTAATGGATTATTAAATTTCCTATATGAAGGCCCCTTTTTAAATATTTCAGTTCGAACAGCAGTTATGACTGCTTTATGATCCGTACCATATACAAATGCGTGTTTAGTCTATAACAAAGGGAAATAACTCAGTATTACAAAATATGTAGTCCAGCCGGCGTGCTGTAAAAGGTGTAGGCCTGGACCAGGTGAAATCCTTTTCTTCACCGTGTATACCTCGCTAGGTGTCAACGATCGGATGGTTGGCGATCCAGTCACTGAACATTTTTGTGGACATGTCGTCGTGTTTCTCTCCTGTCACAATATTCAGGTTATTGTTATGAACAACATTAAAATCTCCACATATGATCGTGTGGTCTGCCTTTACATCTTTAAGAACAGAGTAGAGCTTATCAATGAAATCCAACTTATTATTATTAACTATTGGACCATATACATTAATTGCTACGTATGAAACATCATCTATACTGAAAGACACCCCAAGTATTCTCTCAGTTTTTATACATAATTCCACTGTTTTATTCTTAAAGTGTTTATTAACTAGTATAATTTGCCCTTTACTTTTGTTTGTCCCTTCTCTAAAAAAGAAATCCCCAGACCATTCTAAACTCCACTCAGGTACAGTAGTATTGGTGACATAAGTCTCTTTGCAGACAAATTATGTCATATTGTGTACATTTACTGAATATTGTTTTTCTTTCTAGTTTTTCGTTGAGGCCCCAACAATTAAGGAAGGCCATTCTCATAGACATCCAGAACCTTCAGACGCAAAACCAAACTCAACGTCCTTTTACAAGTTCAAGTCGTTACCAATGGCTACCAAAACGTGTACACACCACTCACGCACCGATCTCTTCGTGCTCACAAGTTTCGGTTGTCACTGCTCCTCATAATCAAAATAATACACTGTGCCCTCCTTTCTTCTCGTGCCACTCACCTCCTGTTTTCGAGATTTCACGCTCGTGGCTCGTCGCTCACCTGCCTTTTATGTCTCCTCGCGTTGACACTTGGGGACCTTGTGTCTTGGCTTCGGGGTGAGCGTACTGAGGGGCGGGAGCGGTCAGGCTGTGGATAAAAGAGTCCATAATATTTGTTTGTCTTACGGCACGCAGGGTGTGTGTCTCCGCCTGTGTGTTAGCCTCACGGATTGACGCTTGAGCCAGGCAAGCTACAGGTCAGACCTACAGAGCCACTCTGGGACCGGCCTTAGAGTGAGACAGGGCGTGAAAAGATACAATGCGAAAGCCGGGCGAGAAGGAAAAGAAAATACAACAGTGACACTGTGCTCAAAGCACGGATCACGAAGAAGAACAATTAATGCAGACAGTAGAAAAGACAGTACACAGTACACAAACGACAAAAAAAACACCCCAAACTCACTTGAGTATACGAATGATACTTCTTACCACCACTTACAACCACTTGTCTCCCTTGACATCGGTAAAAAAATAAACAAATCAGCGGTAACACTGGAGCTGATAAACAGCGACTGACCTCAGCCGCCATTAAACAGGATCTCCATTGCGGTTTCTTTTGCTATTATTGTTGTTGTTATATCAACGTTGTTGTTGTGGTTGTTGTTGTGGTTGTTGTTGTAGCGATGCTGTGGTAGTGATGGTGGAGGCAGACAGTGTTATCGTTGTCGCTACTATTGTTGTGGCGGGGGTGTTAGTACTGATAGTGTTATAGTCGTTGTTGCTATTGTATTGTTGTTGCTGATGTTATTGTTGTTGCTGTTGTTCTTGTTGTTGTTGTTGATGATGATGCTATAACTGTTGTTGTAAATGTCGTAATTGTTGATGTTGATGTTGTTATTGTTGTTGTTGCTGCTGCTACTGTTGTTGTTGTTCTTGTCGTCGTTGTTGTTGTTGTTGTTGTTGTTGTTGTTGTTGTTGTTGTTGTTGTTGTTGTTGTTACGTTGGTTAAAAACAGGTTTACAAGAGCTGACCAGGGGCTTTTAGTTGCCCACAACAGTTGTGTAAAGCTCCGCCCCCCCCCCCTCCCTTTCCTGTCTTCTATGTTCATCATTACCATAATATTCTTTTCATTAACTTCTTAAAACAGTACACTGGCGTCTGCTGTATAAACAATTAAACACTTCACCGCCACCTACTGGTTATTCGAGTTCCAATCCCGAGTGGGAAGCTTTATCGAGTATCTCGGTCTTTCTGCTGGAATACTGTATCTCTCTCAGCCTGGGTTGGCACTGACATACTGGGTCAAAACTCGCCTCCTAAATTAACCAAATTTTGTCGGTATGGGCGTAACATTTAGTAAAAACACTTTCACGTAAGCTGTAATTTTATCCTAAAATCAGTATTTGCATTACGAGAAGTCCATCGAGTGGTCCTATATTTTGTCTCGGAATCCGTACTGGAGACAACTTTTTTCCAATGACTGGTAGAGTGGAATGTGTTTTTTGGGTGATCTGTCATGGTCAGAATGTGTTTTTGATGTGATGTATCATGGTTAGGATGTGTTTTTGATGTGATCTGTCAGTGCAGCTGAGTGAACATTTCCGCAAGTAATTTTGGCATCGCCACTATCGTGTACAATGGTAAAAATTGGTCGTTTCCTTTTGTCTGGTCATTGATTTCGGATCAATATATCATTAGACAGAGCTCGGACAACTGCTATACGACGGTGTCGCAAGCAATCCACTTAAGAACAAAGTTTGAGAATTTTCTATTTTTACACCCTATCAAAGCTTTTGTATGCACCTTGAAAAATCACCAAAATGCACTTTAATGCTGTGGTAAAGGCTTACAATTTTTTTTTTCGTGGTTCCTGGTAGGAACAACACAACTAAAACTAGTTTTTTTAAATGTCTCTGGTGTAAAACGTACCCACACAGAGTGCTTGGCACACCGACGACACCGTCGTATTGCTTCTTGTCCCATATTTATTATGTGTTTAAATGGGCATCTTGTTACTATTATTATTATCATATCTAAACGTCAGGGACAATGTCAATGTACAGCCCCATTTGCTCTAATGGACACCCATCCAAGACAGTCACATATACAAACGACTACCCCCTCCCTCCCCCCCCCACCCCACACAATGCCGTTGTCCCAGAAAAATAATAATAAGTGCGACGCTGGTGCTTTATCTAAGTGCAAGGGGAGGGGGTGGGGTGGAGAGAAGGGGTGGAAAGGTGGGTGGGGTTAGGGGAGGGAGAGGGGGTGGGGGTGGAGGGAAGGGGTGGAAGGGGATTGGGATAAGAGGCGGGAGAAGTGAAAGGGGTGAGGCTGGAGGAGGGAGAGGGGGGTGGAGGATAGGAGACGGGGGGGAGGGGGAGATGGTGTGTCTATGAAATCGCGGTACGACGCCACGACTTCTTGCGTTACCCGATACATTCGTATAGGTCCATGAACTTTGCACTGCCCTAAGCCTCTATCTCTCCGTGATCCACCCCACGAATAATGATACTGTGTACTCGTTCTGCTTTCCGTGTTAGTAGTGTGTAAACGTTGGCGCAGTGGCTTAAATCTGGTGTGTAAACGTTGGCGCAGTGGCTTAACTCTGGTGTGTAAACGGTGGCGCAGTGGCTTAACTCATGCGTTTCCTACTAATGTGTTCCCTGCTTCGTCGCAACAAGTTTTATTTTAGGAGAATGTGCTGATAAAATGTGTTGGTTCTCGCATTTTACCCCCATGGACACAGAAAGTTACAAGAAATGTATTGGTTGGGTTTGAACAATGTATTATATGAAATTATGATAACACACTTGTTTAACTTGAAAAAAAATTCTGAGGTGTCTGTTTTCCTCCTACATCTCCACCCGTGGAATGCGAATAGTAATTCACTTTGTCAGCACGCCCCGCACATGAATATCTTAACATTTTCAGTTTAAAAAGTATAGTTATCATGGGACAAGCAAGTATTACCCACCGACATTTATTTATTCGAGAAAGGAATGGAAATTGGCTACATAATTAGGTATAGTGTCAATACAGGTGAACAGAGATTTATGACCAATGAGGAAAACAGGTAAAGAAAATTAATAATGCCCCAGCGTCTCACGAATAGATGTGCCGACCGGTTAGAGTTCATTTCTTTTGTCTCTTCCTAATTCTTTTTTTTTAGTGAGCGGCCCACTTGGACTTCTTTCAGTATCCTTTGATTTCTTTTCCTTCCGTGAAATTCCCAAATTTTTTTTTCAAGAAACTGCATTTCTGTTGCTTCTGTTTCATTTTCACTGTTTTTGGTAATAAATGTCAAGCATTAATGATGATGATGATGATGATGATGATGATGATGATGATGATGATGATGATGATGATGATGATGATGATGATGATGATGATGATGATAATAATAATAATAATAATAATGAGAATAATAATATACTCTACTTCAACTACTACTACTACTACTACTACTACTACTACTACTACTACTACTACTACTACTACTACTACTACTACTACTACTACTACTACTACTACTACTACTACTACCACTACTACTACTACTACTACTACTACTACTACTACTACTACTACTACTACTACTACTACTACTACTACTACTACTAATAATAATAATAATAATAAATAGTCTAATAATAATAATAATAATAATAATAATAATAATAATAATAATAATAAAATAGCATTTATATAGGCGCAAATTACCGCTAAACAGCAAGCTCAATGCGCTTTTACTATCTATACTATCGTCTCAGCAGACCTGGTAACATTCTGAAACTATCTCAACTTCCTTAGAAGCATACAGTGCAAGCTACCATTTTTATAGGCGCTAATACACTAATAATATAATGACAAGATTGTTTCCCTTCTATGGCCGGGTACCTCTACGTTCTTAGCCGTGTAGCCATTCACCACTGCTTTACTGAGGAAAATGTAAAATGCCTTTTCCAAAAACCACAATGTCGGGCTTGCGGTTCGAACCCCCAAACCTACAACCTTACGATTACAAGTCCGGTAGCTTTATAATCATTAGACTATCGACGCCACATTCACAGCCACACAC
>NW_004797343.1:761856-763176 GCF_000002075.1 Aplysia californica
CACACACACACACACACACACACACTCACACATACGCACACACACATGCACACACACACATTCACACACACGCACATACACACACATACACACACACACACACACATGCATACACAACCAAGTAAACCAATGTCCTGGCTTGACACAAAGCCCTTCTCTGTACTAGCTGCAATGGAGTTGGGTCCAGTGGCGGAGGGCGGACCAAAATGTGGGTGGGACTGAAGTTGCTTCCACTTCTTTACTACGAAATAGAAAGCAATTAGTGCAAAACAGTGATGATTTTTCTATACTCGTGGTCAGCCACGGCTTTTTGAGAACCATTAAAACGAAAAGAGTCACCTTTGTCTCCCATCTCTCTTTGGTGTAAGTTAATCTCTTCTGGGTGGTGGGGGCGAAGCCGTTTTCCCTCCAAATTCCCTCAAATTTCATCTGGTACGACTTGATTACTAGATCTAGTAAATCTCAGCGGCACAAACACAAACATGCACAAACAGCATTTCAAACTGGAAAAGGCCGAGTAGTCGCGAAAAGTAGAACACACCTAACAAAGGTCCAATGAGCGCATAGGTAACTGTGTCACTGGGGGTGAGTGTCTCGTAAACTTTCACCTCATTGTCAGGGCTATGAGAGCGTGAGCGCTCAGTACAGTGTTCCTTTCTCAAGTCTTCTACCTTTTTACAAGAAGAGTTTCATTAAGGACGGGCCATGGGAACACATCCCTGTGTGTACATCTTTTGTTAGCACAATTATTTCTATTGAATTTTAAGCCATTCTCGTGGTTCTGTTTTGTGTTCTATTTGTCGCTTATTTCTCGGAGTTGCCTTACTTGGCAAGGACCCTTGGTTGGCGATCCTGTGTTCCGCCCAATTAAAATATAAGGCGTAGCAGAGGAAATTTTAACGAGGAAAGAGGAACGCCCTATTTGGCTGTCAGAGTCTGAACAAAAAACAATAACCCCCCCTCCCCCCTTTTCCACCCTCACCCCAGCTAGATTCTAATTTATAAAAATCAGCATTTGACACAGTTCTCCGCCTTGAACAGAGTTCTGAGAGCAGAGAAGAGCTATGAAGAGAACTTTTGAATCGGATCGGAAATTGTTTTGTCCTGAATTTGTTCAATGTGTATGTGGTTATATTATAGTACAGTGTACAGTATCTGTTTCTAGACTTTCTCTGCATGGGACATCGTCACTGGTAAGGTATCAATTGACAGCACGCTGGTTTCATATTTTTACATAGCCAGTGCACGTCAAGATTTTGCATGTGTATGTGTGTGTGCATGTGTGTGTGTGTTTGTGTGTGTGTGTGTGTGTGTGTGTGT
>NW_004797343.1:764867-766941 GCF_000002075.1 Aplysia californica
CTATTTCTCCAAAGAAGCTGATCGAGGCCGTCTCTTTTTTTGATAACAAATCCCGAAAAAAGGAAGAAAAAGCATCTCTGAGTAAGGGGGGTGGGGGGGCCCAGTGACATGCCCATTAGCGCTTCAAATATAGCACTCTGTTGACCCATGTTTTGGGGTTTAACCAAACTGTATCCACCCCCTCCCCCCCGAAATTTCTGGCTTAGCCCCTACAACGGCACCTTGTATTATTATGGTTTTAGCATAGTACCGTGCTAGCTATAAAAAGTGCGCGGTGTTGAGTTTAATGAGCAACTAATTACTAATAGTTATGTAGACAGAACCCCTTTATTTTTGTCGCATATATACCAAAATCGAAATTTTTTAGGTCTTTTAGAATTCAGAGGTGCATGCAAAAATTCAGAGAAATTCGCGTATTAGATTCGGTGTATAGAGGTTGACAAGATGTCCATTTGGTGTTGTATAGCAATTGTATTATTTAATTGATCGTCAATGGTAAAGTTGTGTATCAAAGTCACTCAATGCGGTGCCCATCTGCAGTCAAGTCAAAGATTCTACACACAATACATTAAAATATACAAGGGAAGGGGTGGGGGCACAGGTTTGAGAGGGGAGAGGGTGGCTCTCATAGTCTAGAGGTACTGTGTTCATCCCCCATTCATGGAATGGAAATCTGACAGCCACGGAAACTTTTCTTCACTAAAAGTATAATAAATTTTTCTCCTTTCACCTCTCTGCTCTCTAATCATGTTCTGTCATTTGTTTTAATCTCTCCTCCTCCTTCCCCCCCCCCACCCCCATCCCCAAATTGGTGGTCCTAAATAGATAGAGTAGGCTTCGGTCGTGACCCGGGCAAAGTTCAAACTTAATTGCTATCAAATTGAAATTAGTCTACTTGCACAACAAGGTACATGTACGTTAAGGCCACCTTTTTCTAAAATAAACAGAGCTCTGCTATAAAATATAGCTAACAGATGGGTGGCTGGCGGGTGTTATGGGTGGCTGGCGGGTGCTATGGCGTGGTTTGCTCTTTCATTCCTATCAAATTTTAATGTCTGTCATCTTAATCTCTCCTACTTCTTTTCTGTGTTTGTTACTCTCTTGTAATGCCTCTATCTTCGTCACTTACACGGCTGTATTGTGTGGCAAGTACGGTAAATTTTTTTACTAAAACTAAAACTTGAACAGGTCCCCCGAATGTCTGTGGAAAATTAGATCCGAGGACTACGTTATAAACCATTTAGAAATATGGCATTCTATGAACGCCGGTTATTCCTTTTAATGATGCTACGACAGACTTTTTGTGATTTAAAAAAGAATAGAGGAAGAACGAAACAGGCTTGAGACCTTTTAGATGATAGGGACCAGACTGACTATGTCCACCTCTAGAAGGAGGTTTGTCTGAGTTTTCTTCTTCTTTTGCGTTCCCCTGCTTGATCTTAGGGGTAGTCGACTGTTGTTTTTTAACCTGAAGTACAATTGCATTTTACATAATATTATGGCCGGTTTTACTACTCTATTTGGTGTACAATCTGTCGTTTCATGTAACCGGGCCATACGATCTGGGGTGTGGCTGAAAGTAAAGGCAGCATGCAGTAAAAAGGAGCCAGGGGGAGCAGGACAAATAGAAAGAGTCAGGAGAGGGGAGCCCGAAGGCCGGGGTGGATGGGGATAAGGCAACGCCAGCTGTATTACTGATCTGACAGCCGAGGTTACATATGGCCGCTTTTAAGGACAAGCGAGCTAACCCAGATTTCGGATGTTTCCAGAAATCTTGACCTATACCAAAAGTGGGCATTGCCCTACCAATAGGAGAAGTTTAGTTTCATTAGTGTTTATATTTGTTTGGTTATAGAGAAACTCTCCTGGTCTTTTAAAGAAAACTGAACAAGGGTCCAAAAACTCTACCTTCGATTTTCTCAAAACAGCATTTTTGGATCACCCATATTGGCTTAAAAGCGACAATCATAAGGGCTAATGGGCCGGCCTTACCTAACGCGCACGCACACACACACACACACACACACACACACACACACACACACACACACACGCACACACACACACACACACA
>NW_004797343.1:767881-769287 GCF_000002075.1 Aplysia californica
GTTGGTTTTTTTTTGTTCTTATGCGATGAAATAGATCTAGTTGTAGGAGAGGCTGAGGAAGCTAAAAATGCATAAAACTCAAATTCCATAATTTTGAAATGAAAACGTTAAAAGCATATTGACTCAAGCAGCCGGTGAATCCTTATAAAAGGAAAGGATCTGGTCTTAATTTCAAATCCTTATTATTCAGTTATTATATCCTCCAGCCACCCCACACCTGATTTTTCTCTATCCTGTTCTCACAAAATATCAACTTGAAGTAAACAAAAAATGTATGAATTGGTCCACCTCAGTCATTGCTTTTAAACGCAAATGTTATAGTTGTTCTTCCGAGAATCCCAGCCAACGACACCACAAGGAGATAGTCTTTCAGTAAACGTATCTGTAAAAGACTCTGTAGTGTCAGAGATAAACTTATCCCTCGCTCGAAACTCTGCCATTTCATCAACATCCTGCACACGGTTTGTTGATAATGTTTTTTCTTGAAAATGGAGTACCACTTGAAGTTGGAATGCTGGATTTGCCAACGTTCTCAAAAGCGGATGAAGGTACAAGAATTAGATGTCTCCTACGACGAGCAAAAGTTACACTATTAGGCCAGTAAAAGCTACATCCCATGTTTTCAGTGACCTAATCCTTACTATCGTCATTTTTCCTCTACTTCTTTTGTATGTTTGTCACACTCCTGAGGCCGGCCATTTCCGGGATGCCTTGATAGTCGAAGCAGACTTTGTGTTGTTGAAGCTAGAGAAGTGAGCAGAGTAAGTCTGATTCCCTTTAGAGACTTCTCTGTTGACTTCCACCCCTTGACGCTCATATGACCTTATGCAGTTGCCAGCGCCGTTAAACTTCCACTAAAAACAAGAGCCAGAGTTATGTTGAATATATAAAACTATACGTTTCAAAGTCAGTTTGTTGTCCGAATAAGCCTCTTTTTCCGTTTTTTTTTTTGCCAAGCAACCGCATATAGAGTGCAAACAAATCGCTGTTGTCGCAAAGAGACCTTGTGGTTTTATGACGATGAATCTCTCTGATCGAAACTAAACTTGACGATCGACTGAAACGTATAAACAGATTACAAGGATCGATAAAACGAACAGGTCTCGCATACGATGATTCTGTCACAATTTATCATTACATGTAACCGGAGCATAATCCCTACATTACCCACCGCCACTGATTTGGTCTGGAACTAGAACTAGAGCTAGAACTTGGGCACTACAGAAAGAGACGAAAGGGAGGTTGGGAGGGGGAGGGAAGAGGGCCAAGTTTGAAATCCTTTTATTACAAGTACCTTGATAGGAACACATATACACACACACACACTCACAAAAATCATAGACTCATATTACAATATATAATGTAATATGTAATATATAATATTTACGTACTTGCACACACCTCAC
>NW_004797343.1:771429-773929 GCF_000002075.1 Aplysia californica
GATGATGATGATGATGATGATGATGATGATGATGATGATGATGATGATGATGAAGTTTTTGTTTTGTTTCCTGAATGGGCTTAGTGAACTCCAAGAAGAAATCTTCGATCGAGAGCGAGTCTCTTTTTCGGCTCCATTGTCATTATACTCGGAGGCACCTACACTCGTCCAAATAACTCCATTCGAATTGCCAGTGTTCCGGACATTCAATCATATGTTTGACATCCTCCTTTTCATTGTTGCATCTTCGGCAGCGTGGGTTGAGCTCTTCATTCATAGAGTTCTGATACCATCTCATGTTCCAATGATGGCCCCAACGCAGTCTCGCCAGCTCAACCTGGTCCCAGCGACATGTGATATTCTGTTCCTGCTTATTGGAGTACCGGGAATACACTTTCTCCAGGTGCTGGTACTTACCTCTGCATGGTGGGTCTCTGATTTCCTTCTTGATCATTGGAAAGACTCCCCTGTATGTTACTGGTTGTCGGTCTCCTTCAATCATTACATACTCTGCAGCTTCACGTGCTTTTAGAGGATTATCACATTTGCTCTTCACTCCTTTCAATTCTGTCCGGATTTCGATTTCGCCATGGGTTTCCCACGGACAAGCTCTCACCAGATTGATTGGCCATAGATTCTCTGCTTCAGGGGGGGGGGGGAGATGGTCTGCTAGGCTGGTGCCCAGGGGGAACCAACTTTTCCTATTGTTTTCAGGCTTGACTGCTTGATCAAGGGCTTTCTTTCTAGGATGGCTGTCTGGCAATCGCTTAGCCATCTCTACAGACTTAGGGCATGTTCTTTTTGTTTAGATGGTGTAGTACTCAGTTCTGGTCTCATAGCACAGAGCTTCTGTTGGTGTTTTGTTCAGCTGACCTGATACAAGGCGGATGGCTACGTTTTGTATTCTGCCCAGGGCCTTTGCACTGGGTCCACTCAGCAAAGGCTGCCACGCTGGGACAGTATAATCCATCTTGCTTTTCGCAAACGTCTGAAAAAACCTCTTTGAGCGACTCCTTACCCCAGCCCCATTTGGAGTTGCTGACAGCTCCGATCATCTTCATTTTTTAGGTTGCACGTTTGGACACTTCCTCAATGTGCTTGTTGAAAGTTGGCTGTCTATCCAGATGGATCAGCAGGCGTGGAGCGGGGTTGAATGGTATCTTTCATCCTTTGGTTTGAATTTGAGGTTGACACGTTGCATCCTTCACCCATGCTGAGAAGAAGCACACCTCACTCTTGGTTGCATACAAAGTAAGTTTCCATTCATTGATCCATTTCACAACCATATCCACAATCAACTGTGTCGCTTCATTTGTCTTTTTTCTCTCTTTGCGTGACTGGCCAATATTGTGCAGTCATCAGCCAACATGGAGCAGATCAGCTTGGCAGAGGTTAGTTGTTGCGAGTCAGGGTTTGGGAGGGATTCTGCTAGGTTATTTATGAATAATATAAACAGCAAAGGCGATAGTACAGCTCCTTGGGGAAGCCCTTGCTTGAAATTCTGGCTTTTGTTTGTTTCTCCAGTCGGGCGAACACGGGCTTTTTTATTTCTCAGGAAACCATGGATCCATCTGATTGCACGCAACGGAACTCCTTTGTCAGCCATTGACAGTAATAGTCTTTCAAGCCAAACCCTATCATTTGCTTTGGAGTAGTCCACCAGGACTAGGACTGATCGATGGAATGCTGGCTTTTGTTGAAAGCCATCCTCAATTCCTTGACCAATTCTGATGATCTGGTAGATGCAGCTATGAATATCTGCAATCCACTCATTCTTCTCTGACAGGCAGTAAATTCTTTCAGCATGCATCCTTTCTACAACTTTCACGACGCAGGATGCTTAACTAATGGGCCGAAAGGATGTCAATAACTTGGTGACTTACCAGCTTTCAAGAGAGGAATGATGCGTGCCATACGCCAGCCTTGTGGGTACGCTGCTTGGTTAAGCGAGAGATTATATATGCTGAGTAATTCTTTCAACGCGAGTGGGACAAGCTCTTTTAGGAAAGATGGTGGTATATCATCAGGTTTGTGTTATGGCACGCTCGAGCTCTTTCATGATGAAGTCTGGGTACTATTGTTGTTCATCTTCGCGGTTCACATCGTCAGATGATGATGATGATGATGACGATGATGATGATGATGATGATGATGATGATGATGATGGTGATGATGATGATGATGGTGATGATGATGATGATGATGATGGTCATAGTAAGAGAAATATCATAGAGTGATATGATGATGATAGTATCATTAGTGGTAATTACTAATATGATAAGATAACATAAGATAAGATAGTACTTTATTATCCCAGAGGGAAATTTTCCTTGGTTGTACAGGACCGTAAAAACACATGCAGGTATACATTTAAAAAAAATTAAATCATATATATTACTCTCATTAAAATTCAATATGAAAGGAGAAGTAAAGCTGACAAAATATTTCTTTTACATCAAATGCATCATTCAACCACATGCAGGAATTTAAATACTAGACC
>NW_004797343.1:776429-781038 GCF_000002075.1 Aplysia californica
GCCTCCACTTTTTGGAGCAGATTTTTCTACCAGCTGATGCACACCAACCCCATGAAGTGAGTTGGAAGAAGGTTTGCTGGAGCACTTGTGTCATGCTGAACCGTACAGATTGGGGATCGGGGGGGGGGGGGGGGGGGAGGGGTGTCAAACTCAAAAGTACGTCAATGTTGCGGGCTGAACTCGTAAAACACTCATCAAGCAGTGCAAAAGTGTATTTTAACAAGTAATGATAATGATATGAATTAACACAGGCTTAAGTTCAAATAATTAAAAGCCATGGCCTACAATTTTCCACAATTTTTTATGCCAATTTGTCTCAACTGTTTTGCATTTTTTCTTGCCATCATCATCATCATCATCATCTTCTTAATCTTCACCACCTTTTATTCAAAATCAAATTATTCATCTTCATCTTCTCCATCCTCATCATATTCATCATCATCATCATCATCATCAAATGCTAGTTTTCGAAAGGTTTTGGGGGCCCAAGTCCCCCCATCCATTCCTTTAATCATTTTGCTTCAAAGAGAAAGTTATATTTTTCTGATCTCCACCCCCCCCCCCCCCCCCCCAATCTACTTAGGCTTTCTCAGTAAATTGCTCTGGTTCTACCCTTGCCTTACCATTAATCTGGGTGGTCAAGTTCATTTATGTTGGAGTAAAATTTTGTGTAATGGAGATTCTCAAGATGGACTGCCTAGAATTCTCTCGCGAGTAGGATAATATGATTATTGGCCTGGTTGGCCCACGGGCTTTGGAGTTGTCACCTGTGTGCTAGAGGCCTTTATTGTTCAGTTGTTGGTTTTGGCTGACATTTGTAACATCTTCTACGTTTTAAGCCCAATCCAGTGTTTCTAAAGACTTGATCCAATTATCATAACGCTGTTGATGAAAGGAGTCGCTCTCACTGGAAGACTGGGACTCGAACCAGAACCTTTGGGAGGTGGCCCCTTATGTAAACATAATATTATTCTCCTTTTTGGCCATTAGGGGCAATAATTAAGGTATTTTAGACTCCAAGTGGGTGATTGGCGGAGCTCTGATATTGTTTTCTCCTTCTTTTCTGTCAAACATCAATGGTCTTTGTCTCCCCTGCTCCTTTTTTCCCAATAGCATCTGGAATTGTCAACATAATACCTAATTTAAATGCTGCGAGTACCATAAACTCTTACAAGAACTAACATTAAGAATGAAAGACTACATACCTATCTATTACAGTTCAAAGTATCGTGTTCAATCTATTATTTTCCTAGATCATTTTATAAAACAGAGTGTGAAAGATAACTTTACGTTGAAATTGGTGCCAAATTGGATTGTGAATTGAATTGTGCATTGGAATAGATTTGGGCATTAGAATTTTAGATTTGTGTCTTTGATTTAGAGTTGTGCATTAGAATTGTGCATTGGATAGTGAAATTGGTATCATAGGATTCCTTGCCCCCCAAAACATACATTTAGACACCAGAATGAAGTCAATAGCAGCATTTGACCCAGAGATACTCGCAAAAGTAGATTTCAAATGGCGGCCATTTTGAAATCCAATATGGCGGCCCATTAGTAAAAATATGCTATGCAGATTGTTACCATTAGATTCCTTGCCCCCCAAAACATACATTTAGACACCAAAATGAAGTCAAAAGCAGCATTTGACCCAGAGATAATCGCAAATGTAGATTTCAAATGGCGGCCATTTTGAAATCCAATATGGCGGCCATAAAGAGAGAAATCCGAGTGGCCCAATATCTAAAAATGTTTGCAATATAATAAAGAACATCTCTGCCAAATTTGGTGCTTGTATCACAAAATGCACAATCCTTTTAAATTTTTGGGCTAAACCGCCCCACTAGTTAATGGGGTTATAGTTCTGCTTAGTTTGCTTCTGAGAAACAAAAAAGACGAAAAGTTCACAAACTGCGAAATAAGCTATCACTCTTCAAGCGAGGATGATCCATACAGCTTAAGCTTACACTATCAACAAGACGACGACAACAACATAGAGCAGAATCCGAATTTCGGACGACAGGGTTTTTTTTAGAGTTTCGTATTGGTGTCGTTATGTATCAGTTGTCATAAAACGTTTCGGTTGTCAATGCCTTGCCTGGCGTGGTCGCCGGCACAAGATTCCTCTCTTCCCCCTTGAAAAAGCCTGGAGTGTAAAGGGAAGTAACCACGTAATAATGAATGATAATAATAGTATATTATACTGTTTTATTTGTATGTTATAATGGCAAACAATGCAGGGGCACACCCAGAGAAATTTAATTGGAAAACCTGAGCGAATGGGTGACGAAGAGACATGTGGTAAATGTGAGATTTTGTTAGAGCCTCCAAGTGGAGAAATGAATGGAGACCAACCTCTTTGATTGAGACCCATGGTCGCCGAAGTCTGTTTCAGATCTGATACTTTAGGTAATTATTAGTGTGGACAGATTTACATCCCTTCGTTGCTCTTTGTATCTGATCTCTGTTTGAAACCCTCGCGCTGGAAGTTCTGAAGCGTCTTACTTGCAGAACTGAATGACTTTCTTAGAGATTTAGAACTGACATAAACACACAGCTGAATTGTTAGGGTCAAAGTTCCTAAAATGTACGGAATTTGCTTTCTGACATGTGTGAGAGTGATCATATTTAGAAATCATTTAGAGGATGTTCGGCCATTTTGTACAATGAAGGATAAAATGGCGGCATTGAGCAATGAAAATGAGGAGCGTTTTCACCTAAACATTATTTGAACCCATGGAAAAGCAATATCATAGCAAATGAAATTTTAATATGCTAGCAGATTCCTGTTTGTAAGTAATAAGACATGCACTAGAACTCGAATGCAAGTGGCAAGCCATGAAACAACGGGTTCAATAAGACGAAAGCAAGTGCCTTTTTTAGTCCGTATTAATTATTTTAAATTATGAAAACCTAAAATTGCTTGAAAACAATACCTAAACGTCTAATTCCATAATCAGTATTGTGTCCAGTGCACAAAATCCACAGAAACAGTGATGTTCAAGCCGCGAAACAGAAACTTTATGAATATTTGTAGACCAGTGCTATTTGCGTTGTCTTTTCCCCCCCCCCCCCTCTTTGCCCAATCCTAACAGATTGGCGCCTTCTGATTAGTAGGCTCCTATTTGAGTATGTAGATGACATGATTAGCAACCTAGTCAAAACACGGTAATAATAATTCTAATTTTGTATTTGGTAGAATGTTGTGGTGCTGATGATGCTGAGGTTGGTAGTGTTGCGGCAAACTGGTTGATAAGGAACATACGAGTAATTCTTAATAATTAGAAGTACATGTAGAGTGTCCTAAAAGGGTTAAGAGAAAGAAACACTACTATAATTCAGAACAGTGTTTCTTGAAGCTAATATTGGGCCTAGCTTCCTGTACTCCACTGAGTCACGAGGTGGTAACGTCGTTCTCTTTGACTTCTCCCTCCTCTCCCAAAACCACCAAAACCGCCCCACCATCTACCAACCCCGCCCCACCCCTGTGTATTCCGCAGATCCCCATTCGACGTCCCTGTGGTAAAAGTTGAACCTACCTACTTCAGGAAGTTTTTCCTCAAGGATCGACCCCATACCCCGGAACTGACGGCTTCTATCCATAGTCTGAAGACGAGACTCATCTTCATCAGAGACCCCTACGCCAGAATCTACTCTTCTTACGTTGACAAACTTATCGCACCGAACCCTATCCACTGGAAACGGTGGGGGACTCCTATAGCGCAGATGTACAGAGAAGGCAACGACAAAATTACCTCAGAGCAAGATCCCAGGCTGTGTGGGCACGATGCTACCTTCTCGGAATGGATTAGGTACACGCTGGACGTTGCCTGGAAAAGTGACGTACATGTAATGCTTGCCAGCAGCATGTGTCCAGCCTGCTTGTACAATTTTACCGTTATTGGTAAAATGGAGACATTTATCAGAGATTCTCTTCACGTAGCAGCCCAGCTGAACATCTCCGAGTCTCAGATCGGTTTTGACCGAATGGAAGCCGACGCGGCCGCCGATGCAATAGAAGACTCCTCAAAAGACTCGTTGTCTAATTATTGGCTCAAGCTATCAACAAGATGTGTGACGAAAAAGGACGTTCTCCAGCGAATTCTGCGTAAAGTCCAACTACGAGGTTTCGTCAGCTGGCGGTATCAGTTCAACCTGACCGACGAGGAGGTGAAAAATATGAATTTAAAAACTTACGTGGAAATTCTTACTCAAGCACGGAACAAATTTTACAATGCTGCAGAGCTGAAATTACAAAAGAAGCATGCGTTTAAGGAAGCCTACGCCGCTGTGTCGGCGGTTCTAATTCGCCGGATTGCGGACACGTACAAGATTGACGCTGATATGTTTGGTTACGAGACGCTACCCATGGAGTTAATGCAGCTGGAGCATGTGGCCAACACGCATGCGTTCGACCACACGAAACCTTGGGATCTTTCCGGTCTTATTGGTGGATAGAGCTGTAATGCTGGAACTCTGACTAGAAAAATGTTCTAGATGATTGTGTAATGAGTTGTGTGTGTGTGTGTGTTTGTGTGTCTGTGTCTGTGGGTGTGTGTGTGTTTCTGTGTGTGTGTTTCTGTGTGTGTGTGTGTGTGTGTGTGTGTGT
>NW_004797343.1:782859-785147 GCF_000002075.1 Aplysia californica
AGGAAGACCAAAGGGGATAGAGGTTAAGGTAGGTTGCGGGTGGTTGGGGGAGGGGGTGGGGAGAGATCAATGTGAATCTTAGCCGATCAGTTTCACAAACCACGAGCCGCCAATTTAGTCTAAGACGGCCAGTCTTCATGCAGCTTCTTTCTTGGCAACCCACCTCCTAAATGATGTAAATATGTCGACGGGGGCCTTAAAGACCCTTTTAGCTAACTAAAAACGATATCTATTCGTTAATGACTAAAAACGTACAGTGAAATGCTGTTTCAGATATTTCTATTTGTAAGCTAAAGAATAGTTCGTGGGGCAGATACGGGAGTATTGATTCACGAAACACATGCTTTTTTTCAAAGCTTACCACGTGGATCAGTTATTGTTTTGTTTCCATCTTAAAATATATGTTTTAAGACAATGGCTCTATTCAGTGTGGTGATACTGTCCCCTTAATAAATCTACGTATAATGAATACAGGTAAAATGGGCTTGTTTGCACAATGTTCAGATTTTTCCTTTGCTTGTTTTTTTTTATTAGTTTTTTTTTTTATTCATCAATATTATGTTTACCAGATTCTGCAATAAAATTTCTGATATGAGCATATTCACATTGATACCTGAACTTTCTTCTTATTTCTAAGGATTGTTTCACTGTATAATGTTATAATATTATGTTAAAGAGCACTGACGATATAAGGCAGCCTTTTCCAACTCCAGTTTTAATCTGCTGTCTGTCTTTCCATCTCTCTCAATTCGTATAGCAGGGCTTCGATCCCAGTACTGCAAACTTCTAATAGATCTAGTTCTTAGATCTTTCCATCCATGACAAGCTCTTTCAAATTTCTAAATGGCTCATTAGACGGTGTATAATCTTATCAAAAGCTTTTAAGCTTTCATAAAGTTATCTGTTCAAAAAGCCTCAGACACGAAGCAGATAATTATAGATAAACAGGTTTCGTTTTTACATCAAGGGCATCTCGGAGAAAGCTACCAATTCGGTTCTTCTTTTTTGAGCTGGCACAGTCTGACAGTGTCAGATTAATATAGTAGTAGCAATCAGGCGGACCGGCGGAGACGGTCAATTTCAGTCAGCTGTAGTGGGCAAGAGATTGACTGCTGGTAATAATTCTTATTCACCTTCAAATAAATCCAAATTAATATTTATCAACATTCATAAAGCAATTCCCCTTTAAAAAGATATGCTCAAAGAGACAATAAGGGCTCGTCGATGTGTTGTCGCACCACAGAAACTCGTTCCTAAATCTCAGTTTATCTCCCTGGCTCACAACGTTGTTGTTACCAGCTGCTGTCACGATGCGCGCCTTCGTATTGCGCGCTCAGTGATCAGTGGTGATGTCACTCTGCTCGGCGAAATGAGCAGTTGCCCCCAGAGCGGAAAGAGCCCGCATGAAGATCACCTATCTTGCCAATTTGGTTCTTCTGCTGCTTTCAAAGGACAAGACTGTCTTGAACAGTAGGCCTACATCTTATAATTCTATCAGTAATATTAATAAATTATCATTAAACACGTCTCTAATCACTATCAGTTAAAACGTACGTGTACTGTCATAATGGCTCTTATCTTTATCCCTAATCGAACTTTTGAGACACCCATGGTTCTGTTTGGTGCTCTGTTTACCCCTTACTTCTTGCCACAGCCTTACCTGGCCCCAAAAAGCACACCCGGCGAGTTGGTGGTTTGGCCAGTCTTTTTATATAACAGTCAGGAATTTTAACGGAGGTGAAAGTCAAAGGCTGACTTGCGAACGGCACTTAGCTGTCCGTTGGACAACACCGCCACTCTCCCTTCCCCTTTTGTCCTTTCTCCACCCCCCACCTCAGCTCTGTGTTCTAAAATTAGAATTTGACATAGTTTCTCTCTGAAATTGTTGTATGCTTGCTTTATTCAATGCGTATGCGTTAAGTGTATTGTAAACCTATTGTTTCGGATTCTGCTTCGACTTGGTCGGCTTCGGACAGCGTCAGTGGTGGGGTATCAACTTGATTCTATGTTTCTTCAAACTACTATAAATCAGCTCGTTAACATTATTATTTTGTACATAAGAATTTTCTGAGGAAGGGGACCATGTTTCCAAGGGTTCTACGTGTGTTTGTGTGTGTGTGTGTTTGTGTGTGTGTGTGTGTGTGTGTGTGTGTGTTTGTGTGTGTTTGTGTGTGTGTGTGTGTGTGTGTGTGTTTGTGTGTGTTTGTACGTGTGTGTGTGTATGTGTATGTGTGTTTGTGCGTATGTGTGTAGTTCAGTGGGGAAAAGGGAGGGGGGACAGGGGGAGC
>NW_004797343.1:785423-798154 GCF_000002075.1 Aplysia californica
CATTATTATTACAGTAGAACACGGCTATGGCGGGGCTCTTGGTTCCTGAACAAAATCTAGCTGTTGGCGAGTTACCGCTATGAGAATGCACATGTGGGAATTACCGAAAAATTGTAAAATGCACACGATTACCTCCCTTCCATATCAATAAAATTTGCGCTTCAGTCAGATCAGTCTTCCTTTTCTTGTAAACTTTGTTGATAATATTGACTTTTAATTCAGGTGAGAGGCATTTACTTTGGTTTTTGTTAGAAGCCATCTTTTCTTCGGTTTGGTTGCTTGTGCTGTCTATCGTACCGTTAGGCCTACTGTAGCACTGGTGAAGTAGATGCGTGCGCATCCCTATGAGCATCACCGATCGCAATTCAATGAATCAGGAATCATACACTACACGCTTTCCTCTTATGTATCTTTTGGGCCTGGCTTAGGCCTAGCATAGGCCTAGCATAGGCCTAGGGCTATGGCCTCTATACGCTCTCATACTCAACGTCTTAAGTACGGCACATCACTTTTGGAGTGACTCACGTAACGTGTCTCTCCGCACCAGCTCTCTCTGCCACCTGCCCCACCTCACTCTTCGCTGGCCTGGCCAAACACAACGTCGCACCGCTGACTACCTGTTTGGAGTTCACCTACAGCTAGAGCTTGCTTGATCTCTCCCGCTGTATTCGAGTTCGGGCCTTTCCTTTCCCCGCCTTTCTCAAGCACAGTTTACATAGACAAAAAAGGGGGATTCCGGTAAGGTCCCGCTGTAAGGATGATCCCACTGTAGCGGGTGCCGCTATAGTCATGTTCTACTGTATTAATATTATAGCTCATCCGTCAATGTGTGACAACGACCAATAGAAGGCCTACATCTGCAGAGGAGGATACTTCTCCTGTAAGAATTTGAAGAATTAAAATCTGAGCTACATGTCAAGATAATATAATGACACTTTCCAAATATTAGCATTTTTGGTAGTTACCGGTACCTGGCTAGTTATATTTCAGAAAACATACTTAACATTTCAGAAATCTACATTTGAAATTGATTTTGAGTTTAAAATTGATACAAAAGGCTGGACAATACTTTGAAACCCCCAGGAATTTCAGAAAATTTGGAGTATACCAAAATGAAAAAGAAAAAAAAAAACCCAACCAGGTACCTATAACAATTTTTATTACTTGATGATATTTATTTTAAAATTAATATTATGCCTTTTGGTTTTCAAAATTCTAAGATTTTCCTGAGTACTGTTTCTTTTGCCTTCTTTTTTTAAACTGAGGACGCCAAATGGTCTAGTAAGACAGGTTTTACTGATCTTGTCCAAGTGAAACAAAACATTAAAGACACGAGTCATCGTGAGCGCACGTAAACAATGCCGTTAAGTACCACACTTTCGGACTCGTAGACAATGCAGTGCAGTTAGACGTTGGTCATCGTATGCAACGTCTCACTAGATATAATAACGAACGAGCGAGAAAGAACAGGCACGTTTTGTACCAGGTTATCGAGTATATTTTGTTCTGTGGAACTCACGAACTCGCCCTTCTCGGTCAAGAAAACGGCGATTTGTCGGGGAACAGAGTTATTTTTCTTGATTTACTGCTCAAAGACGCTAACACTGACAGGATATAGTTTGATCATCTCCAAGGCGCCACTGTAGCAAAATGTACTTCCAAAATAATACAAAACGAACTGCTGGACTGTATTTTCAAAATATACAACGAAGAACTGAATAAAGACATAATGTGCTCTGCCAACATTCTCTCTGTCCAGGCTGACGACGCCACTCCTGCAGGTCATTTGTCACAGTTTATGATCATTCTGAGGTAGATCTATATTAAGGACGAAAATCTGGTTGAGTCGTTTCAAAAGTCTCTTTGAAGCCGAAGATAGAACTTCATGAGGGCTCAGTTCAACCCTTAACGAAGCTTTAGAACCATTTAGCGTCGAGGAGAAGCTGATCGCCCAAACCTACGATGGGGCAGCTGAAATGAGTGGGGGAGTCTCTGGTGTACAGACTCAGATGCGTCAATTTTTCGCCTTTATGCTGTCCTTGCACACTGCTATGCGCACAGCTGAATTTTGTTTTAAAGCACGCTTGTTCACTTGTTCAGGGCATTATCAGACTGCAGGATATTTTGCGCTAACGCTGCAGGCTTTGCGACATTTTTTGACCACTCTACAAAACGCATAGATTTTCTCAGAAGCCTGTGTCACCGGAATATTCCCGGCCGTATGAAACAAGGTGGATTTTTCAGTCTCGACTTATTAGCAGTCTTCACTTGGAAAGGAGAGATCCAGCTCTGTCTTGTAGAAATTCAGTCTGAGCACTGGGACGATAACACCACCCACGAAGCGTGTGGTCTCTTGAATGTACTACAGAGCGATGCATGTCTCTTCTTTTTGCACTTTTTTAAAACAAAGTGTTCACACGCGTGTACGTTGTGTATGGGATCCTCCAACACATAAGTACAAGGCCCATAACAGCGCAACAAGTTCTAGACTCGTTTAAAGCAGCTGTCGAGGAAATAAAAAACAGTGTAGATCTATATATTATAAGTGTTCCGTTATCCAGTAAGGCAACTGAGGAGCAAGCTTCCTAGAGATGCAGACATCACAACACCTACGAAATTACTGCAAAGGAGGCCTATGACATAATAGTTAATCAAACTGTTGGCCCTTTCTAGAAGCAAAATAAATTCAATACTTTATTAATTGCTAACCCTTCCAAAATCCAGGAATATCAAAAGTCGTTTCCTACGTTCTTTAGAATCGTATAGCCGAAAGCTACTCATTTTTGCATAAAAGCAAGTCACAAAAAGAATAGAAAATATTACATTTATTGCAATGAAACCTTTAAATCTATTCAGTGTCGTACAATGCAGTGGCTTTATTCAACTCTGAAGGACTACAAACTTGACATAACATTTAGAGAAGAAGTATGCAAAATCCTAAAAATCACATTGACGTTTTTATGTCGATCCACGAGTACATCATTGATAGCATCCCCGACTTCGTCAACAGAATGATAGATACCTTTGCTGCAGCAAAAGAACGAAGGGTAGGCTTTTTCTTCAAACAGAGTTTCTCTAAACAGGAAGGATGAAGAATACATCTCATTTATCATGCCCTTGACTATCTTCAAAATGCTTAAAGCTAATGTTATTGTGCACGCCCACTTTTTAGACACACGAGCCGCCCCTGTTCGCGATGTGAGTCGCCCTGCATTATTATATTTATTATGCTGTCAACGTACTCATTGATACAAGTATAATCTATTATAATCTATGTGGTGGCCGAATTTTGCTATTCAAAAGACTTTTTAATGGCTGTATCAATCGACATAGGGTTTTCGCCAAAACATTCTTTAAAATATTCTCCAGATCGTGACGCCCTTCGTTTTTTTCAGTTTTCAGACAATTTTGCTGCAAAAAGCTAAATTTCTTTATTTCGCCGATCGCTTTTATACGCCGATGCTTCTGTCTCGTTAATTTGAGAAAATTGTTTAATTCAAGTCGTACTTCCGTTCGATACTATCGCGCATTGTCGCGCAATACTGAGCCCTAATTTTAAGTGTGCGACCCGTATTATAGATCAGCCTCATGTTTTCTTTTTTTACTTGGTGCTAAATTCAAAATTAATGGTGGTTCAGAATCATTGGAAAGGTGCACAGTTATAATATAGAGTCTAAAGTCACTGTAGTTTACTTTTCAGTTTTTCATTAGTTTTGTTTATATCTAATTTTGAAAAGTTCGTCTTCTTAGACGCCAGTGTAAACAAGTGAGAGTTCTGTTCACAAACGGTGCATATTTTTTCCACAATGACTTGACGATCGATTCTTTTGAGTTCGTTCATCGAACAGGATACCCAGCTTGTATATTATGAAGTCCAATACCATCAAAGAGTCCACACAACAAAAGGGGCCACTTCTTTCTTTGAGCCAATTTAAAAAAGTGTCTTCAAAATTCAGTGGCGCCCTCTTCGCAAATGCACACCCTTTGCGAACAGAGTTACTCGACTTGAGTTTTAAAAATTAAAAGTGAAACTAGCAAGTTTATGAATAAATTTCAGAAGAACACTTTTTAGAATGGTTACGCTGACAAAAAACCTCTTCCGGAGGAAAGGGTGATTGTTTCCTTCGTTTAATTTGACTTTAGAATAAAAGGCGAGAGGTCATTAAAATAAAAATAAACATCTAAAACTCAACACTGAACGAACCCGAACTGCTGATGAACAGCAGTCGATCTGCGCACACAAGGAGGTGCTATTCCTATTCTTCTTCTGGAAAAACGAAAGAGAGCTTCAAAACAGACTGCAGCGCCATCAGAAGCGAAGAGCGAACTTCCGGCGGACACTTTTTTGCTGAGTGGCCCATCTTGTAATGTACTATCTTTGATACCATGCAGTGCTGAAAATAAGCTTAAAAAAAAAACACCACCTGCGTGCTTTACACAATTGAATCATTTTGTGTATATTTTACCCGTGCGCGCAGATGAAACATAAGCCATACAAATTCCCTTTTTGGGTTCCAATACTGCTGTGCCCCTTTCAATAGTTTGCAAATGACTTGAAATCGCGAATTTTACATATCTTAACGGCTCAAACCCCCGAACCCACAATCTCACGATTACAGGTCCGATAGCCTAATAACTAGATATCTAGGCCCTCCAGCACCACTCATAAACTGTACGCAGCAGAAATGCACGTCTAGAATGGGTGTTTTTAACTTCACCCCACCCCTCGGTCGACACAATGTGTATCCTGTCGGGGCCAGCCTAGGCTTTTGTCTGCACTTGGCTATATATGTAACTATATCTAGACTGGTTGGTGTTTTGCCCTTCATTTGCACACCCATGGTGCGCCCCAGCACAACAAAGTTATTATAGAGAGCATATTATTATAGTAGTCCTTGAGAGAGAGAGAAAAAAGCGGCAGCTATGACACAGTGCCCAGTCTACTACAACTGCTCACTGTAAGACACCATAAGACGTCACTTTTCAAAATGGCGTATGGCTGAGTCTTACACTTAGCAGTTGTAATTACCATTCAAGTCTACGAGTCAGTTTCAGGGGAAACTTTCAGTGTTTGTAAGAGTTTTACAGCACTTACATCATAATAAGTGCCCAAGAATAGATGTGTTAAAGAGAGTTAGTGTTACACACTAAAAAGGAGGAGAGATAAAGACGATAGATTTTGATAGAAAAGAAGGAGAAAACCCCACCAGAGCACCCACCAACCACCCACAAATATTATCTTCCTTGTCGGAACTGAGTACTGAGGCCCAGTGCATTCATGATGTCAACTTTGCTTTGACCATCAAATTAGAAAGAACGATAACTCTTCATTAAGGTATAATAATACGGTCGAACGTGTCAAAGACGGCCACCCATTTTGTCGAGGAGAAAAGAATAGGTCTTGGATAGGTGAACATATTGGAGAGTGTCATTATAACATTATTTTTAACGCAAAAAGGAGTGGGGGTGGGAAGTGGTCGTTTGTACAGGTAACTGTTTTGGACTAGTGGCCGTTAGAGCAGATTCAACTGAATAACTTTTTCGTTGTTGGTGGGTGGGGGGGGGGGGGGGTACGCTCCCGCCATTCTATCGCAACGAGTTAGTTTAAAAAAAAACAACAACAAATTGAAAGGAAAGGACTTTCGTCGAGTGTGAAAGTACAATTTTTTTTTTATTCATTGAGAGAAGCTGTAGAAAGAAACTCGTGTGTGATTCCGATTGTCGAATATACACTTGTTTTTGTTTGTGTCTTGTTTTGTTTTGCTTTATTTGGCATGAGACTTTTTCTATTCATCTTGCCACCGTGTGTGAAAACTGTTTAATTAAAGTTTTAACAAAGGAAAATAATATAGTAAATAGAAAAGCATAGGAATTGAGTGATGGCACATTTTAAAAGGAAGGAGAAGTATTGGAATGAGATTACCTTTTGAGACAACAAAAGTGTTCAAAACGAGTAAAGTCCAGTAAAGGAATTAGGCAGGGACGGCTCGTGGGGCTAGAAAGTGGATGTGCACAATAAAGCTATCGCATGCAGAAGATAGTCACGGGTAAAATAAATGAGATGGTTTATAATTTTAGGATCTTTGGGTCGGTGAGGGGGTACATCGTCCTTTTATTTTCATTGTTTTTACTCGTCGCTTTGATTTCTAGTACTAAATTTGTTTGGTAGCTAAACATCAATTTCGTTCATCCTGTATTGGAACTAAACACTCAAGTACATGTAATAACTTTCACTACTCCACTACAAAATCATTCAAAGGCACAACTCATAGGACGGTCACGTTCATCTCCCTCAGGTTCACGGTCAGAGTCACTTAAAATAGTGGCAAGACAGACAATGAACCAATCACAATTCACTTGAGCACTCCGCTGGATTGCTCCGGGGCTCACATAATATTGGCAAAGAATAGCGTACGGTCTATCGGGTTTGTTTTTAGACTGCTCACTGTGGGCTATGTTTCGGCGCTATTCGGCAGGAGCACATTTGAGATGTGCCGTCTTATTAATATTAATGTACCGCCAAACTCGCTACGAGTGTCGTCATCGCTTGGGTTATCCCCAAGAGCGATTTAAAGGTCAGGTTACACTGTTGAATATCCTATGAATACTATTATGTTTAGCTAAAGCGCGTGGACTTTGACATGGCATGTTTTACGGCGCTATAGACACAGAAGTGACAGTTATGGCGCCAGTGAGGATCTTGTTTTGATATAATATTTGGCTAGTGTTTGTTTCTGGCTTCTTTGATTTTATTATTGTGAGCGTTTTACGTAATAGAACATTTAAAAAATTTGGGCGGCACTGCACGACCGTGCTCTATGGACGAACCGCGCCTGGGATTAGGTCACTATTAAAGGAAGGGAAAGTATTGGAATGAGGTTACTTTCTTGAGAAGAAAAAGGGTGTGAGAATGGTGCTACCCTATAAGGTAGGAAATTAGATTTAGGTTATCTTTTCAAGAAGGAAAACTATTAAAATGGGGTTAGCTTTGAAAAAAGTATTGGAATGACATTTATGTTTAAAGATCGAAGGTATTTGAATGAAGTTACCTTAAAGTGATGGACATGTATTGGAGTGTAGCCTGTTAATGAAGCAGAACTACTGTAATACGGTTACCTTAAGGAGAAAAAAGAATCACATTGAGGTAATGTTTTAAGGAAGCAAGAGTAGTGAAATGGGGTTACCTTTAAACCGAACGATCATTGTAAATGTCAAGAGAAAGTCTAACAATGCTCCGTCTATTTGCTGAGCAAATTCTTCCTTCTGGATTTACTGTTTAAGCGATGAGGGTACTGTTTATGCAAGCACTTTTTGTCAGTGTTACTGGTTTTTAACTGCTGTTGCTGCTTTTGCTGCTGTTGCTGTTGCTGCTTTTGCTGCTGTTGCTGTTATTGCTGCTACTGTTGTTGTCGTTGTTGTTGTTCTTGTTCTTATTGTTGTAATTGGTGCCACTGATACTGTCATTGTTATTGTTACTGGTAATGTTATTGATATTGTTATTGTTGTCAACAATGGTGTTAATAAAGTAGTTTGCTTTTGTATGGGTCTATTCCTTTCTTCGGGTAGTTTTGTTGTCGTCGTCGTTGTTGTTGTTGTTATTGTTATCTCCACTTTGTTTGTGTTTGTGCTGTTTCCTGACTTTTATAAATGATGTCTTTTTACAGAGTCAGCCAAAAGTCCTGAATTATATTAATAATGCGCTGTGTACGGAACATTTATTGGAAAAAACTCTATTTACTTTCCTTTTCCTGTTTATGCTTTATTACAAGAGTCAACATGGAGTCTTGAATCCCATGAAAAGTATATTATTTACGGTCTATCTATTGGAAAAACTCTGTCCTCATCTGGCAGCATGGGACGCCTTTACTCTCCACCGAGGCCCTGACTACTGCGGCGCCCTCCCCCTCCTTCTGCCAGATGTGAATCTGCAGTGTCTGGCCAAGGGTGCTTTCGCTCTGGAAGGAGATCTGTATGTCCTTGTAGCCCTTTCGGAGCATTGCCCGGCTCACGCCCCTGAGCACGGGACCGTTGTTCTCGCAACCACTGTCTGACCCCGGCGTTTGGGAGGCCGACGCTTGGTTGGACAGGGCGCAGTAGATGGTGTCAAGGACGAAGTCCACGTAGGCGGCGGCGTTTGTGTGGTTGTACCCGTCTGTGTCCTGCCACCGCACCTGTTGGGGAGAAGTAGAGGGAAAGAGCTTTGTTTCAGGGAGAGTTTTACGACGGAACTTGCAATAACACATTTAGGTCGTGTAAGTGCCGAAGATTATAGGTGTACAAGAAAGTAATATAGATCTACAACAAATGAAAATAATAACTAAATAAAAGATAAAAAAGGAAGAAACGAAATAAGGATGACAGATGCTTGATAGGAAAGAAGGAGCAAAACCACACCAGGTCGCTGGTCAGCCGTCCAAGGGAAAATGCAAAACTCCAACCATTATAAAAGAATGACATCTCCCCTCCCTCTACACACACACACACACACACACACACACACACACACACACACACACACACACACACACACACACACACACACACACACACACACACACACACACAAACAGATATAATATGCCTTCTTTCATAACACACGCTCAGAACGAGTACACGAGTGAGCCGTACAAATACACAGTGCAATATACACAATGTGATCCGTAGATTAACAAAATGCATAAACAGATACACTGTCGAAGTCCATGTCATTGACGTTATATCGTTGTACTAAAAATGAAGCTACTGAGCTTGAAATGGTTACATAAATAAATGTATGTTTAAATAGGCTAATTTCTTTAGTTTAAACTTAAATGTTGTATGTCTCAGGGTTGAGGAAGGGAGTTCTAAATAGATCGCGTAAGGTAGACATAAGATATTCCAGCTATTTTAACCCCTTTTCATGGGAACTCTTAAAAGATACCGGTTGCCAGGTCTCAGTGATTTAGATTGAACAAAAATCTGGATCAGATCACTAAGATATGATAAAGCTTTTTCATTGACGCACTAATGGTACAATAATATCATTGCAATCTTATACGATACTCTAGCTGACACAGGGTGATAATACATTATTCTTTACAAGGGAGTATTGTGCTCTTTTTTTTGTAAGTACAAGCCTAGCAGCAGGTTTCTGTAAATGTCATGTATGAAGAGTGGTATTAGGCAGGTTAGCTTGTACAGCATTACAGTAATCGATACGTGAAAACAGATAAAATGACGTAGAAATTTTCAATGAGCATTTATTTAAACCATAGATATAATATGCCAGATTCTACACAATTTGCAAAGTAAGATAATAGACCTTTTCAAATTATAACTGACTTTATGACTCCCAATTTATACTCAACAACAAAAGAAGCGCAAGTGATATACAAAATAAAGGAAGATAAAGACGTTGGTAAGTATTTTGAGATTTTTCAAACTTTTGGTCACTTTTATTGAAGAGGATTCCTCTGCATGGACTAAACAGTCCCGTTGGAGAGAAACAGGTTGAATTTGCCGTGAAAAATTATGTACTGGGGTTAAAGGGTATGTCCATAAGTCGGTGATGTAAACTTTGAATCAATAGCGTATGTGCCCGCCATTTGCGTCCACAACAGCTTGGCATATGTTTGGCATTGATCTCACAAGTCTGTGAATGATGGCCATCTTCACATTTGCATCAATTTGTGTGATGGTTTGCAGCAGCTGAGGTGCTGTTGTTGGTCTTGGCTGAAAACGATTTAGTTCTCTTTTGATGTTGTCCCAGAAGTGTTCTATCGGGTTGAGGTCTGGGCTCAATGAGGGTCATGATAGCACCCTGACATTGTTCTGATGTAAGAAGACTGCAGTAGCTCTTACAGTATGGGGTCGAGCATTGTCCTGATGCAGAATAAGGTATGGGTGTTGCTGGGAATGAGGTATGATCACAGGCGCCAGAACCTGTTAGAGGTAGCCCTGTAGAATAACACCGTTACCGTGACCAGGTCCAATGTTCTGGAAAACAACGGGTCCCAAGAGTTGGTTTACGCCGATTGCACCCCAGATCATTATGCTGGGACCAACCCATGCATCGACCTGCAGGACGTTGTTGTCAGCAAACCGTTGGTTGGGTCTTCTCTATATCCGGATTGTTCCATCTCCTCGACAGAAGCAAAAACAGCTTTCGTCAGGGAATATGGCATTTCTACACTGTGACCAGGTCCAGTTCAGATGTTGCTGAGCCCACGCCAAACACTGCTGCCGATGTCTTGCAGAGAGGACTGCGCGTCTCAAAGGTCGACGACAGTACAGTTGTCCTTCTCGAAGCTGGTTGCGCACAGTCTGACCTGAAATAGCTCTCTCGTGGTTTCCTGTGAGATTTTGGACGGAGCTGGTAGCTCACATGAAGTTGTCTCGCATGTGATTCTGCAGAAGGGCACGGTCTTGGCGTATTGACGTCACTCACTGTCGGCCAGTTCTGTGAGCATCACGAGTACTTCCAGTAACTTGAAAACGTCTTCGGAGTCGACATATTGATGAAAGGGACACACTCATGGCAATAGACACATCTGTTGGACTCTCTACAGCCTGCAATCTGCCGATAGCCGTTTCCTGTTTTGCTTGGGTGAGTCAGCGGCCCGCTGACTCAAAACACTCGACTGAAGAAAGCGTTACGTCCTGTCAATTTATACCCCTCGGTCGGGTGATCACTTTTCAGAGGATAAAAACTGCTCACCAACTGGCATGCTCAAGAAAATACTCAGTTTGCAAGTTATACTTTGCCGCCATATTATGACCTCATTTTATACTGTGAACATAAAAACATTTTCAGCTTAGTGACATGAGCTCACGACATCTCTGCATACTAAAATTCGGTCAAGTCCTACATTCTAGCGAAAATGGGTTATTAAACACCCGCATCTTTAAGTAGCTGTACGAATTGCGTAACTTTTGCTGTTGAGTATATTATAATTTGCTAATTGTTTTTTTTTTTTGGGGGGGGGGGGGTTTGGGGGGGGGGGGGGTTTGTCCGTTTGTTTGTTGGTGGTGGTTGTTTTATTGGGGGGGGGGGGGGGGGTTGTGTGTGTTTTTTTGTGCTGGTTTTTTTTAAATCTCTAAACTACAGTTTGTCGTTTTCATTACGTAAGTGATCAAATGTACATCGATGATTTTCCTTTGTGCCACATAACCATCCAGTTCTTGACATCATCAACACGCCAACTCATGGCGGCAGCCAATGCAATAACATCTAACAGCCATCAATGCCTTTCTCCCCTGGGAGAGTATTCGCCACATACAAGCTCCTTTCATTTCTCTGTCCTAGGCCATCCTTCCGAGCTCGTTCCAAGCGAGCTTCATTTCTCTTATGTCCCTTTCCTCACATCTCCTCCAAGTTTCCGGTGGCCTACCCCTGCCTCGTGCTCCCTGTGGGTTCCACGGCAGCGACTGTCTTGTAATGTTTCCGCTGTTCTTTCTGAAGGTGTGTTCCATCTATCGCCACTTTCTTAGTTCTACTTCTATAATATTAATATTCTTCTGTCCTGTCCTTTCCCACAGCTCTTCATTTCTTATTCTATCCTGCCACTTAATTCTTAGGATAGCCTACTCCTCACACATCTGTTGATGAAAGTCTGGACTTTATTCAGCACTGTCTTTGTTGTCTTCCTAGTTTCACAGCCGTAGGGGAGCACAGACTGTCAACATCTGACAGTGGAAGGAATTAATTACTTAACAGCGCATCATATTATGTGAAGGCTTCATGTGATAGTTATAGTGTGTTTTCTAATTAGGGTGCAAACAGAGTGAGCCCGTCACCGTTTCGTCGCCGTTTTGTTTCCAGCGAAACGATGGGTCTAAATTTTACGCAATATGAATTGCACTACGTTGGCAGGAATGTCGCCGTTTTAAAAACCAGCGCCAACCCGTATTGTAGGCCTATCTGTGGCAGACCCGTCGTTTCGCTGGCGTTTTCATTCGGCCTGCGTGGAACCATATTTTTTTCTCTCGTTCTTCAAGCAACGAAATACGATGGAGGTGGAAGCTTTGATAGAGGCTGTTGGAAAAGGCAGGTTTTATATGACAAAGGAGATGGCAATATTCTAACAGACTTTTAATTAATCATAAACGGAAGGAAGTTACAGAAGAAATTGGAATTGATTGATTCATTATAGATCTCTCTGTCTCATTTTTTTTTTGGTAAGTGTTTTACGGCGCTCGCAACTGCGTACGATCATTTGAGCGCGCGGGACTCACCTAATACTTTTAGTTGGTAGGAAATTTTGAATCTTTGCCCGGGTGGCAGCCGAAGCCTACTCTTATCGATTTTTAGACTACCCAGGGATCATTAACGTGCGCAACTTGCACACGAACCCTCTGAGATTTTTCGCCCTTGTCCGAGAAGGCTAGGTTAAGATCTTTCCTACCAGAAGATCAGGGGTGTGGCTGAAAGGCAACAGTAAGAAGGAGCCAAGGAGTAGCAGAAGAAAGGTTGCAGAAAGAGTGAGGAGCCCAGAGGAGGGGGCAAAGGAGGTGAGGGGATTATATACTTAGTATCACTTATTATATCATTTATATTAGGGGGGGGCTCTCGTGGCCTAGAGGTTAAGGTGTTGGCCTCTCATTCAAAGGTCCCGGGTTCGAATCCGGGTAGCAACCAAAGAATTTTCTTCTCTAAATTTGTCTCCTTTCACCTCCTTTCCTACTCTCTAGCAATGTTCTGTCGTCTGCTTTTGTCTCCTCTTTTTGCCCCCCACCCCTTCCCTCTCTTTGTC
>NW_004797343.1:799941-808729 GCF_000002075.1 Aplysia californica
CTTTTCCTTCTCGGCGTTTATCGAGGATCGAAACCTCGATGTTTGGGACATCTCTGGATCTTCCGTCCATGGATGTTTGTGTAATGCCGCAAACCCTCCAGCAGAAATTGCAAATGCGAAGCTATATAATCTCCTAAACTTTTTGGGAATTTACTGATCTATTTTCCTATTTATGTTAGCGGCCTAGCTTTCATTCCGTTTCGTCCACAGCCAGTTCGAACTTTTCTCTGCCGTTTCTGAAATGCGCTTGATGACTGCCTTTCTTTTCTGGCCTTTAAGGTCTAGCTACCCCAGTAGTGTGAATGTTGAGACTGTGGCCCACTTCTACTGGCATGACCTTGAAATTGATTCAAAAGATCTTCATATTTTGTCATCTTGAACTGGTGCTGTTCTTTTATCTTGCTTTCGTATGGAGCAGTCAGCTCGATTAGGAAGATCCAGGCATCAATTTCTGAGAAGAAAACGATATCTGCGTTGAGACCTGTTCTCGTCTTAATCATAGGAGGGTAGTGGCGCTACTCAGGGAGATTTGCAGCCTGTTCTCAATCCTTTGCTGATCCTAGAAGGTTTCCACTCATTGAGCTACGAGGCGCTTGCTTTCTTCCAACTCAATTCTTCATGTTCAGCACTCTGTTTTGCCGTCATGTGTATCTGCCATCATCAAAGGATACCGCACAGGAACTGAGGACATGTTCCATTGTCTGTCCCTCCTGGCACGATGGACTGAGGGGGATCTTCTTCCTGTTCCCGCTTCACGAGATTAATCCCCTGTTTCTCTGATAACGAAACTATATCTCAGAGTTGCCAAGTGCCACACGTCGTTCCACGTAAGGGATTTTTGCGAGGCATCGGTCCGGTTTGTCTGTTGACCCTGCTGCGACTGTTGGGCAGCTTTCTGGTATCCCGTCTTGTCTTCGGTATCCTTCACGTTTTGGATCTCCACGTGTCGCTGTTCCTTACCGTGTGCTTCACGTTTTGGATCACCACGCATCGCTGTTCCTTACCGTGTGCTTCACGTTTTGGATCACCACGTGTCGCTGTTCCTCACCGTGTGCTTCACGTTTTGGATCACCACGTGTCGCTGTTCCTTACCGTATCCTTCACGTTTTGGATCACCATGTGTCGCTGTTCCTTACCGTATCCTTCACGTTTTGGATCACCACGTGTCGCTGTTCCTTACCGTGTGCTTCACGTTTTGGATTACCACGTGTCGCTGTTCCTTACCGTGTGCTTCACGTTTTGGATCTCCACGTGTCGCTGTTCCTTACCGTGTGCTTCACGTTTTGGATCTCCACGTGTCGCTGTTCCTTACCGTGTGCTTCACGTTTTGGATCACTACGTGTCGCTGTTCCTTACCGTGTGCTTCACGTTTTGGATCACCACGTGTCGCTGTTCCTTACCGTATCCTTCACGTTTTGGATCACCATGTGTCGCTGTTCCTTACCGTATCCTTCACGTTTTGGATCACCACGTGTCGCTGTTCCTTACCGTATCCATCACGTTTTGGATCACCACGTGTCGCTGTTCCTTACCGTGTCCTTCACGTTTTGGATCACCACGTGTCGCTGTTCCTTACCGTGTGCTTCACGTTTTGGATTTCCACGTGTCGCTGTTCCTTACCGTGTGCTTCACGTTTTGGATCACCACGCGTCGCTGTTCCTTACCGTGTGCTTCACGTTTTGGATCACCACGTGTCGCTGTTCCTTACCGTGTGCCCTACACCACAAAAGCATCTTCTTGCTTCCAAGTCCGTGTCTTCCAACATGGGTATCACCCCTGACTTCTTTGGGCCTGGGGTTTCCTTAGGCATCCATCATGGCATCCAAAACTTTCCACTTTCTGCAAGTCCGTGTCTTCCAACATGGGTATCACCCCTGACTTCTTTGAGCCAGGAGTTTCCTTAGGCATCCATCATGGCATCCAAAACTTTCCACTTTCTGCAAGTCCGTGTCTTCCAACATGGGTATCACCCCTGACTTCTTTGAGCCAGGAGTTTCCTTAGGCATCCATCATGGCATCCAAAACTTTCCACTTTCTGCAAGTCCGTGTCTTCCAACATGGGTATCACCCCTGACTTCTTTGGGCCTGGGGTTTCCTTAGGCATCCATCATGGCATCCAAAACTTTCCACTTTCTGCAAGTCCGTGTCTTCCAACATGGGTATCACCCCTGACTTCTTTGAGCCAGGAGTTTCCTTAGGCATCCATCATGGCATCCAAAACTTTCCACTTTCTGCAAGTCCGTGTCTTCCAACATGGGTATCACCCCTGACTTCTTTGGGCCTGGAGTTTCCTTAGGCATCCATCATGGCATCCAAAACTTTCCACTTTCTGCAAGTCCGTGTCTTCCAACATGCGTATCACCCCTGACTTCTTTGAGCCTGGAGTTTCCTTAGGCATCCATCATGGCATCCGAGACTTTCCACTTTCTGCAAGTCCACAATATTAGTTGAACTGACCTGACCAGCTTGTCCTGTGAATTTTCAAGCATCACCAGCAGCCTTGCCTTGCAGGTTTGTATTCCTCCACTGTTGATTTTAGCGGCTGTCTCAGCTTGGTCTGTCGGTAGTACAGAAGCCAAGGAGAAACACCAAGCAACTTCTTGGTGAATTGTTGATCATTAAAATTCAGAAGACAGGCTTCGTTCCTGAACGTCAGGGCCTAGCCAGGCAGTTACGCCACAACGCTTCTCAATCTCAGTGTCAAATTTCAGTCGTATTTGTGCTTTGTCCATATATGTAACTAAACAGCGAAGAAAAGGAAGATCTTTCATTACCTGTGAAATACAATGCCTAAGTAATTAATCAATATCGCATGGAAAGAATGGATAAGAAACAAAACTGTCCCGTTAGTTAATACAAATAAAATCGGTCATGGAGCATGTTGAACATCAGAGAATTAAGTGATTCGGTCATCCGATAAGACTTGCACCCCCCCCCCCCCTCCCCCAAACTTCAAAAATGAGGTTTTAAGGATAAAAACCTCCGTGTCAGCTGTACGAGCCTACAATGTCAAAGAATCAGGATAGAAAGACAGTGGATAGGCCACAAAAAACTGACTAGATGGAGTCCAACAGAATAACATATTAATGAGAAAACACCCTCCTCACTCTTGGGCTAAAACAACATCTAGACATGGATTAAATATTTTCTACTACCAAGATGTTTCAAAGCCTATCACACGTCCGCGCGAGACTTGGGCGTAACCTTGTGTTAGCGCGTGACGGCCCGTGATACGAGTGCAAACAAACGTTCTAGCACTCTTGGGTTGAAAGCGAGCAATTTTGTCTGGGGCAGTGCAAGAGAGAGAGGGGGGGGGGGAGGCGGGGAGAAAGAGAAAAGGAGATACAAAGAGAGAGAGAGAGAGAGAGAGAGAGAGAGAGAGAGCGAGAGAGAGAGAGAGAGAGAGAGAGGGAGAGAGAGAGAGAGGGGGGAGGGGGAGGGGGAGGGGGGCTGTTATTATGATAAGAATTATTGATTCCTGTCATTTTCTCTTTCCGTCGGTTCACAGGCTGACCCTGTGCAATACTGTCATTATTGTACACATGCGACCAGCTGAGTCACATCTCTCACCTCTTGTTGCTCATGCATCGTATCCAATTTTCCATATAATATCCCATATCCTAACCTTAATTCTGCAAGTACGATTCGTTTTCTTTCATCTCATGGGGTGGAACGCTTGAAGCAGGCCAAAATAGTAAATATACACCACTGCCGTCAGTGTACAAATCAATTGTGCTGTTCAAGCACATGTTTTCACAAGCTTGATTTAATACTGTTTTATTCAGAATCAATGTTTGGTTTCCATGAGATTTCTTTGATGCATCGTCTTCGGAAGCGAATTTAATTTTATTTTCCCTAAGTATACCTTTCGTCCAGCACGAGATTTCTACTACAGGGATTCATAACAATAGTATGATGTCAGTTTGGTCAAATCATTTCAGTCAGAGTCAAATTTTTACGTAAGAACAACGTGACTCTGTTTACACTTCACCAGTCATCATATTTCAATGACCAAGGTGATGGATAAACAACTGGTTGTTATTTTATATCGCTAAGAAAAGACAAGGACATTTTGAATCTGTCAGACATTGTTATAAAAGATCGTAATATCAAGTTAAAAAGGAATTGTAAAGCAAGTGTATCTCCACAATACATTCACTTCTTCAGCTGGACAAAGAAAATTTACTCTCACAACGCAATGTCATTATTTGTCTTGTAATTCTGTAATTAACATGATGTCGACCAGTGACAGGGGGCTCTCGTGGCCTAGAGGTTAAGGTGTTGGCCTCTCATTCAAAAGTCCCGGGTTCGAATCCGGGTAGCGACCGAAAAATTTTCTTCTCTAAAATTGTCTCCTTTCACCTCCTTTCCTGCTCTCTAGCAATGTTCTGTTGTCAGCTTTCATTTCCATTTTCTGCCCCCACCCCCTCACCTCCTTTGCCCCCTCCTCTGGGCTCCTGGCTCTTTCTGCAGCCTTTCTACTGTTACTCCTTGGCTCCTCCTTACTGCTGTCTTTCTGCCACACCCCTGATCTTCTGGTAGGAAAGATCTACACCTAGCCTTCTCGACACTAATAATAACCATCGTTGTGATATCGAATGACTGGACAGCAGCTGCGTGAGTTCGATTGGTAAACATCGTTCCGCTTAAAATCACTAAATAATATTCATCGTTATTGTTTGTTGATTTTCAGTTTTCTTGGCTTCATTCTCATCCACAGTAACCCCCGTCCCCCCCCCCTCTCTCTCTCTCTCTCTCTCTCTCTCTCTCTCTCTCTCTCTCTCTCTCTCTCTCTCTCTCTCTCTCTCTCCCCCCCCCCCTTTTTTCCTTTTGTTCTCTTAGTTTGTATTTTTTTAACATTAATTTGGGTTATCTTTAAACAAACTCGGCAATTCTTGTTCCATAATTAATTTAGCCTGTACCAATCTGTATCGCCTCCTCTCCTCCCTAACAAAGTTGTACACACACACACACACACACACACACACACACACACACACACACACACACACACACACACACACACACACACACACATACACACACACACACACACACACACCAAGCAGTCGGCGATGAAACCAACCTCACGTCGCCAAGTGACGTGGCCCATCGCTCGCTAAGCGACAAAGCAGGCCCGCCACGGCATGAGACAAAAGCCCATAGAAGAATTTTATTGCTATATCTTGGTAATAAAGAATCTTTGCATTGGTGCATATAAATAAATTGCACGTCTCCTCGACATCTAGCGAAACAAAAGGATAAGATAAGATAAGATAAGATAAGATAAGATAAGATAAGATAAGATAAGATAAGATAAGTGTTTACTGTCCAGATCCTGGTACAGTAGCTTGGTGTTTCATCACGTAAACACAGACAGTGGGATTAGACTGTCTCTTCGACTTACCTTGACGTTTTGAACGTAAGTATTCCCAGGCTTGTCGATGGGGCGGATGATGAAACTGCGTCCAAGAACACCTTTCCCGGAATATTTCTCCTGGAACCAGTCCGGCAAAGGTAGTGACTTCCTGGTGAACAGATTCACGGCCACCGCCTGGGCAGTTTCTCGGAAAACTGGCTTATCCGGGACGTCTGTCAGAAAAAATTCCGTGACGAAAGAAAAAGAGGATTTTCCCACGTTGCCGAGCGAGACTCTGGCGTCCAGAGGCCACTTGATGATGTAGGTGTCCCACAATGCCTCTGACATGGTCATCTGGGCGGAACAGATGAAGAACATCCGGTCAGCTGTAGCTTTATCCCAATCGAGGAACTCGTCCCCGGCCTCGTTATACGGCTGGTGTAGAATGTACAGGCGAATTACCACCGCCATCTGCTGTAAAGTTTCCATGGTAACCAGCCCTGAAACCCCCCAAAAAAGAGAAAACCCAAAAAATCACAAGACTTTCAAACCGGTCAAAGAAGATCACCCATCGTCAAGGGGGAAAGTGAACACCGTAAAAAGGCGATCTTCTTGGACAATGTCATTATCATAATTTATTTCTTTTAACGCAGAAAGTAGGGGGAGGGGGGGGGGTGAACGTTTGTACATGTGATTGTTTAGGACAAGTGGCAATTTGAGCAGATTTATCTCTACTTGTATCACTGTCCGTGAAAGAATGGGGAGAAGAGGGCTGCTACCAAAATAACAGTGCATTGAATAAAAACACAGATTGTATCATTATTCTAAACTAGTACACCAGGTATACGCAAACGCGTAAAAATCACAGGCCAGATTAAGAGAATCCAAAGATCTTGCGAGCCAAAACAAAAGAAAATTTAACTAAATCCGATACAAATTTCATACACAAGTTCTCTAAAGTGAGATCAAAACTGACACAAAAGCAATGTAGGTCTCCAAGGGGCATTTCATGGGGTAAAATATTAGATGTAATAATTGTTTGCAGCTTGACTGGAAACTACTAATTTCAATTTGTGATTTTATTGCTATTAATTATCAAGTCACCACGGGCCACATTCATTATTAATACGTGTAATTACTGAAGGGAAGTGATGATTTTTGACGTACTTCTAGGACAGGGTCACTATAAAGTTAACAAAACAAGGAAGAGAACTGGGTTGTTGGAAGTGGTCGTTTGCACAGATGGATAAGTGGCCGTTAGAGGTTTACATGTAATGACCCTCCAGCCTTCATGGGCGCGAGGTGCTGTTGCACATTCTATTAGATCTACGTCTTTGTCTTCCATGATACTCAATAGTAATTCTAACGTACACTTCAATATGTTTAATACAAACTGGCCAGGAGCTGTTTGCTGTCATGTGCAGCACCCTGATTGTGTATGTGAGTTTTTTTTTTTTGGGGGGGGGGGGGGGGGGGGGGTAAAGCGTCTAGCACAACGAATAGGCCGACCACCTACCTAAGTACGAACCTTTTATAGGAAAATGTAAAGTGTGATAAAATGGACCATTGTGGGCTTTTGGTGCACTGTACTGTAAGACCGAAAATGCACTAGCTCCGCTCGGCTGGTGGCTGCAAATTGGAAGCGGTTGAAGGATGCTAAACCTTAACTGTTCTATACTGCACCCACCATTCCATCGCCTTTGGGGATTGACCTCATTTGATACAATGGCGCTGTCTAGGAAACAACGATTAGCATTGCTGTTGTATTTGCGAAAAAGGAGGCAATACACACGTGCTCACCAGTCTGATTAATTATGGGGGAAAAGTAATGAATACACTGAAAATATCAAATCTTTCGCACTCAGGTGTGTGTGGGGGGGGGGGGCTGTTCGGGTACGCTGAGCTCAAATCTAACCTGTAAAATGCGATTTGATGCCATACTTTACATTGAGGGGAGGGGGGTGTCCGGGTACGCTGAGCTCAAATTTAACCTGTAAAATGCGATTTGATGCCATTTTTGCCATTTTAGATTTTGATTGTTCCTGTCCCGGCTAGAGTGATGATTCATTTCCTGTCCAAGACCGGCCGTCCTGACGGATAGAATGCTACATGCGACAATCAAATGCAGTGTCTCCAGACCTCTACAGGCTGGTCCAGGACTTGGTACATGTATAATAGGCACATCCGTCAACTCTTTGTTTTATTAGTAACCTTGGCACGCTGCACTTTGTCCGTCAGTTTTTGTCTTCAAACCGGCTTTGTATATTATCGGCCTAAAGCATCTATTTCTTTTACGCTGTGAAATTATTAAGTTACAAAGACAAAGAGAAAAAAACACTCATTATCAATACCGGAACCGTTTAGATCTACTTACATTTATAGTTAACACAGACTGATGCAAGATTACTGGTAAAGTTCATGATTTTTTTGGGAATAATATATTGAAAGTTTGTAGTTACGTAAAGATGTATTCCGCCTATCATTTTTGGGCGTTAAAGTTAAGGCTCATGGTGTGCACTCTTTGCAGCGAATATATAATTGAACTGGTCGCTTTTAAGGACAAGCGGGCTAATTCAGATTTCGGGGGTTGCCAGAAATCTTGACCTACACCAAAAGTGCGCTTTGCCCTACCTGTCCTATAGGAGAAGTTTGGTTATATTGATGTTTGTACATATTTGGTTATAGGAAAAAAATCTCCTTGTCTTTTAAAGAAACTGAACAAGGGGCAAAAATTTTACCTTCGATTCTCTCAAAACAGCATTTTTCGGGATAGCCCCCTTGTGCTTAAAAGCGATCCATTGCAGAGAGTGGAGAGCGGCGGCTTTGGCACTCATTGACAGTGCGCAATCTGGGAGTGCAACTCTAGGACTTCAGTTTTTGTAGGCCTAAAAGTTTTATGGCACTTGTAACACAATGAGGAGGTCATAACGATATAGGTGACGAAGATTAGAGAGGTGTTACAAGAGAGTGACAAACACAAAAAAGGAAGGAGGAGAGTTCAGTTCGAGAGATGTTTGATAGGAACTAATGAGCAAGCACAACAGAGCACCCGCCAACCACTCACGTACAAAAAAACTCTATGAGTACGCCACACTAACGGCGCTATACTCACCGAATTTGTCATGCTTCGAGCCTCCAAGTCCTGGGAATCTCACCGTGGCCGTGTGCTTTTCTAGGTCCACTTTTAAGTTCTTTAGACCCCAGTTTCTCATATAGTGCAAATACGTGTCCTTTGCCCTTCACAGATGGGGGAAAAAGAAAGAAAGAAAGTCCACCTTATTTGTCAGAACAGCAGTCAACGTTGAAACTTTTACGCTTCCATCGAGATATTATGTGTGGAATGAGGGGGTGCAATACGTTTTTCTGTGACAACAACTCAACTACTGCTACTACAATGTAATGTTAGTTAATGGGGGAGGGTGTGTGTGT
>NW_004797343.1:809453-812262 GCF_000002075.1 Aplysia californica
TTTTAGCCCTCGTTTCAAAACGGGTTTCATCTTTCAGATCCCAGGCCCAACCTACTTTATATTTTTTTTCTGTTTCGTCAATACTCAGAATTCGGATTAATTGTTTTGTCGCCCGTTCCTGTTTATGGTCTGTGAAACGTCCGAACGGCCGCGTATTATAGCCGGCGACTTCAGTCTGTTTGTTGATCTAATCACCCCTGATGAGATTAATAAGGAATTACATGTCGTTTATGCTTGCGTACAAGTCTTTCTCTTCCTTCGAGTTTGGGCTGTTACTGGTACTTCTGTCCACTTACGTACCCGTACAGTAGAGATAACCCTACATCCCACATCCACACGTCCAAACAGAGACTGATCTGCGCGGCACGCGTTTCAATATGGTAAGAATTAATTTTGAATTTTGCCCGAGTCGCAGCCGAAGCCTACTGTTACATTGGAACACCAAGGGATCTTAAACGTGCGCAACTCGCCCAAGAGACCTCCGAGATCTTTCACCCTTTCCCGAGAAGAGTGCATATTCGACCTTGCCTACCTTAAGATCAGGGATGTGGCTGACAGACAGTAGTAAGAAAGAGCCAAGAATAGCAGTAGAACGAGACTGGAGCCCAGAGTAGGGGGGGGGGGGGGGCATGTTGTGGATCAAAAAGTGGAGATGAAAGCAGATGACATAACACGACTAGAGAGCAGGAACGAAGTGAAAGGAAAATATTTTAGAGAAGAAAATAATTGTTCGTCGCTGTCAGGTTTCGAACCCGATACCTATTGAATGAGAGGCGATTACCGTGCCTCTAGACCACGAGGGCTCTTCTCTGATTTGTTGTAAAGAAAATGCGGCATATAAATGTAATGTATTCTTATTATTACTGCTACTACTACAACTACTACTGCTGCTGCTGCTACTGCAGTTTCTACTACTACTACTACTACTACTACTACTACTACTACTACTACTACTACTACTACTACTACTACTACTACTACTACTACTACTGCTACTACTACTACTACTACTACTACTACTACTACTACTACTACTTTTACTGCTGCTGCTGCTGCTGCTGCTCTCGCTGTTGCTACGGCTGCTGCTGCTGCTGCTGCTGCTGCTGCTGCTACTACTGCAACTGCTACTGCTACTGCTGCTACTACTACTACTACTACTACTACTACTACTACTACCACTACTACTACTACTACTACTACTACTTCTGCTGCCGCTGCTGTAGCTTCTACAATAACAATAGTTTCAGCGACAGATCTGTCCGAATAAAAAGAAAACATAATCCCCCCCCAAAAAAAGATAAAGAGCCTCACTCTCTGCTGACCATGGTGCGTTCCTCGACTCGTCCCTTGGACTTGATGAAGAGAACTGAACACGCGTAGTTTAAAGTTCACTATCCGTCCGTCGAATGGAATGGAAAATAGAAATACAATAGCCCTTTTTATACGTCTGGCAGAAGAGACGCATACAAAGTGAATATTTTTACATTAATTTATTCGCATGTCGCACTTCTATTAGAAATTGGAAACAACATTCGAATTGGCAGCTACTTCACAGGTCACGAAATCCAAAGATTCAAAGGGATGCGTTCATATATAATTCATATATACATCTATATAATATGCTGTCAAAATTGTCCAAGACGGCCACCCGTTGTCTAGGGGAAAAGTGGTTGTTCAAGGTAGGTAGACGCCCTTCTCGGTGCCATTATATTATTATATTAATAATATTATTAACAATATTTCTTTGGCTTTGGGGGGGGGGGGGGGGGGGGATGTTTGTAGAGGTGATTATCTTAGACTGTAACACATAAATTGTTTATTTACAGCTCCTGCCTCACACATCGAAAGGTAAATAGGATAAGATCGCACAATCTGGTCGGGGTTAAATTGAAGTTCGAAGGTTATCCTAGTATGGAGGGTCGAATATATGGACAACAAACATCTCATGAGTACCTGCTGTACAACAACAAGTTTTGTGCTTTTCATGATAAGGGACAATATGACTGTGGTGTTGACTGGGGATAAGATAGGCCCTGTGATTGTGTTTATGTGACAAAAATCTACCTTTACTACAATAATTATGCTGCAGTGGGCTGTGAGTATAGATAAATTAAGTGAGACGATCGCTGGTTACTCCAGGTTTTGTAAAGATCTTCTTCTTCTTCTCCTATCCCGTGGTGGGGCAAACGGGGGCACTACTGCATCTGAAAACCAGCTCTCGCCATCTATTTTTGTCCTCTGATTTCCTCAGATTGTCACCCATCGTCTTTCCTGTCCACTCTGTAATGTTGCCCTCCCATCTCCTTCTCTGCCTTCCTCTCTTTCTCTTTCCTTGTACGGTTCCTTGCAGGATTGTTTTGACAATTCCTGTGGATCTTGTGACATAAATATGCCCATACCAGTTTAATTTTCGTCTCTTCACTGTGGTCAGTGGATCTTCATGCTGCCCCACTGTGTTGGTGATTCTCTTTCGTACCTCAGCATTTGAAACGTGGTCTTTGTACGAGATATCAAGGAGTCTGCGGTAACATCTCATCTCTGTAGTATGAGTCTTTTTCTCGAATTCTGCTGTCAGTGTCCACGACTCGCAGGCGTATAAAAATATTGAGATGACCAGTGAGCGCATTAGTCTGATTTTTTAGTTGTGCGTGATGTTTCTGCACCTCCAAATAGGCTTCAGTTTTGACAGCGCAGCTGTTGTTTGCGCGATTCTGGAGAACATTTCTGGTTTTGAGCCTTCATCTGAGATGATTGATCCAAGGTAGATCTATTCGAAGCTGTTGACGGTCTCAAGTTTCTCGCCCCTGAC
>NW_004797343.1:812634-814745 GCF_000002075.1 Aplysia californica
GGGGGGGTCGCCAAACCATTCTTGGGGGATCGCGAGATCATTCAGGATTTTGTGCTTAAATGACCCTCTGAAAACTAAAACATGGCTCTTATTCTTTTCCTGACAACTTTCATAAATACGGTTCCCTCTTTAATTGACTGAAATAAGAGAAAAAACACCTCTTCAATTGGCTGAAATAAGAAAAAGTGTAAACACCTGGACTTCTAAACAAGGCCAGAGAACAACAAGGCTACACCAGTTTGCAATTCCTGTTTATGTAGGCCAATCAATTGATTGGTTTGCAGAGTTTTCTTTTGTTTCAATGTGTAATTTAGCCTCGCCATAGAGGCCAAGCACAATTATGAGATCTCGTTTATGACGAGCCACAGGAGTGCTGTCTTCGGAGAAGGGGGTCACAGGGGGGAAGCATTGTAATCAAGAATATTTTCATCGGCATGAAGCAAGCTTGAAAAAAGAAGACTTGACTTCAGAGGACAATTTCAACAACAAAGTGTGTCGAGCTTAGGGGCTTCATTTTTAGGTTGCTTTGGAAATAGCAAAACAAAAGAAACCACACACACAATTGGAGATACACTTATAAAGCCTTGCACAATAAAGATGGCGCAGCTGATGCTAGGTGAGGCTAATGAAAAGAAATAGCAGCAAGTTTCTCTTTCAAATGATACTGTCAAGAGGCGTATTTACGCATGTCTTCAAACATTAAGAATAAACAGGTTGTACAGGAGATCAAAGCTTCCCCCATGTTCTCGTTCCAGCTTGACAAATCAGTTGATACGTGGCATCGTGCTCACAGTTACTGATCTTTGAAACAGATGTGAAAGAAGAATTTTTATTCTGCACCCCACTGGACACCACAACAATAGCTGGTGATGTCATGAAAAAGGTATCCTCATTTTTTTTTAAACGAGGGTCTTGAGTGGAAGAATGTGTGTGGTATTTGTACTGATGGTGCCCCAGCCATGATGGAAGTCGGGCTTTCCGGCAAAAGTGAAGGACAAAGCACCACACGCTAAAGGCATTCACTGCATGATACATAGATATATGCACTAGCTTGCAAGGCTCTCAGTCCCACTTTGAAGGAAACGTTGAAATCGACTGTTAACATTATCAACTATGTGAAACGCAGCCCCCTAAATACACGACTGTTCAAGGAACTCTGTTCTGGCATGAGTGCAGATCATGAAACATTGCTTTTCTACACTCAAGTTCGATGGTTATATTTTTTAAAGGAAAAGATGTAAGTCGGGTCCTCGAGCTGAGAGAGGAGATCAAATTATTCCTGGAAGTTCAAGGAAAAGATGAGCTCCGCAGGCATTTCTCAAATGATTTGTGGATCCCAACACATGTAAGATATGTTTGACTAGATCTACCGCAACAAACTCAATTGAAACTTCCAGGTCAGCAGACACACTTTCTACAGTTTAAGGACGTTCTTGGTGGCTTTCTTTCAAAAGTTCAGAATTGGCACCGGAAAGTTACAGAGGGAAACATTGCTATGTTTGCCAACCTTTCGCAGCTGTTAAATCCAGAGGCGACCTTGTCTGCTGATCTTCAAGTTAACATTGCTGCACATTTGAAATCACTCGAAGATGAGTTCAAGAACTATTTTCCTGACCTTGACTGCGGTGAAGCAGCTTTTGTGAGAAACCCTTTCACTCCTGGACTAGACATCACTGTCATTGCAGATGACATTCAAGGTGAGCTTTTGGAATTGAGACATGATTCGTCGGCACACGACACGTTTCTGGAGAAATCTCTTGCATAGTTTTGGTGTTCAATCTAGGAGTCATAATCTCAGCCCTTCGATTGTCCCATAGCCTCAACTTAAATTTACGAAAGTGGATTTTCTACCCTTGTCCAACTCAAGATAAAAGCAAGGAACAAAATTAAGCTGGATGTTGCTGATGATATATATGCGCCTTGCTTTATCCAAGACTTCCCCGAGAATTTCAAGACTGGTCGCTGAACTACAGGCACACCCCTCTAACTAGTGGGGGTTTTTTTTAAATCTGTATGTATGTGTGTGGTGTGTGTGCGCGCGCGTGCGTGCGTGTGTGTTTGTGTGTGTGTGTGTGTGTATGTATGTGTGTGTGTGTGTGTGTGTGTGTGTG
>NW_004797343.1:815445-818136 GCF_000002075.1 Aplysia californica
ATTGTTACTATTATTATTATTATTATTATTATTAAACATGCAACAGCACAATATGTGCATGTACAAATGTATCAGTAGGACCTAATCTAATAGTAATTAATAACAATAATATTCTGAAACCTATTGTATACGTTTGTAATGTAGCTCTTTTGTGAACAGAGGTAAGGTTGTTTTTTTTTAACTTCCGTTGTTTGGGACGCTTGCTGTGAACCTACCCCAGCTGAAAAATGTCTCACAACAATACCTGCAGGACGAAGGATACGAATCCGGTCTTAAATAATAAAGTAAGCTAGATCTGCATTTTTGGGAGGACTTCCGTAACGAGCGACCACTATGAGACAGAGAAGAATTGAGGGCTAGGGGTAGGGGTAGATCTAGAAATCTAGGGGTAGGGTTAGGGTACGGGTTAGGTTAGGGTTTGGGGTTAGCCTAGTTAGTTAAGTTAGTAGGGTTAGGCCTCTTCTTTATTGTGTTTGATGGGGTGGTCGCTCGCTTCCGCTTTTTTAAAATCTTACTTTATTACGTCCTGAGAGTTACTGAATCTGGTGCTTTGCCAGATATAGAATCTAGTACAAGTTTATCTTTGCTTTATCTAGACTCTATATTATAGTATAGGCCCTGATCTAGCTAGAATCTAGATATTTAGATCTAGATCTAGATCTAGATAGATCTGGATTTCTATATCTAGATTTTTTATATATATTATTATAATTCTAGCTCTAGATTTAGATTCTAGATCTAGAATCTAGATTTAGTCTAGATCTAGATCTAGATATAGATCTATATAGATCTAGATCTTATATTGACTTACTTATGTTGTTATGTCTTTTAAAGTTTATTGTATTATACAGTAGTCTCCGCCTAAGATCCCGGTGCTCGGGAGCAAGGAAAAGCGGGATCTTAGGCGAACCGGGATCTTAAACGACGAACCCAGGGAAGAATCTATGGTGACCCATGTTAAGGCTTACAATCGGTAAAATGGTCTCCCTCCACTCTAAAATGAACTGACGTGACCGCTTGGTGGGTTTATGACGTATGGCGAGCAAAGAGTGGTTAACCTTGATGACCTATCACAGGGCATAGTGGGATGAGGCGTGCCATTTTCACTTATTATCCTATCATGAGGCTCAAGATCTACGCTTATCAAGTTGCCCCTCCCCTTCCCCTTACCTGTCGAAAATGTATAGCTTTCCATCTCCCCCAACCGCTTTTGTCGTACACACTATTACGTTGTGAACACACCAATTAAAATTCAGTCTGTCTCGCAAATTCGGGAGTAGAAACAACTTCTCCAATGGTCAGGGAAGAGGTCACGGTTCAATGTGATCCCGCCAGGAGCGAACGTGTAGGCCCTACCCACCCAGCGAGTGATGTAAGTTTAGGGGGATAGCTCAGGTGTGAGTGAGATGTTCGGGGAAAACAAACGTGTCGGTCAGTTCACACCCCGGTGTGATCCCGTCTGGGGCAAACATTGTATCACTTCATCGAGTTTTACAACGTGTATGTGATCACATTCACGATAGTGGCTGATCTTTGACGCAACGGACAGTTTATTGATCTCAACTTTTCACTCTTGGTTGATCGGCTGTTCCGCCCGGGGTTTTTTCTGCAAATTATGATCTGAAATGCGGGATCTTAGCCGAATGTAGACCTTCAGAGTGAATCAGAGCAGGATCTTAGGGGTGACTTTTGTATAGTAAAAATTCTGTTTTCTTAAAACAGCGGGATCTTAAGCGAACCGGGATTGTAAGCGGTGGGATCTTAGGCGGAGACTACTGTATTATCGAATATTACGAAGTGACTATTTCTCCGAACGTTCGGAGAAATAGTGTCGATCTTTATTTCTCCGAACGGTTTCCGGCTTCCGGTCTCATGATTTTTTGCCTATTTATTGCGAGAGTTCGGCGCCAACTTTCATTCTGCCTCTGGTCTGTGAAGGAACACCGCATGGCAAGCCTGCCTACATACACCCTTCAGTAACACCCACGGCTCACCCACCACCATCATGCACATGTGTACACACACAAACTTATACACACACTAACTAAACATGATCAGTGGGCAACTTTTGAATGTATGACGAGCTTAGCTGTGGATGGAGAGACAGTGTGAGTGAAAGAGTGGGTGAAATGAAGAATGTACGAGCGTGTCCACAGGCGACAGCAACTACTACTACAAGACGACGACACCGACCCCCCCCCCCCTCCCGGCCTGGCCCACAGCTCACGAACGAAAGGAATGTGGTTAAGGGCACTAAGGCAGTGTTTTATCCGTTTTATCTTGCCTATATTATTGTCCATGGTTCGCAGGGTGCAAGGGAATGAGTGAGATTTTCTTTGTGTGTGCCTGGAGGGAGGGGGTGGGGTGTGAAAGTCATGCGGACGGGGATGAATTGCGGGAGAGAACACAGGAATTGAATGGATGAGTGAAACTGAAAGAGAGGAACGACTCATGAGCTCTGGAGTGAAAGGATCCTGTGTTTCTATTTTTGTATACTTTGAACTGTTACTGAATAAAGGCTGAAATAAAGCCCGAAAAACAAACGCACACACACACACACACACACACACACACACACACACACACACACACACACACACACACACACACACACACACACACACACATAGGAGCAAATTTTTGGGTCTATATCTATTTCAATTTTCAAGAGCTAGTCTAGAGATTTTTAGA
>NW_004797343.1:818236-831649 GCF_000002075.1 Aplysia californica
GAGTGTAAAAACGTGAAAAAGAAAGGTTTCACAACAGAATGAAATCAAAATTAGAACAGCCCATAAACAACCACAAAAATTAACAAATAAGGGCGTGTGTTCACCTGTCCGAAGAAGATTGGCTGTTTTAACCATAAATGTGCATACATTTTTTTAAAGTGCAGGATATTACATATATGTAAATTATGGAATCACACACACACACATTAAAGGGCCTGCCAGTGTCAGTCCATGTAATCGGTTTTGGTGGAACGTACACTCTAACATAACACATTTAAATCTATATATTCTGAGATTATAAACCTATATATATAGTATAGTTCTTTAATTTTTATTTGGGCCTTGATTGTTATTTGAATTTCTATTGATTTCCAGGGTACAGATGGTTCCAGTTTGACACTCACTGCTGTGGCCCTTCAAGACCATTGGTCACGGGCACTGTCCCTGGGTCCAAACTTTGGACCACGCAAAGTAGGTCTTGGACCGGCTGCCCGGGCAAGACATAAACCTCAGGCCAAGTCTGTCATTGATACAGGATTGAATAGAGGTACTTTACTAACAGAATAGCTTAGCCTACTACTACTATTTTTTTTTATGTCTTTGTTGCAAAAATGAGACTTAAATTACTGCCTATTACATGTACAGTCCGTGCCGGCTATAAGCACGCCGGCTTAAAGCACGTTTCGGACTCAAGCTCGCTAAACGGCTCTTACCGAATTTTTGCTATATAAATTACACGCCTTTAAGCACGGTAACTTCGGCTTCAAGCACGCTTCATTTACAAGACAGTCATACTTTTATGATGACCCCTCGAAGTTTGAACACAGCAGTGGAGTGTGTTAAGAGAAACACAGAGAACGCAAGTGATGGAGACACACACTCACACGGGCGGAGAGAAAGGCAGAGAGATGCACACAGCCGCGCGCGTGGACATAGGATCTAGTCTAGGGCAAAGTTACTTTAGTTACACACAGACTAAAAAATACAAAGAGAGTCAGGGAGACGAGAAAGGGCGGCTGGCTGCAATTTCACCTTTGACTCTCGTTTTCCATTAATCCTGATTGTGTATCACGCACGAGGTGGGATGAAGGCGGTGGTATGAACGTGGCACAGCGGGCAGTGGTACACACATGCAGTGTGTAGGCCTCGTGTACTGTATCGTGACTGGCCGTCTGAATTAAGTTTTCATTTCCCATTCGACCTCAAAACAAAAACAAACAAGCAAACAAAAACTACCATGGCGGGTAAAAATAACAGCGCACACTTTTGCTGGACCGCTATAGGCCTACTTACAAACAAAGGGAAATAGCACGGGAAATGTTCTACCTGAAGCTTAAGCTTTCTCCCGATGACCGTGCTTAAAGCCGGCATGGACTGTATTTAAATCAGGCTTACGTTTGATTGATTTTTAAGGTTACTCACTTATTAGTTCGTTTTGATGTCAAATAAATTTAACAATTTAATACTTTGCAATCACACAGCCAGAAGTACAAAATACCCCGTCAGTTCACCCAGCCAGGAGAGTGACTGCAACAGACTTCTCGGGTCTGGCGCAGAATTGCGCAGCGCCAGGTGACCGAAACGGATAATTTTCACGAGTGCATTATTGCGCCAAGTGACCCAAAGTATTGAACATCTGAGAATGTGATAAACCAGACAGAGAAGATGGTTCGAGATTGACCATAAGGGCCACAGACGGATGTGATTAATTAGATGTCACAAGTAATGCAGATTCGACAAAAGGAGATAATGTGTCGATTGTGACTGGTGCAGAAGGAATGAGAGAACATGGTGAACCAGGTGTATAGAAAGTAGTTAGGAATTGCTCTGACCACTCGTACGCGTCGATGACCCGTCTTGAAACAGTGTGTTCCATTGTAATCAAAGCTCATAAACGGCAGGATGATGTATACGAGTTCTGATCACGTGCTCTTCTGGGTAGGGGTGGATTTACGAGTTTTGTTTACTTACGATAAAAGACACTATTATGAAATTTTTTCAGGTAATCTTTGTGTTGGCATGTGCACCGTAATCAGGAGAATGTGATTGTGTTAAAAAGTCGATTTGGCAAAAATTGTCGCTTATGAAGTCTGATCACGGGGCATATAGGCCTATGCTAGGTGCGTACTTTATGTAAACCGATTGTCCTTGAGTATGAAAACAATGGTAGGGCCTATTCACCTTTGTGAAAGTGAAATTCATGTCATTTTCTGCTTCCTGAGCTGGTTTACTTGAATGGCCAATAAATTGTTTAAAATCTTTTCAGGAAAAAGAAAGCAAGCGAAGGAGGAAGGGCAAGAGAAAGAGTATGTTCTTGATGAAAAGTTGCCTCCTCTCACATTAGGTATGCATGTTGTTCCCTTTTTCTGGTAAAATTACTAGCATCTAGTCACATTGGGGGCATTATTTATAGGAAGAGTCTAGGGGGGCAGGATCTTGGTCCTCGAAGATTAAAATTGTGGTCTTTTCATTCTAAACCTGGGTGGGTTATTTATCCAAGAGAGAGAGAGAGATAGAGATAGAGAGAGAGAGAGAGAGAGAGAGAGAGAGAGAGAGAGAGAGAGAGAGAGAGAGAGAGAGAGAGAATGAGAGAGAGAGAATAAAAGACAGACGGAAAGGAAGGGACAAAGAAAGAAAGAAAAAGAGGGAGAGAAAATGTGTGTGTGGGGGGGGGGGGGGAATTGAGAGAAAGAGAGACTGAATAAGGCTACTACTTGACTACCACACTATGACATTTTTGTCTCGGACAGGACTGTCCTCTCCCACCGTGGATTTCTTGCATGTCAAAACAGATACCGCACTAGGACAGGAGGACTGATCCGGTGCATAGGGCGGATTCTTTATTGTTGCCCAAGGCAGCATAAAAAATGCATTCTAAAAATTTCCTAAATATTGTCCAAATGAAAAAGATAATAAGATTTTTGTGATCAGCGACCCAAAATTTGCAAATTTCACATGGGGAACGCTATTTAACGCCCGATTACGAAGTTAAATTATATTTTTTGTGTGCATGTGTGTTTCACTATTCGGCCGGTACTAGGCGTAGATCTAGATTGCATCTTGTCTTTTACTTTTATGTCTCGATTGCCACCGATGCAACCATCCCCGCCATTTTGGGAAAACGAAATGACAACAATTGGAAGCAGAAGGAAATGATTCGTGAGGTCACGCATGCGCAAAGCAAAATATATTCATGGGAGACACTTCCTTATTTTTATAAGGAATTTCATTCTCTATTAAAGAATTCAAGATGCAGTTCGAACTGAGTTGAGACTTTGCCGTTTGGTTTTTAAGTTCAGTATTCATTGTAGCACAAGTTGTACATGTGTCCTTTTATTAGCGGACAAAGAGCTTATACATTTTTGACGAAACTAAATGCTCATGCTCACTTTCACCATTACCCACTGACTTGAGGGACTCTGAAAAATCTAAGCATCATGCTTTGAAGTAAACATCATCACTCAGTTAGTCAAAATTACACCTCTCTATTTATTTTACTTCTTTTAACACCTTTTTTTGTTTAACTGCCAGCAATATTTTTTTTCTCCTTTTTTTGTGTGTTTTTTTTAAGCTCAAAAGTTTGGTCTGGTTCATGCTCCAAAACCTCTGTTATCGGAGCAAGAGTGGAACCATGTCAAGGCCAAGTCAAATCAACGAGATGATTCTGGGGAACCTTGCGTCATCTGCAAGGAAGACTTTGGCCTTCAAGAACAAGTTCTTCTCTCCTGTACGCACGTCTTCCATAGGGTAATGTTTGTGCTCATGTCAGTCCAGCTGCCCCTTGTCAAGCCTTTGTCACATAGACCCATCATAATATTACTATAGTTCATTTTACAATATCATTTATGATAAAGGCAATTTGTAAAGAAATCTGTATTTGTGAGGCATTGATTGGAGAGAAATCAGGTCCTCATCAAAATGTTGTAAGCAAAGAGAGCAGTATTTTTTTTTTATGGTTTGGTAAATTGAATAGAATGTTACTTTTTTGGCTCAACGCCTTTTATCTCCTTTTCAAAATACATTTGCGTGTTGATTAAAAAACACAGATTAAAGACACACAAACAAATTTTTAGTTTTCAAGGAGTCTCAAGCTTTAGAAGTCGCCAAACTTTGATGGTCATTTTTTGTGCTAATTTTTCCGCTGCAACCAGGTGACACCTACCTCCTTCAATCGCAAATATCTCAGCTGTTATTCAAGGTAAACGGGTATTTTATTCATCGAAAGACAGACAAATGAACAAGATTTATGATGATAACGTCTCTACTTGCCCGAAAGGTTTTTTAATTTCAGTTGCTGTTGTTGTTGTTTTTATCGATCCAGCAACAGCTGGGTTCTCGCCCTTCTATCCAATGCCATGTAGTGATAAGTGCAGGTTTGCTGCAGTTGCTGTAATGTTCCATAGAGTGTATTGTCAATATTAGGTCTCGGAGGGAGAAGGGTAGCTCTGATGTCATTTAGGGCTGTGCAGTGGAACAGGTGATGACCCACAGTCTCATATGCATAGTCACACAAGGGACACATTGGGGGAAGTTCCGGGTTTATTCTGTTCAGGTGGAAGTTGAGCTGTATATGTTCTGTTCGTAGGCGGAAGATCGCGGTCTGTTTCTTTCTCTGTATGTGGTTGATATTGTCATTCCTTTTCGTTGTGGTCATATGTTTGAAAACTGCTCTGCCTGTCTTTCCCAGGGCCCATCTGTTCATCCAATCTTGTTTGTCGTTGCTTTTGATGATTTGTTTTGCAGTGCTGTATGAAGTTGGAATGTTGGGTTGTTCCTGTCTAGATCCCCGTTTGGCAAGTGTGTCTGCTCTGTCATTTCCAGGTTTGTCTGAGTGTCCGGGGACCCACTGCATTACTAGGTTGATGCCACAGAATGTTATCAGATGATGGGATCCAAACAGTATATGGGTCAAATCTTGGTTTAGATGATGGTCATTTTCTATGGCTTGTAATACTGATAGTGAGTCAGTGAAAATCACAATATTCTGTGCTTTTCCAGGATGCGTGTCAAAAACTGTGCGGAGATGGTACAGTGCTGTTTCAATTGCCATCATTTCTGCATCATAGTTGCTGCATTTCTCTCCACAGGCTGCAGAGATCTCATTGGAACTTCCATCTGGGTACTGTATTAGTATTCCATATCCGGCTTTGGTTGTGCCTTTGAATGCTGAGCCGTCCGTATAGACGCGTATCCAGTCATCTGAATAGCTGTCGATTGTTTGATGTGATGCAAGCATCAGCGTCACTGGGTCTGACGATTTTGTGCTCTTGTCTCTGATAGATGTAAAGATTGGCTTTTTTAAAGAAAGGTGGGGAGGGATGTTTTGGTTGACTCTTTTGGTTTCTTTTCTGTTTGTGGTAGATGGTGACTCTCCATTAGTTCTGTGATGTGATGCTTGATTGACTTTTGTTGAATTCGTTTCTTTGGTTTCCATGTTTCTACTAATTTCCTGTTTGGGTGGTTGGGGCACATTCTTTAAGTTCTTTCATGTAGCTTCAAAACTACTTTATCTCTGCGGATTCCCAGGGGTTCAACATTTGAGAGGATTTCGCACGCGGCGGTAGGTGTGGATCTCATGCCACCATTTATAAAACAAAGGGCATTGTTTTGGACCTTGTCAAGGGTGCTGCAAGTAGTTGTACTGCACATAATGAGTAGGCTATTGCTGTATTCCAGGGAAGATCGGACATAACCAAGGTGTAGAGCTCTCAGAGTTTGTTTGTCTGATCCCCATGAACTGCTTGCGAGTTTCTTTAAAAGTTGGAGTCTTTTTTTTGCCTTGTTCCTTATGTTCTCCACTTGGCTTTTCATGGTTAGCCTATGGTCAAGTTTGACTCCTAGGTAAGTTGGATGTTCTTCTTTGGGGAGACTTTCATTTCCTATCTTCAGTTTGAGATTTTCTTTGGCTGCTTTATGGCTCTTCGTGAAGATGGTGTATACTGTTTTCGTGCAGTTTATTTTAAGTTTCCATTTCTGACAGTAATTGTGGAGCCTCTTGAGGTCTTCATTTAATTTCCCTGCTCCTACTATCATGCTGTGATGTGTCTGCCAGAGAGCAAGATCATCGGCATAAAGAGTCTTTTCTGATTTCAGCACATTCGTTACATTTTTAAAGAAGATCAGGAACAAAGTGCAACTCAGAGAGGAACCTTGAGGTAGGCCTTCCTCGAGGACTTCTCTTGACGAGTGGGCATTGTTTACCTTGGTTTCAATGTTTAATTTCAGTAATTTTTATATATGTCAGTTTTGTAATTTTCATAGCTTTATTGATTTATTGACTTCCTTGTATTCTCACTTGCTTTCTGTTTTGATTATCCTAGGCTTGCCTTCAAGCCTTTGAGAGATTTACGGGAAAAAAGACATGTCCTATGTGTCGTCACGAGCAGTATCAAACCCGGGTCATACACGAAGGAGCTCGGATGCACAAACACAAGAGTGCTACTAGGTAAAAAATGTGTGTAATTATAACAAATTTTATGCCACTGGCTACCTGGGCCCAGAGGAAAACGAAATAACAGCAGAAAGACGGAGATTCTCATTAAAAGTCCTCCCCACATGAGAATCAAACTTGTGTGTCCTGAACACAACAGTACATTTGAGGAATATGTGTTCAGTAATAGGGTTGACAAGGTTTGGTTATTTGTGTCCCTGCCGGTCAATATCAGTCATGTGAAGGAAATTTCAAAACTGAGTTAACATTATTTTAAAAAACTATCACCTTTTCCCTACAATTTAAAACAAGAATGTTTTAGTTTAAATATGACAATATTTGACGAATATACATAACTTTTAATTGTGCGAGGTGCTGAAATACGAAAGGAGAAAATGGCCTCCGAAGTAGAGCAACATGTTTCCACAGCAATGGGGGTCTTAGAATTGAGATAGAGACTTGAAATTTAGCAGTTATCTTGGCTATGCCACTACAAGGTAACATACAGAAGTAGAAAACCATTCATTAACAGTAAAAAAAATTATGAAAAAAAAAAGAATTTTCACGAGAATGGACTTCCCATCAAATGCAACAAAATATTAGATTATACTAGGTACCAGATACTAAATTTTCAAAGTAGCTGTAAGTCAGATTCATCTGTTTCATATAAAAGGCCTATGTCTCCTGAGAATTTTGGTACCATACTTTTATTTCTCAGTCAAATTTTAAGAGAATGGCAACTGTTTCAATTTAATGTGGTAATCAAATATTGCTGAAGTCGGTAACTGGCTGCAATCCCATGTTTGACAGATAATAAAAGAGTACCAAGTGCACCAAACATCTCTACATTAACAGAGTACAATTATTATAACAAAGAAATGAAGCCTAATTTTTTTCATGACTGTGAGATCATTACAAATCAGTATTGTATTGCCTCAAACCCGATGATCGGTTTTATTTCAATTAAAACACTGAGAGTTAGTTGTCTCGCCAGCAATGCACCTGCCCTCGCGGCGAGCGAGTCGGCCCAATACTGTAGTATACTGAGTGCTCCTGGTAGTTTCGCGGATGGATTCATGTAAAATAATTCCAAGCCGATAACTTTATTCTAATAGAAAAAGAAAGGTTCTTTCTATTGGTACCTTTTTTCGACGGTATATTACACTTTTCGTGTTTAAAATGATCTTTGAAAACTTAGACGCTTTTTTTCAAGGTTTTCTATCCAAACGCCAAACGCCAAAAATAATAACCACAGGAAACCACGCTCAAAGCTGTATAGTTCTCCGCCAATGAAAAGATGGTATTTAACCATCAATCTTTCTGCAAAGCATTCGAATGCATGGGTGTCAATTTTGAACCGGCCCACCTCGCATTCCGACCTCGAGGGGCTTCCCTTTCCACAGCGATTCTCCAGCTCATACTCAGATTATAATATACAAAACAACTTACACTATTCTAAAGAAGGAAATCTGACCTTTTTCAAAGTGTTCAGCATTTGGTATTTTATAGCAAAAGAGCAAAGAAACTGAGAATTGAATTACTTCCATTCTACCGAAACCACGCACTCGGAAGGCCATGAGTCGGCTTACTTGCTATGTTTGCGGTACCTAATTATACATTTGCTCTAGCACCATAAATACACGAGAGCACACACACACACACACACACAAACACACACGCACACACACTCATACACACACATACAAACACACCAACATACATACACACACATGCACATAGACCGCCTCGCTGGCCTCTTGGTAAGCTAGCATCTGCGTTTGTTGCCATTTTTTTGTCCAAAAGTTACTAAAAGTTGCCACAAAAAGTGGCAAAAGTTGCCAAAAAAGTTGCCATAAATTTTTAAGCTTTCAACTCTCTGTTCTTTTTCTTCCTCGTTCTCGAACAACTCTCTGTGATGACGTATATTGCAATATGTTGATAGAGGTACCAATCTCAGGCACTAGAATTTCTTGTGCTCAGTTTCAAGCATCCAGAATATCATTTGTAGTCACCCGGAGTGTAAAAACGAGAAAAATAAAGGTTTCACATCAGAATGAAATCAAAATTAGAATAGCCCGGATAAATAATTGCAAAAATAAACAAATTTAATTAGGGCGCATGTCCACCTATCCGAAGATTGGCTGTTTTAACCCTAAACGTGTGTAATTTTTTTAAAAGTAGGACTACATGATATTACATGTAAATTATGGAATCACACACAAGGGGCCTGCCAGTGTCAGTATTCGGTTTTGGTGGAGACACGCTCTAACATAACATATTAAAATTTATATTTTTAAAAGGGTAGGCGCAGCATAAAATTAAATGACATTATATTATGCTGTATAAACACAAGAAGAGAAAAATAAATCCTAAGAATATTTTTTTGAAAAATTAACACACCAACAAATTAAAACACAACAAAGAGGGAAAAATAAAAGACAGACAGCAATATAAATAGTATTGTAATGTAATGTACTTATATTCTCCGCATGAAAATAGATACACATGGACATCTTAAAGCGTATCAAAATACATGTGTAATATGTTTTGAAATAGCTTTGTTATTTTATCTTTTTTGAAAAATGCAAAAATCGCGGCCGCGATTCGCAGACCCAAAAATGCCTAAAATCGCTGCCGCAACAAACGCAGATGCTAGTGTTAGGAGTCCGCTTTGAGAGATCTAGAGGAAGGTTAATTAATCTTTTAAAAGCGCTAAAACACAATGAAAACGAATTTTTAAAGTCAACCCAAGTGTAAAACTAAAAGATCAACAGACGATAACAGCTAGCAGGGCACACCCACACAGTCAGCTGTTTACGTAAACAAGCTTGAAGTGACCTAGAAGTTGCCGTTTTTACTCCGTTTTACCAATCAGAGTTGTCTACATTTCAGACCATTCATGCTCGAAAACAGGTCAAAATCTAAAAATAGTTGCGAATGAAGAACGTTGAAGCAAAGATACTCCAATGTGGAGAATCTTTGGTTGAAGCAAAGGTGGCCACGAGGAAATGGTTAAAAAAAATAATCTCACAGCTACACACTAGCAAGGTCCAAATTCCTTTATCTCGTCACCCAAGCTCACAACAAATCACACATACCTTCAAAATAAATCAAAATAAAATATTTATAGTCGATTAAAGTTGTTTATTTTTATCTTATATGAAGCAGAAGACACCAAACTTTCAATATATCCAAAAGCAAAAATTTCCTGGAAAGTCACTTTTTTTGCCTTTCGAGCCTCATAGCCGATAAATAGAACCGTGCATCTTACGACTGATATTGACCGGGGCAGACAGATTTATAGTCTTCAAATTTTTTCTAATTTGTATTCCTAGGCTAAGACATGGGGGGTTGTGTAAGTGTTTTACGGCATTCGCAACTGCATAAGGTCATATAAGCATGCAGGACACGTTAAACTTTTTCAGTAGGTAGGGAATTTTGAATTTCGCCCGGGTGGTGGCCGAAGCCTACTCTTATCGATTTTAGACCACCAAGGGATCTTTACATGCGCTACTTGCACAGGGGCACTCAAAATTTTTCTTTTATATTATTGTTTTTGTTGGTTTTCGTATGATCCAACAGCTTGTGATCTTTCACCTACTGTCACAAAATTTTATGCTCAAATGAGGTAGGGCAGCACAGCTATTCTGTTTAAAACATTTTTGGTTTTGGGCTGTCAGAGAAAAAAAAGTGGACTCCCCAGATGTCGTAAAATCAAATGACTTTGAAAGTATTCTCCCAGATCCACCCATTTGGGGAGTTCATTTTGACATTTTGTTAGAGTTTTGACTGCATTTTTTAAAAAAAGCATTCTTGTTTCTCTGTTTTTCTTCATGGATGCTAAAAGAATCCAGTCTCAATGGAGAGGATATGTTGTGAGATGCTGGTACAAACAGTTACGTGCAACTGTGCCACCCAAAGACCCGATGCTCAGAAAAAAGTTTTATGAAGAAAAGGTAGGTAGACCTCTTTTGTTTTTTTAGTAAGAGTTTGATTGTATTAGCTAAATAATTCAGTTGTATAAGTGTGCCAAAGTTTAGATGTACTAGAGTAACATGCAAAAGAAAGGAGGAGAGGCAAGGATGATAATGTTTGATAGGAAAGAAGAAGCAAACCATTCTGTTGCGACCCGATAGAATCAGGCGCTCGTCAATTTTGGGGCATCTGGAGTTATTGGTATAATCTTAAAGCTTGTTCATTTTATCATCTTTTGATGAAAAAAATACACACCTATCTTGAATAGAAGTCTTCATATTTGCGATGGAAGGAGGTCGGGGTCACCTGGTTTCAGAGGTAAAATTGATGAGAAAATGGCCGCCACTGTTTTGGTGATTTTCAGAGTTTGAGAGTCTTTAGAAACTGAAAATTTACATTTCTTGTAATATTAATCGAAGTTTTTCAGTAAATCCACGCAGAAATATGTCTTCAAATAAAGTTTAAATAGACATAAAAGGTGTTGAACCAAAAAATAGAAATTAGAAAAACATGTCAAACTGGAGGATAAGTGCCCATCTTTTATTTCTTTAGTTTGACGAGCGCCTGATTTCACAACGATGCCTCACATATATTATATGTGTGTGTGTGTGATGACATGGTGGAATCAGGCACTTTTTGGGCATATGGAGTCATTGCTATCATCTTAATTACAGCTTGCATGTATGTCTTGCTTTGATGAAAGAAAAATCCATCTTTCTTGAACAGACGTCAAGATATTTTTGATTGAATGGGACGGGGGATCATCTGCTGTCAGAGATGAAATTAACGAGAAAAAGGCCGCCAAAGTGTGGAGACTTCCAAAGCTAGAGTGTGCTGGGGAATTGTAAATTTACTTTTTTATTAGCCTTTGATCTACGTCTTTGTAGTAAAATCCACTCAGAAATGTGTTTTTAAGTACAGTAGTCTCTGCCTAAACGCACGCCATACATATGCACGCTCCGCTCAAACGCACACATTCATCTTCTGACGTTTTTTTTTACTGTATAATTTAAACGTTCAAACGCATGATCACTCCCTCTAAACGCACGCTCCGCTCCGCGAAACACGCTGACAGGTAAAGCTTGACAAAGGAAAATATTCAATACAATCTGCACAGCCTGCATAAGAGTAAGACAAGTCTAGAAAACCGGATATTTGGTGAGACTGCCCCTCACACCGAACAAAGCGTTTTCACACCCAACTTTCCACAGACACATTCACATACAGTGGAACTCGGTTTCAACGAGATGAGATAGATTCCCCGTTTTTATTCTTCTTTAAAATCAATAAAAATAACCCGGATTCAACGAGCACTTCAATCAGCGAGCTCGGATTCAACAAGGTCGCTTCCAGGGTGAACAGCCCCCACAGACGTGGCTTTGCTCTTTTTTCTCCCACAACGAACTTTATCTATTCCCGGAAACCATCCATTGCACCTGAATCATGAACCATTATACACTTAACTGATTGCATGCGACCAACCAGCGGCCTTTTTTCATACCAACACATGCGTTGTGGCACGCTCACGTGTCTACTCTCGTGTGTGTCGGGGTTGGGTGGGCGGCCTGCACACGTGTGGCTGTGTGTTTGTGTCGGGGAGAGGGGGGCACTAGTGGTCTGGGCGATGAACGTCGCAGTTACAAACACGTCAGTCTTTTTTTTTTCTCTAGGCAACTGATCATTATTACAATGATAAACTAGCCTAGTCTTGACGTAGATCTACGTAATGAATTGTGCGCTGGTCTATGGAATCAAAAGTTGCCGTATGCTAGGCTCTTCACAGCAACACAACTTTTTGGAAACAATCGAGATGACACAGGTGTGTACATTTGAACGAATCGGTCTTTTTTTTTTTGCACAGCTTATAATATGCAGGCATTTCAGGCACTACTTGTGACTTCTCTTTATACATTACTTGCTCAGTGCCTGTAATTATCTACACAAAACCTTATGTTTGCTATAACGAACACTCGGATTCAAGGAGGTTTTAGGCCAGGCCTGGCGACCTCGTTGAATCCGAGTTCTACTATATAGGTCTAGGGCTGGTCGGTGAAAAGTTGGTGGGGGCGGGGGGGATCGGGGAACTGAAATGTTTTTTGATTGGAAATGTAGCTTTGAGAGGTTTCTAAGTGGAGTTTGAGTGACTGCATGTAATATTTAGTTAGAACTAGGCCTGATGCCCGACACGCGTAAATGCCGTAAAACACTAGACAGGCCTCTATAGGATTAAAGATTAGCCAAGTAAGCCTAATCAGCTGCGCTCCAAGGACTTATGACGAACTTTTTCAACGAATCATAAAAGAAATTTTTTTCTGAATATAGAGACTATGATTCTGATGTCGTCCATGAATTTACGGTCGTGGATGGTCGCTTGGAAAGCCACGTGGCTCGGCCGTCGTCTCTATGACTATCACCAACAGTTTCCTCTTAGGCTATCTGTTCCCGACATTTTATGGCGCATTTATTACATTGAGTCTGTCTTTCTCCCCCCACCCCCCTTTCAACGCCTTTGTATTCTTAACCCCAGTTGGGGAATCCTTCACCAAACTGTCTCATGTCGTCACAGTATCAGCTAAAATGACCCCAACCCTCCAAGGGAGGTCACTAGAGTAATACGGAATTGAGATGACTGCGTCCCTTCCTTTGCAAAAGTTCATGTAAACGCACGCTCCGTACAAACACACGCTAAGTAGCCGTCCCGAGCACCGTGCGTTTAGGCGGACACTACTGTACCTAGAACAAAGTTACGGAGCCAAAAAATGAATATAATAGTAGAAAAATTTACAAGCAGCATTTTAAGGATTGCTTGCTCAGTCAAGAACCTCTGATTTCTCAGTTTAAATCTTTGATGACATGTGAACTGTTTTCGCAGACACTGCACACAAAAGTTAGTGGAAACTTTTTTATAATGGAGCACGTTTTACACCTCATCCACACAATTTAGATCTCTGAAAAGTACACAACATCCTAGCAGAAAGACCGAGATGCTCAATAAAAATCCCCCCCCC
>NW_004797343.1:831749-839589 GCF_000002075.1 Aplysia californica
AAAAAAAACCCCCCCCCCCCCCCCGCGCGCGCGCGCGCGCGCGCTAGCTATGGTGTAGCATCTACCCTCTACAACACAGATGCCAGTTTAGTAGATCCTGAAACAACAGATTTTTAAAAAATGTTGTCTCTGCCACCACAGCTTTCCAGCATTGTTGACCGCATGATCAAGTCACTGGATATGAACATGGCACAGTTCTTACAGGAGATTGACAGTAGTGTCCAACAGAGCAGGGCAGTGTTCAGTCAGTGGGACGCGACACACCATGTGATTGACACACCCGAATGGGAGCAGATACAGCTGAAGGTGAGAACCTCTTCCTATAATGATAATAATAATGCTAATAATAATAATAATAATAATAGTAATAATAATAAGTATAAGTATAGCGCAAATTCCTGCTCAACAGCAAGCTCTAAGCATTATACAATCAATATAAATTATTACCACAGCAAACCTGATTGATAGCATTCTGAAACAATCTCAACATTCTGGGAAGCATACAGCGCAAGCTGCCTTAAATAGACACTAAAACACTAGCCTACTGACAAGACTCGCTGTATACGGCTGGATACCCTTTCACACCTGGGTGAAGTGAGGAAAATTTGTGTTAAGTGCTTCTCTCAAGGACACAACGTTGGGCCTGAGGTTCGAACCCCCTGAACTCACAACCTCACAGTCACGAGTTTGGTAGCCTAACCACTAGACATCCGGCGCGCCATAACAGCCGTCCCTCAAAATCTCTTCGGTCTAGTTTGGTTCCAGTAAGAAAAAAATGGTGTGAAAAATTGGTAGGTAGACCTTTTATTAGTTTAAAATACCGTAAGAGATTAACGGCACTTGCAACATAATAGTTCATATCATCATATATATATATATATGTATAAGTGCCAAAGTTTAGAGCCTTCTGCCCTTGCCTTTTCCTTTTTTGGAGTGATAGTACCCATGATGATCACCTGTCTCAGCTGACTACTTTTCTCCTCAACGATGGGTGGCCATCCTGGTTAGAGCAGGGGTGTCTGCGAGCTAAATCATAAATGCCTCCCTTCATCGAGTTTTGTGCAGTCCTTGGAAATTTTCAGTGATTGTTTTAAAAATGGAAATTAATGAATTTTCACAAAAATGATTGCAGTTAAGATACTAAAGCTATGGCTAGTTTTCGTTGTCAAATTTTACATTTTTGGGGTTGATTTCTTCAGTCTGATTGTTTGTCTAAAGTCTTTGCAAACCAGCCTTAAGAAGACTGAAACATGGAACATGCCACAAAGGCCAGCCTTCCATTCCTAATTACTATTACTATCCAACAACTAGCTGCAGGTGTGAAGCAGTTATTAAAACCACATGTCTAATCTTAGTGCGGCAATATCCAATGACCTTTCAATGGACTCTGAAATAGACAGACAGGTTGAGCTGCATTGGTAATTGTATGTAAGGCTGTCAAGATGAGTGTGGAAAAATTTTTTAAACTAAGAATCAGTACCACAAAAAAGATTGTCTGTAGAGCTTGTGTCTTCAGTTCCTTCCTTTATAGTGTTGATCTGGTCATAAAACTTGTACAAGTGTCATTTTTTTCCCCTCTTCCCTTAGGCTGTACAAAGAGGAGAAACTAACTGTCCTATCTGTTTGACTGAGCTTTACTTGACACAGAGTCAGCCAAATGAGTACACTGAGAACCCCTCAAAAGACCTAAATTCAAAGCCGCACTCAGTGGGTCACCACGCGACAAGAAGGAAACACGAAGACAGGAAGTTGTTGGAAAAATTGAATCATGATGTTATCGGGAGCCCTCAGACACAAACAGGAGCTGCTGGGAGTACAGATACAATAAACAAGACAAGCTCAGTATCTCAAGTGAAAAGCAAGAATGAGAAAATGAAGAAGGTATTTTCTACAGAAGTTCCAGAGCTAAATGAGAGCAAGAGCAGTGAAAGTGGATGCCCTCAGAAGAAGAAAATCCGAAGCACAGCGTTACTGTCATGCACACATGTGTTTCACGCTACATGTTTGCAGACTCTAGAAGACATTGCTATGCTGGAAATGAGGAACACTTGCCCTGTGTGTAGAGCTCATTATCAGAAGAAAATTATTGTCTACTGATACAGTAGCTTATTATTTCGACTGCTCAGTAGAAGACTTGGCCATACACCATTTGGAAAAGTGACATATGACTGAGTTTACACTGATCAGTCAATTTTATGTTTTACACTCTCTTCAACAATGTGAGATCGTTTGACCCTATCCATAGGTTGTGTTTTACTATCGTATCCATATGACGTGGGGAACTCTGTGCCACCACTTTCCAAAGAGGAAATTTACTCTTTAATCCGATTTGTACACTTTGTATAGCAGTCTGTCAAAATGATTTTTTGAGGAATACTGAAAGTTTCAAAGAGATCTTCGTACTAGAACTATTCTAAAATATGAAGAATACAACCCCAGGGGTACAAAATGATGACCTCAGAACGTACAGATAGGGTTAAAGGGTAGGACTTCCAAAATCAACGTCCGTCTCTGATAGGACCAAGCCAGTTACATGGAGACTTTGATAGGGTTTTCTTTTTTAATGAAAATTTATTTGTGAGTCGGCAGGGTTAAATCAGACGCTTGTTAAAATAATGAATTTAAAAAAACGGTCATTTTTCTGCACTTTGGTCATTTTTACCCAATTTTTATTTTTTGTCTGGATTTTACTAAAAAATGATTAAAGGCACAAAAAATTGTAAATCTGCAGTTTTAAGGACTCTTAGGTTTTAGAAGTAAGTCACCAAACTTTTGGGGGGGGTGTCATTTTCTTGCTTGTTTTACCTCCGACACCCGATGAACCCCACCTCCTTCCATAGCAATATCTCGACTTTTATTTTTTATTGTGGATGGGTATTTTTCATCAAAATGTAAGACAAATGAACAAACTTTCCACCAATAACTCCAGAATGCCCAAGAATTGATGACCACCTAATTCTATCGTGTCGTAGCACATTCCTTTTTAATTTTAATTTGGGTGTTTTCAAGCCCCATCGACAATTTAGATCAGTTAAGAGGTGGGCTTCGACTCTGTCAAGGCCAACCAGGCTGAAATGGGTATAAACGTCTCAGCCGAAAGACCAAGATATTCAGTTAAAAACTCTATCCATTGAGGAATCGAACTCGGGTCTCCTGTAATTTAAAGTAAAGTGCCTAACCACTACACCACAAACATCCGTATGGAGCTGTTTGAAACCTCCCAAAATAACCCAAGTTGAAAAACACTCCATTTAGGATTCGAATTTACTTTTAGTAAAAATTCTGCGGCGCTTGCAACACGAATAGGTCACATAAATTAGGCAGTTCCGTGAACGAGATCGGCTCGCGGCGAAATCGGCTCCTCGCCGCCCGTAAAAAACTGTGAGCGGCGGATTGCGTCGGTGATTTGGTGACCTCAGAAAATCGCGAATTTGTTTCGTTAAATAGTAATAACCACAACTTCCGATACATGTTTTTGAATATTTTAAAATCATCTACAAAATGGCGTCTTCCTTTAGCAGATCCGACTAGTAAAGCCAGAGATATTTTGATTTGAATTTAAGCCAAGTTTCAACGTTTGATATCTTTTTCCCCACTTGCCTGGCAGTTTTTTAACTTTTCTGGCAGTTAAAAATATTCTTTATCTTTAAAATAATCCTAGAATGGCTGTATTTAGCCCTGTCTAGCGGCGACTAGAGCCAGTGCACTTGATAGCGAAAGTTGTTTTTCTATATGCAGCATTGGCCATGCCGCGAAGCTGGATTGATTCGCTGAGTCGACAATGCGTTCGGTTTAGGGCTGGACAAGGAGTTGCTTTAGAACAATCCGGATAACATGTTAGTGCACCTCTTCGGCAAACCAAATGTTATGAACCGCTTCAGCAAATGGATCAGAACTTCGACAAATGGGTTAGCATCACTTCAACACTAAAATGTGCACCCACTTCGGCAAACGGGTCAGGAAAGAGAGTTAAGAGTCTGAATTCGGATGTTTCATTGAAAATTATCCGGTTATCCGGATATGATATCCAGATTTTGCCCACCTTTAGTTCTGGATCTTTGCCGCATCGCACTTTTCGCCTTCCTAGTAATCCTAGTCCTGGTTGTTTGGGGTTTTTTCTATTAAATATTTTCAATTTTCACTGAACAGGAGATCATTGGAGCGTACCCATGGTATATCTGTTCACAAATATTATGTTTAACACTTGTTTTCTTTTGCCAAGGTCTGTGCACAGTGATTTTGACTTTGAAAAGATTATTTTTATTATAATACATTCTAGATTTTCTAGAGACAATTTAAAAAATAACTTTGATTCTTTTGGCCCACAGTTGCACATATTATGTATCATGTACATTGTGCAGTTAGCTCTTACTAAAGTCTTACATTCTTAGTTTTAGTCTTTGATTTTGTATGCTAGCTTTTTCTCGTCTCTCAATTATCATTTCTATAGTCATCGTCACACGTAGTTGATTTATCTTTAGTAGAAAATTCTTTCCCTTTTTCCTCACACTGTTCATCACTACTAGTTTTATGTTCGCACAACTGTCTGGTCACAATGAAAACTACTTGGAATAGCATCTACAATCTAGTAGGCCTCTTATGTGATTTTCAATCAAATATTTTTTTCGTGCTTGATTTTTACCTCAATTTGTTCTTTTCTCCTTTTCTATCTAGTTCAGTTTGAAATTTTGTTATCCTCTTCTTATATTCTCTTTTAAAAATGTGTTGAATAAGACGATCAAAATGATACATCACACGTGCACTTCACCCATTCGGACTATTCCTTGTTGAAATATCATCGCTTATTTTCAAATTCATCCTTTTTCGGACACAAGAAAATTGACCCCGCTCTTAATCTACATACCACGTTAAAGAGATTTATGAGACAAAACTGTTTCTGTTTCTTTCAAAAAAGTACACATAATAACTTTTGATTTGATGCAAAAAACAGGAAGATATCTTTACAGGTTGCGAAGTTATGTACATTTTTGTTGATTTTTGTCCTCCTTTAGTCACAAAATACAGTGCAAAAAAGAACCAGATTTTTTGTGAAAAATAAAGTTTCAAAAATTCCATAACTTCTCAACCAATACAGATATTGACAAAATTCAAAAAGCACTGTGGTCAGTGTGGCAGGACCTTTCATTTGAGCATATTTTCATCAAAATTTAACAACTTTGAATTTTTCACTGAACTGCCTACATAAATGATTTACGCGAAAGTTTGAGGTTTTGCTAGAAACCAACAAACAGAGAAAAGAAAGAGGAGATACAAGGATGATAGGAATTTGAAAGAAAAGAAGAAGAAAGTGAAAGCGACAATATTATAATATACACCCGCCAACCACCGGTCGTCACACAATAATCCAACATTTACCTAATTACAGTAATAGTATTCCAATGCAGTACATATATACCATGAAGACCACTACTTGTACTACACTTCAACCTGTCCAAGACAACCACCCATAGTCAAGGAGAAAAGTGGTCTTCTTAGACAGGTGATCCTCATTGACAGTGCCATTATAATGTGTAGAAAAAACGCAGGGGGGAAGTAGGAAGTGGTTGTTTGTACTGGTAATTGTCTAGGACAGGTGGTCTTTTATAGACGTTTTTTTAAAGAGGTTCGACTGTGGTATTGGTTTAGGATATATACAGTAGTCTCCGCGCTTAAGATCCTGCTGTTTTAAGAAAACAGAATTTTTACTATACAAAAAGACCGCTTTGATTCACTTTGAATGTCTGCATTTGGCTAAGATTCCACTAAGATCCCACATTTCAGATCATAATTTATGGAACAAAAACCCAGGCGGGCACAGCAAATCAACCAAGAGTGAAAAGCTGAGATCATTGAACTGCCTACCGTGTCAAAGATCCGCCACTCTCATGTCAAAGATCCGCCACTCTCGGTAATGTGATCACATTAGCGTTGTAAAAATCAATGAAATGTTACATCGTTTGCTCCAGACGGGATCACACCAAGGTGTGAACTCGTCAACACATTTGTTTTCCCCAAGCATCGTATTCGCATCTTAGCTCTCCACCTATACATCAGTCGCTGGGTGGGTAGGACCAACAAGTTCGCTCCAGGGGAGATCACATTGAACTGTGAACTCTTCCCTAACCATTGCAAAATTGCAGCAGTTGTCTCTACTCCCGACTTCGTGAGACAAACTAAGTTTTAATTGGTGAGGTCACAACGTAATGGTGTGTAACTACAAAGGTGGGGGAACACTGTCAGATACAAAAAGCTATAAAATTTTGGACAGGTAAAAAAAAAGGGGGGGGTGGGATAACTGGATCAGCGTAGATCTTGAGTCTCACGATATGATAATAAGTGAAAATGGCATGCCTCATGCCACTATGATTGGTCATCAAGGTTGACTACTCTTTGCTCGTCATATGTCATAAACCCACCCAGGGGTCACGTCACTTCATTTTAGAGGAAGGGTAACCATTTTACCAGTTGTGAACCTTGACATGGGTCACCGTAGGTAAGTCCCTTAGTAAGTCGGTTAAGATCCCGTTTACCTAAGACCCCCCATTTTCCTTGCTCTCAAGCACTGGGATCTTAGGTGGAGACTACTGTATACATGTATTTATATATATTTTATTTTAAAAGCATACCCTTCCATGAAAGGCGTTTGTGAAAACTTTATAACTACAGAAATTTATATATGAGACGGTAAACAAACCAATATTCATCTTTGTTGGGTTTCCCTTCTTTTTAAATTCTTTTTTTGTGATGTAGGTGTTTTACATCTCTATCTACATAATTTATATCATTTAAAGAGGTCAGCTTCAATCCTACCTGTCGGATCTAATTTGGCGGAGAGGGGTGATACATCCCTACAGAAAGTCTGAGATGCTCAATAGAAATTCTCATCCCCAATCAAAAACAGAAACCGGGCCTTCTGCATGCAACAGCACAGCATGTAACCACTACACAGTCTCTCTCTCTCTCTGTTTTGTCGTTTAGGAGGAGGTAGATCTAAAGTTGTTCATTTTATTAGCTCGATCCATGGTCATTGATCAATTGAGCTATTGGCTTTGTTAATTTTTGCAAGAGTCTGCATCACTTGCAACCCGCTTAGGTCATAGAAGTGCCAAGAATTAGAGGTTATTAGAGAATAACAAACGAAAAAAAGGAGATATATACGGACAAAAGATGTTAAATACAAAAGAAGGAGCAAACAAGACCAGAGCACCTGCCAATCATCCAGATTCATGTGGCAATTCATAAATTTATATATTTCTTCGCCTTAGAACTGTTTTTTTTTTCTAAGTGTGAACCAAAGATTGCACTTTGGACTGAACAGTACGAGGCGACGATTTGTCAATTCTTCTCTTCTCTCAGCATCAGAGCCTTTTGTCATAGAGTATGATAGAGAGAACACATTCTCTATAATGTAGTCATGAATAATTCGGACAAAATGACACCTGTGACACAACAGCTTCATACATTAAAGATGACCCGATAGAAATGATCCTATTCAAATGACCATGCCTGGGGAATTACAAAAAGGTTGCTGAAACCTATGCCAGTCACCACAGCCCACGCCACCACGGTTTTAAATTCCCTTGTCCTTCTCTATTGCTTTGTCTTGCCACTTTTGTTATATTGTTAGACTTTGCAGGTCATGTCACTGCACCATTTGTGTGGCATCCTGGGGGAATCAGGCGCTCATCTAAATGATGAAATCAAAGAAACCAACATTTTATTCTCTCTGTTAATTTATCGATTTTTTTTGTTGTAGTCTTAACATGTCGTACAGTCACATAAAAAAAACACATTGCCATGAGGATTTTTCTAAAAATGTTGGTCAAAGGCACAATATATT
>NW_004797343.1:839689-853269 GCF_000002075.1 Aplysia californica
CTTTCCAGTTGACAAACAAAATTTAGGCTACATGTACATTTTTAGATAGAAGCTGTACAGGATGCATTTTATATTCAAACCTTTGATCTTTTTTAAAGTTAAAACACAAAAAACTCCTGTTTATTAAAGAATACAACAAAGAAATACCAGAACTGTTAAGTTTTTAGGCCAAAAAAATAACAATATGGTCCAATTTAACTGTGTTGATTTTAGGCCAAGAAAATGTGGTCTATAACAGTTTTTCTTCCTTTCTTTTCTTTTCCCAACCTTTAAGAGCATCATGGCTGACGTTGACTTTATATGGCCCCCCATGTCAACTTTCGTCAAGTTTTCACCGACGTCATTTGTGAACGATCCCAAACAGACTTTCATAATTAGCGTTTGTCGGAGTCTTGCACCCAGCCATCGATCTTGAAATAAATATAATCATTTAGCATCAGAACATTCAGGTCTCAAAAAGAAAAACACAAACTATTCTAACACGCACCTTGCAAAACATGCACACAGCAAAAGGATTTTCAAGGTCCCTAATTTTGTCTTGTACGTTCTTTGTAATATTTTGTTGGATTCAGTGTTTACAGAAAAGATCTCTTGCAGCTTGTTAGAATCTACCTTGTCCTTAAAACATGGGGCAAAAATATAATATGTAAACTAGTACAAAAAAAGGAAAAACATGTCATATACAGTCCATACCAGCTTTAAGCACGGTCATCGGGAGAAAACATTAGATCTAAGCGTGCTTAATGCCGAAGTGTGCTTGAGTGCGAAGTAGACATAATCCAGAGATTTTCAGGTAGAACATTTCCCGTGCTATTTCCCTTTGTTTGTAAGTAGGCCTATAGCGGTCCATTCAAGCTTTTGCAGTCACTGAACTTAAACTGCTATTTTCTCGCTAGTTTCATATCTGACAACAAGCAGTCGCCACTTCCTCCAATAACAAATCTTGACTTTCATTCAAGATAGACGAGTGTTTTTAGGAAACCGGCAATATCTCCAAATGCCTTAATAAAAGACGAACACCTGATTTCACCCCGTTGTGACACATATTTTGTTCAGCTTACAGTACTTTATAGCTCTGTGCTTTTAGTTTTAGTAAAAGTTATACAGCACTTGCGACATAAGAGGGTCATGTAAGTGCTGAAGTTTATAGAGTTGTTGTTAAAGAGTAACAACATACAAAGAAAAGGAGGAGAGAAAATAATGACAGATACATGTATTTAAGGAATGAAGGAGCAGACACAGCGGAGCACCCATCAACCACCCACCACTAAATGAAAGCTTCTACTTCTACTGAGTCTAATTACCTCCAGCATGAGTGCTGAATGAAGAAACATAATGAAAACTATCTCTATGACCAACACAGATAGAAATCAAGACGGTTTCACAAAACAATAACTTCAAACGACAGAAGGTGGATTTAAATTCTCTCTTAAATATTTTTCATATAATAATAATAACAACAGAAATTATTAATTGAAAATAAGAGTGAAATCAAGCAGGGCAACTCCACTCAATAGTACAAACAGATTCCACATTCAATCAAAAACCTATCGTACCACCATAAATTGCAACTACCTTGGAAAACATCAAAAGACAGACATTTCTGAACAATATCATACACTCAAGTTATGACCAAAAGACCAAAATTGTACGACTCGTATACGAGTTTTTAAATCAGACGTCAAAAAGGAAAGGAAAAGAGATCTCTTTAACTAACAAAGCACAAATAACGACTTCTCACTTGCTCGTCCACAGACAACCTCACACACAACAAACACACACAAAATATGTAGCTGAAGGAATAGCATACATTTTCGAGAGACTACATTATGGGAACCCTTACATTATATGAAGTACTCAAAGAAGTATGATACTTCAAAAAATCACTAAGAACTATAATAATAAAAATACACAACACAAATGAAAATGAGATTGAAAACATACATATATTGTAAGAAAAAAAGTTACCTTATAGGTCACATATGGCCTATATAAGCTGACCCTTCCCCCCCCCCCCCCACCACCATCTAACCTTATTTAGACCACATGTGGCCTATATAACCCCCCCCCCCCCCCACACACACACACACACACACACATTCACACCTTTTCTTCTGGAACAAGAAGTCCCACTACAGCAATGTTCTACAGTTTTCTGTGCATGAGTGTCTGAGTTGTACGATCCTGATGTAAATTTGCTCCACAATTCCGACAGCGAACTGACTGCCATTGGTAGACACTGCACACAACGCACCGGTCGGTAGGCAACTTAATAGATCTAATCTATTTTCCAAGATGGGAGAGAGAGAGAGAGAGAGAGATGCTCTTGTACTTGTAGACTCATTCAATCTCTATATTTATTTTCGGCTAACTTGCTGCAGAAACTTTCGTGGCATTCCTGGATACAAAATCACTACATGTATTAGTTTCTGACTTTCCGTAAAAGTGCATAAAACTAATAAAAGTAAATGCTCAATCGACCGGTCAGCAACCCTGGCGCCCCCGCTCTCCCCTGCACACTGCGATAACATGTGGCTTCGGCATCAGACGAGCGATTATGGCATTTGTGATGTACTGACTGACAAAAGAATTCACAGTTTTTTATTTTTTTATTTTACCAAATATTTGACTTTTGAATAGTGCAGGAGATAGCTAAATCTAGATTCCCTGTCTAGAATGAGTGGCAGTAGTAGTAGGCTAGAAGCAGCCAGAGAGCCTACATCTGCTAGATCTAACTTTTTGCTATGCCTTTGGGCTTTGGAACTGAAATAAAACGAATTGCACAGTTACTTTTTAGTTAATTTTATATTCAGCCTCTAACTATATTTTCCAGAGTTAATAATAAAAAAATCTCATCATAACAATCACTTTTACTTTTATTAGATACAACTTTTTAAAATTTTCTACAATTTTTAGTTGAGTAAAATCTGCTGTCAGCTAACAAAATGCCTTATTTTTCAAAGTAGTTTCCAGAAAAAGGTATTTTGTCAGCACAACCATTAAAGAAAAGGCGTTCTTACGAAAATCTGATTTACTAAAAAAAAAATTGTCACAGGTTTACTTTGATTTTTTTTCACAAAAGCAGGGTAACTGATCAGGCTATAGAAGCTAGATTTAGCAAATAAAAAAGTCTGGCGCCAAAAACGAAAAAAGGCATTTTGTCAGCTTAGGGCAGCATACTTCTAGCATCTGCGTTTGTTGCCATTTTTTTGTCCAAAAGTTGCCACAAAAATGGCAGAAGTTGCCAAAAAAGTTGCCATTACTTTTCAAGCTTTCTACTAACTGTGACGACATAATTATATTGTATATATAGAGGTAACTCAATCTAAAGCACCAGAATTTCCTGTGCTCTGTTTTGAGCATCCAGAATATTATTTGTAGCTATAGATTGTAAAAACGTGAAAAATAAAGGTTTCACAACAGAATGAAATCAAAATTAGAACAGCACGCTAACAACCGCAGAAAGTAACAAATAAGGGCTTGGGTCCACCTATCCGAAGATTGGCCGTTTTAACCCTAAACGTGTGTTATTCAAGAAAAAGTACAGGATATTACATGTAAATTATGGAATCACACACAAGGGGCCTGCCAGTGTCAGTATTCGGTTTTGGTGGAGACACGCTCAAATATAACACATTTATTTATTTATTTATTTTAAATGTAGGAACATCAAATTAAATTACATTACGCTATATAAACACACACACAGAGATCAGAAAAATAACCCCCCAAAAAATTAACTCACCAACAAAGACGGAAAAATTTCTAATAAAAAAGACAAACAGCAAAATAATAAATAGTATTTAATGTGGGCTACTATTATTATTCTTCGCGTGAAAATAACTACTGTATAGATCTACATGGACACCTTAAGATTGTCAAAATACACGTCTATGCTATGAAGTAGCCTTTTCTTTTTGAAAAATGCAAAAATCGCGGCCGCGATTCGCGGACAAAAAAAGGCCAAAAATCGCGGCCGCGATTCGCGGGTCACGTCTGCGACAAACGCAGATGCTAGATACTTGTCATTTGTAACATATACAAGGTCACAGCTATTAATCACATCAGCTTTGTTAGTCATCAAGGAATGTCAGCATTCAGTTAAAATATATGTAATGAATTCTTTTCCCAATTTCCAACAAAGGGAGTTGAATACCAAGAAAAGAGTGTTGTTGCGCAAAAGTCACTTTTAAATCACTCTGTCAAGATCAAAGTCAAAGCTTGCAAATCAGTTACTAAAGTTTGGTTTAAGCATAGGAAATAATTGTCTGGTTATTATAAGATATAAAATGATAATTGCGTCAAACCCATCGCATTTCTTTATAAAGCCAAGTATTTTTTTCTTGAACACAGGCTACGGAACATAGGTCTTGAAAGAAGCAGAAGACAAACATATGTAACAATTATCTCTGGTATATAAGTTCAAACTTGTCAAAGGAAAAGTTCAAACTAAGCTTGCCCAAAAAATTATCAAATCCGACAGCGCCAAAATAATATCAATCTAGTAAACTTTTCGTCTGGCTAACACATTTGGTGAAAGAAAAGGTGACAAAGGACGTTTTACATGAATAAATGTATATCTATGTGTTTTTTATGCCCCCGTCGACATACTCTACATCACTCAGGAGACAGGCTTTGACCCTGCTTTTCAGGGCTAACCCGACCGAGCAGAGAGGGATACAACATCCCATCAGAAAGACGAAGAAACTCAGTACAAAATCTCCCATTCTGGAAATTAACCTGGGTCTCCTGCACTGCATGCTACAGCGAAGCAAAGTGCCTAACAGCTACTACACTACAGACTCCAGTCAATGGGTTCTCTTGACAGCGCCGTAAAGAAAAGATACTTGCAAACTCCTCAGGTATTGTGGAAAACACAGTAGTTTCATATCTTGAACATACATGTCAACAGCCGGATGCAAGACCCTATGGGACTGTCCACAATTGACATCAGCTAAAATTTGGCCAAAAATGGACCCCCCCCCCCCCCTCTTCCTCCTTGTCATCTTCTGTCATCTTTCCAAGGACCCCCCCCCCCCCCCCACCTTTCCAGTTGACAAACAAAATTTAGGCTACATGTACATTTTTAGATAGAAGCTGTACAGGATGCATTTTATATTCAAACCTTTGATCTTTTTTAAAGTTAAAACACAAAAAACTCCTGTTTATTAAAGAATACAACAAAGAAATACCAGAACTGTTAAGTTTTTAGGCCAAAAAAATAACAATATGGTCCAATTTAACTGTGTTGATTTTAGGCCAAGAAAATGTGGTCTATAACAGTTTTTCTTCCTTTCTTTTCTTTTCCCAACCTTTAAGAGCATCATGGCTGACGTTGACTTTATATGGCCCCCCATGTCAACTTTCGTCAAGTTTTCACCGACGTCATTTGTGAACGATCCCAAACAGACTTTCATAATTAGCGTTTGTCGGAGTCTTGCACCCAGCCATCGATCTTGAAATAAATATAATCATTTAGCATCAGAACATTCAGGTCTCAAAAAGAAAAACACAAACTATTCTAACACGCACCTTGCAAAACATGCACACAGCAAAAGGATTTTCAAGGTCCCTAATTTTGTCTTGTACGTTCTTTGTAATATTTTGTTGGATTCAGTGTTTACAGAAAAGATCTCTTGCAGCTTGTTAGAATCTACCTTGTCCTTAAAACATGGGGCAAAAATATAATATGTAAACTAGTACAAAAAAAGGAAAAACATGTCATATACAGTCCATACCAGCTTTAAGCACGGTCATCGGGAGAAAACATTAGATCTAAGCGTGCTTAATGCCGAAGTGTGCTTGAGTGCGAAGTAGACATAATCCAGAGATTTTCAGGTAGAACATTTCCCGTGCTATTTCCCTTTGTTTGTAAGTAGGCCTATAGCGGTCCCGCAAAAGAGTGCACTTATTTTTACCCGCCATGGTAGTTTTTGTTTGCTTGTTTGTTTTTGTTTTGTGGTCGAATGGGAAATGAAAACTTTATTTAGACGGCCAGTCACGATACAGCACACTAGGCCTACACACTGCCTGTGCGTACCACTGCCCGCTGTGCCACGTTCATACCACCGCTTTCATCCCACCTCGCGCGTGATACACAATCCGGATTAATGGATAGCGAGGGTCAAAGGTAAAATCGCAGCCAGCCTCCCTTTCTCGTCTCCCTGACTCTCTTTGTACATGTATTTTTTAGTCTGTGTGTAACTTTGCCCGTGGCTAGATCCTATGTCCACGCACGCGGCTGCGAGCATCTCTCTGCCTTCCTCTCCGCCCATGTGAGTGTGTGTCTCCATCCCTTGCGTTCTCTGTGTTTCTCTTAACACACTCCACTGCTGCGGTGTAGACTGTGTTTGAAATTCGATGGGTCATCATAAAAGTAATGACTGTCTTGTTATCATGCTTAAAGGCGTGTAATTTATCAAGAAAAAATTTGGTAAGAGCCGTTTAGCGTGCTTGAGTCCGAAACGTGCTTTAAGCCAGCGTGCTTAAAGCCGGCACGGACTGTACAAAACTAATAACTATACAACGGACGGGTATTATAGAACTGACAAGATTTCTCTATTGCATTCCATTATATCTGAAGAAACAAAAGACGAGATGAGCAAACGGTAATTTTTTTTTAAAGTATAAATTTTAACGCCACTATCAACAGAATAGGATAATTTAGGAGTAGGGCTTTGACCTTGCCTGTCGCGGCCACCTGGGCTAAATAAAAGTGATACAACATCTCAGTAGAAAGATTAAGATGTTCAATGGAAATTCACTGTACTATTCATAAATGAAACTCAGGTCTTCAACGTGTGATAGCAAAGTATCTAACCACAGACCCCGGTCAAAATGATCTACACACAGCATGTAGCAGCATTACAAAACTAGCCAACAGAGGACTACGCCAACCTTATACAGCTTCTACTTGTATGTATTTCCCATGAAAAACAACTTGGACTTTCTCCCTTACATCCTATGAGATCTCTCTGCAAATTGAAAATATCTTAGTCCTGACCGGACACGTTATAGTAACTGTTATTCTGTTTCTCTGCATGAAAACAAAATTGCCCACAGAAAATTAGTTAGACCTCATCAAAGTTATCCCACTGGGTGTTCATTGTGCAGAAGGAACTTTTGAAGGTTCTGAAGGCAAGTTTGATGGACAATGCTCTTTTCTCTTTCACTACAAAGCTGTGGAGCCAGTATCAGAGGTAAATCCATTTGCCTATTACGACAAGCTACTTCATTTCACAGTATATCATACATGTATCAGCTCCGGCAGCTTTAAAATAGGATGGACAAAGAGTTTTTAGAAAAGTACGACAAATTGAAATAAACAAACATGGCATGTAAGTTTTTGAACATGGGAGTGTTTATGTCAGGGAATCAACTCAAATTACCTTACCCGGGAGCCACTGGAGGTAGTCAGGGTGAGCATAGGTCCAATCAAGTACTCCACACTTTTCAAGTATGAATATTATATTTAAAAAATAACAACTGATCTTAATCTTGTCAGTCTTTATTAACAGCAGATCAGTTTCCCTTACCAACTCCTTGTTGTAATTAACACTTAACTCTGATTTCAAGTGGGGTCCACAAAATATTGTCTTACTAGTCTCAACTGGTCCACAGGCTGCGAGTTTGAGACCCCAGGTTTACGTAAATATTGAATGGAAATAAAATATTGTGACAAGAAACTAAAGTTTACTCATGAATAAAGTTGTTTAATTTGGGCACATTTTCGTTAGAAGTGGCAATTTGACTGAGGTGAAGAAAAAGAAAGCTGTAGGCTACTTCATTTCTACAACCAATGTAACAATGATACTGTGATTTTACGAGGGGGAGACAATAATAGTAACAGTGAAGTATATTTTAAAAAGTGTCTTCAAATGAGCACACAGACACAAGTAAACACCGTCAAAGCCTAGCACACTCTGTGAAAATTCTACATAGACAAAAGAAGTAGGCCTACAGAAATCATCGGTTGCAAAACGTTGGGGAAAATAAAAAGGAAAGAAAAATGCTTAATTCACTTTGCTGAATGACAAGACGGCAGACAAAAAAAGTAAACATACCATTAACCATTCACTACAGAAATTAGTACACATATATATACCTACTGTGACGATATCAGTGACTTAATCCTACAATGTCAAGGAACTGAAAAAATACAGAAACATGTTCAAAGGAGTCCAGAAAGTTTTAGCAAGCTAAGGTACATAGTAGTATAATATTGTCCATGATGAAAAGTCACAGAGTGGTTTATATCTAAATCCTTCCATACATCACAGGTTAAGGGTATCAGTATCAGAGGAAAGAAAAAGAAAAGGGGGAACGAAATGGTTCTATTCCCATTTCCAAATATTCTAACTTGAAAAAACAAAATTCCTTTTCCAAAAACAAGGGAATTCAGCCTGTATATTGACTACTCAGTGTAAGACTGTCACATATTACTTTACACAATGGCGCATGGCGGTGTCTCACATTAAGCAGTCAACATAATGAGCTCTCGAAAAGAAAGCATTTGATCACCTAACCTTAAACCGTACTTGAGTTATAGAGGTTCAACTCACAATACAACGTTGAGTCAAGCATACTGACTACTGATAGTGTGAGGGTAAATTGTTTTTTCTTCAATTACAGTTTTACAACACTTTTATCACAAATAAATCATTTGTTCCAAAGAGTTGAGATGTTTCTAGAGAGTAACATACATAGAAAAGATGGAAGACAGATTAGCATGATAGATGTTTGATAGGAAAGGAACAAACTCAAACCACATCAGACCACCCGCCAACAACCAACAAAGTAAACTGATTCCGACTGAAACAATCAACTATTTCTAAGCTCAGTCCAGGGGCCATAATCATTTATTATAAGTATGTAACAGCAATGCCTGATCGAGAGAAAAAAAGCCTTAAAAAAAACCCAGAGAAATTTCATAAGAAAGCAAGGATTTCTGTTTCTACTTCTACAATAAGTTTTTGGACCTCCCAGTTCAGAGGTTCAGGTATGAAAAAAAACAAAAAACCCATTGTGTATGCTGTCAAATTGTGAAAGGGTACATGTTGACTTCTTAGTGACTCCACCCAACATGATTTCAAAAAGAGACATGTATTAGTCTTTTACACTGAGGAGTCGATATATATGTACATTTTGAAAGGGCTGCTGTGCATAGAACGGACCAAGTTTGCATGAAACATGTCATTGTGTAAGCTGTCAAATCTTTAATTAAAAAGTCATTTTATTCACCATTGTCAAAGATCCTGGAGCCACCAGGGAGTAAATGCTAAAGAAGTGATCTTTATCATTACCGCACTAATAAGGCATCAGACTATGAAACATTGTGTGTTTGGTCTACAGCTTTGTGGAGAGTGACATAGTCACACCAAAACATAAGTTGCACTCCACTAATAAAAAGAAAAATGGTAGGCTAATCTACAAGTAAAGAATTTAGTTTTGGTATGAGTTTACAGCTCTTGCAACACAAATAGGTCACATAGGAACCAAAGAGGTTTTACTAGAGAGTAGCATACAAAGAAAAGGAGAAGAGATGAAGATGATAGATGTTTGATAGTAACAAAGGAGCAAACCACACCAAATCATCCACCAACCACCCTCTACAAATAAAGTAGAGAAACATGGTGATCTACTAGTGAAGAGACAAACTAACTTGTACCTACAAATACGAGAAATCGCAACCAACACAATCAAGGAAAGGCAAGCCTTAAAATAAATATCAAATATTCCCACATCTCACAGAAAACATCATTTCTTGATGATAAAATCTCAGATTATCAGTTGAACTCCAGAAAATTTCTGTATATTCTCAAATAAACAATCAAATTCATTTTCAAGTCCATCCAAATTTAGAAATATATCGAGATACAGTGGAGACCACTCAAACCGAAATTTGTAAGACCACCAGATTTTCTTTGGATTAGCTGTGTATATGTTTAAGAGATAGAGATTGCTCAAATAACGAACATAAAAATAGGTAATTCTATTTTCTTTCGGTCTATCGCTGTTTTGAATTAACCATATTCAGTTTAAGTTTTTTCTGTTTTTAACTGTAGGTGTTTTTATGCACCCATCGGCAACATTTTGATCATTTTGTAGACAGGCTTCCCACCATGCCTGTCAGGGCCAACTTGGGCTGAGAGGGATACAAGTTCCTAGCAGAAAGACTGAGATACACAAGAAATAGTCTCCTCGATTGGGAATCAACCTCAAGCCTACTGTGTACTACAGCAAAGCATCTAACCACTACACCACTAATGCTGGTTCCGTTTCAGCAGACTTCATTGTATCTTAGAACTCTCTAAAGCAGGATTTCTCTAAGTTTAAGTCATGAGATATTCCTCAACTGCAAAATCCTATGCACTGAGTTGCTGGTTCATGAAAAGACAGAAAAGTAGATTTTTTTACGAGAGAAATATATTATGTCAGGGAGTCGAGAAGTTATAACTCAAAAATGAAAGAAAAAAGAGTTGATTTTAAAAAAATGTATTCCAATTTACAAATCCAGGACCATCGAGCATGTAAAAATTGTATTTAGTGTTAACCCTGCAATTTTTAAAAAGTATCTTCACTTTGAGAAGAAAAATGAGTAACTTCGTTTCACTCTGCTGTGCAAGGAGACAAAAACAGATCGGAGTCATTCATTTTTACACTAAACAGAGATAAAAATGAGGAGTTAAATCTTACCCCACAAGGCAGACAACTGTATCATATGTGTCAACATGACAGTCATAATTGTTAAGCATGGATGGAAGCTGATCAGTCCAAAATTTACTGAAAGTCAGAGAGAGTGAGAGAAAGAGACAGGGACAGGACCAGAAAGAATGACAGAAAGGGACAGAGAGAGCGAGAGAGAAGGGTAGTAGATAAAGAGAGACGGGATCCAATGTGAGATAGAGTAAGATAAAGAGACAGGAACAGAGAGAAAGAGAGAAAGAAAAAGAGAGAGAGAAACACTTTCTGAGAAGAGAAAGGCGACAGGACGTCAGGTCCCACTTACGGAAAATGACGCCAAGTGCTCATCAAACCAGAAACCGAAAGACCAATGACCATCCGTCTCCCATGAAATCGGTACCGATTTTTAAATTAATGATCAATGAGAATTCCATTTGATGGGTCCACCAAAACAACCAGGCTTTTCCCACTTAAAGTCGGGTTGGTTAGACTGCTGCTGCTTACAGCGTTTTAGTAAGATCATCTGATGTCTCATCAGCCATAAACCCAGCTAGAACAAACAAAAAAAGATGACTAATTTTAAGTTTAGATGACAAATATATTGCTTTAAATTCACAATCAGTGCCTCAACATTATCAAAATCTATGTGAAAATGAAAGGTTTTAAAGCATATTATTAACAATTTTACTACAAAGATTTTTTAAATCGTCATGTTCTGTTATTCCCGTCATGTGTTCCTTAACCTTTGACCTGTTCACGCATGCCCGAAACAACCAGACCGAATTTGCTAAACTCAATATAAGTCAGGTCATTTCAGCTTCAATGGACCCATGGAATAAGTCTAAAACAACTGACATCAGAGCTGAAATATCCCTGACACCACAAAGAATTGCATGTTGTGTGGGCACAGCTCTTGCTCCACTTTCGACAAATGCAACACATTTTTCCAGCTCTAGAGACCAGTTACAAAAATTCTGACCCTAAAACTTTTCTGCTAGCAATACTTCTGACACACCAGGGCCTCCAGTAAACATAGAAGCTAGTCCAACCTGCTCTTATGGCCATTTGTCCAAGACAATCATCTGTACAAACGACCACTTCACACTTCCCACCATGCGTTTTTCTATAATGAATAATAACACTGTCCAAGATGTCCATCTTTTGAGACGGCCACTTTTCTCCTCCACAATAGGCGGCTGTCTTGGACATTTTTGGCTCCATTATATGAGAGGCAGCGTGGTGGATTCAAGCTCTCATCAAAATAATCAAAGTGAAGAAACTTGCATTTTTCAGCAGGTTTGTGAATTTTTATCAAATTTTTGTTTTTTTGGCTCAACACCTTTTATGCCAATAAAAGAACTCATTTCTGTGTGGATTTTTCTGAAAAGCTTTGATTTTAAAGGAACAAAAAAGTAAATTTTCAGTTACAACAGACTCATAAGCTTAGGAAATAACTAATCTTTGGCGGCCATTTTCTCACTAATTTTATCTCAGAAAACTGGTGACCCCACCTCCTTCTTTCGCAAATATATCGACTTTATTCAAAATAAATGGATATTTTTTTCATCCAAATAAAGACAAGCGAACAAGCTTTAAGATGATACCAATAACTCTACATGTCCAAAATTTGACGAGAGCCTTATTCCTCCACGCTGCCTCACATATCATCTAATAATTAGTTTAATTTTAGTGTAAGAGTTGTACGGCACTTGCAACGCAATAAGGTTATATAAGTGCTGAAGAATAGAGTATGTAACACAAGAGAGTAACATACACACAAAAAAGGAGGGGAGATAAGGACGACAGATGTTTAATAGGAAAGAAGGAGCAAACCACATCAGAGCACCCACCAACCACACACACATTATATCCATCAAAGTCAAAGGCTCAGTCTGCATGAGGGTGATTTTGCTGAGGATGCTGCCTGCCGCCCGTAGCAGCCTGTTGTCGCTGCTGCTGCTGTTGACCAGCATCTCTGCTGCGCAAAGAGGAGATGTAACTGAGGGCCAGCAGGAAACTGATCCCGATCAGACAGACTGTGCTCATAGCACTGAAGTATTGTCTGAGGGGGAGGAAAAAATATATGGGCAGTTACAGCAAAGGCAGCATCAACAGTGGCATTGTGTTACACAGCTATTTCAGATTTATCCCATTCAATCTCAATTTTAACGATTATTGAATTATAAAATGGGAGGAGTCACAATTTTGAAGACCCTCAAAAAATTCATAGTCAATGCTCCTGGACTTTATACCGACCATTTGAAATTAACAAGAGTTCTTGTTCTTTGTTTACAAGCTATCCTTCCATTTTATCACAATGGTCAACAATTTGCTGCGAAGGGGTAAAGAACTTTTGTTCATCAATTTCTCCAATGAAATAAGGACCATTGTTTATCAAATTCTACACAAGATGAATTTGTCACTTAGAAAAACTAAAAAACCCACCACACTCATACTCATGTACAAAACATCTCCACACTTTTCAGCTCAGTTTCAACTCTAATTGCATCCAGAGCACAGTGTCCGTTGATAAAAATAAAATGAATACATTTGATACTGTCAGCTTCAGCCAGATGTTCCTTCTTGAAGGGCAAAAGCTACCATTTCCATCTCCATAGGTTACTAACTATCTGGGAAAACAGAAATTACTTCATCTTGGCATTTCACTTTCAGCTGGGATGTTGTATCCCTCTCAGTCAAGGTTGGCCCTAACAGGCAGGGTCAGAAGTCTGTGTCCAAAATTATCTAAATTGTGTCGGTCGGGGCAAAAAATTACCAGCATTAAAAATTTTTTAAAATTTGTACTCACTTGCATTCTCTGATTCTCATTGACAATTATAGTCCGACTATCCGATACAAATCAAATCATTACCATGGCACTCAAAAAAGGGACACAG
>NW_004797343.1:853369-907747 GCF_000002075.1 Aplysia californica
TATGAGCAATACTACAACAATCAGTCATATTCTTTTAAAGATCAAGCAGAATTCTATAGTTTTTACCTGTATGTGAATCTGAAGTACCAGACAATGAGCAGGACGAGGGTAAAGAGAGGGTACATGAGAGCTCCTAGAACAGAATCCTCCCCCTCCTCATCGCCAACCATGTCCCGAGGAGCCGTCGGCCGTGTGTGGGCAGTGATAAGACAGTGCATGGTGCAATTGTCACTGATATTACATGCCTGCAATGTACGTGCGTCATCTCGGAGATCCTGGCCATTGTAGATAAAGCGGACCCACTTGTTCTCCTGCAGCTCTGGCTGAAAGTGGGTCCTGTGGTGTTTTGAGAATTTTAATAGGGAATAATTATAAAAGAATTTTTAAAACCATTTTTTAAATTCCTATAAAAAAGACTAAAAAACAGTTGTTGAGCCAAGTGAATAGGCAAAAATAAAGACAAGAAACATGCTGGAGGAATGATGATGGAGCTAAAGAAGCAATCAAAATGAAAAATAAGATTACATGGTAGAAGTAAAAAACCAGAGAAGAGACACAAAAACAGTTATATATCAAAACTGCTAAACAAAACCCATGGAAAGAGATTAAATGCCATGAAACTCACAAACATTTTCAGATTCCAGATTCCTAGCGAGTTTTTTAAAAGTGTGAACAACAGGCATATAAGGAAAGAACCATACAACCCGACATGCGTCATAAACGACAAAGAATGAAAGGCCATTCTCAGCAAGGAGGTTATGAAGATAAGATGAGAAAACTACATTCCAGAACTTCTCAACCCAGATGTTGATTATCACGGACAACAAGGACAATTCAAACCAGCATATATATATATATATGCAGAGCAAACAGAACCAACCAAACTTTCCAGGGAAGGCGAAAATGCACTGAAAAGTTTAATCCTATCCCAAAGAACAAAGCCCCTGGACCTGATGACATCATAATACTCAAAAGCCATAAATAAAAAAGAGTTCATGGTATCACAGGTGTGCAATGGCTGAGGCGAACTTTAAACAAAGTCTGGGAACAAAGGAAATGCCCAGAATATATTGGCAGAAGGGCGTAGTGTCACCAATATAATATGAAAGAAGAAAGGCAAAAAACGTGATTGTACTACAAACAGAGGCATCTCTTTAATAAACCACATAGCATAGGGAAAGTGTACACATGAATAATGGAACGAAGGAGGCCTATTGCACAGAGAAACATGAGCAAAGCTCGGTTCAGATTCTGCAAAGGAAAAAGATACGCTACGCTGTATTTGCATTACAACAGCAATTTTTTTTAAAACTATAAAGAACAACAAGGAAGGCGACACTGTCTTCATACAGTCTTCACAAAAAGTTAAGGACCTCTTGCGAAAGTGCACGCAAAATAAAAACCAGCACATCAAATTATTCCTTCTTTGACAAACGAAACATTTAAGTCATCAATCCATAAGTGAAAAAAGAAATTGCATCACAATCAAAACCGAAATGCTTCTGTTTTAGCAAGAGTTTTACGACACTTGTATCACAATAAGGTCATATAAGTGCAGAAGATTAGTGGTGTTACAAGAGAGTAACAAACACAGCAGAAAGATGCTTGATAAAAATTTCTCCCCTCATGAGATTCGAACTTGCTGGGTTTCCTGTGTGCGACAGTGAAGTGCCGAACAGCTACACCAGAGACACCAGTACAACAACTGTGAGAAATCTGACACGCAAAAAACACATAAAAAACAGAAGTATTAAAATTAGTGGAAACTCCCCACAACATTCATGTGAATAACAAATAACTAGGTAGCATTTTTACTGAAAACAGGTCCATAGAAAAATAGATAAACTCAAAAAGCCAACACCATACTTTTTGGCTCACACCCCTTCTATCTTACCCAAAGATCTGCTCTATGGACACAATGAGACAGCTTATTCACTTCAATATTTACACCAACATGCTACCAATACCAGACCTGAACATTAAGTAAATGACCCATAAAAGCAAAATAACGTCATGCAAGATTAAATATCTCCACTTAACCCTAAACATCACAGAAGAGACAGGCAGAGAAATGAAGATATGAGCAACTGCTCGCATGGAGTCCCCCTGCTTTTTTAGAAAAAAGAAACCTAAATCAAGAGCCTTAGGGACCATAGGAAGAGGAAAGCCACGAAAAAAATAGATTGAGGTGTCAAGGGAACCCTGAGAAACTAAATCTCAAATGAAAGAGCTGCAGAGTTGTGGTTTTACAGTAGATATCCCATCATTAAAAAAAAGAATAAACCTCCCACAAAGAGACAGCAAACAACTTTGAGCGTAATAATTTGATTTCCATTATAGTTTATATTAATTAGTAAATTTTGAAATGATCATTTCAGTCATGGGAAGAAGTTTTTAAAAAGTATGATAATCACTATTTACAGCATAGAAAAAAAATCAAGACAGATACAGTTGCGAGCGCCGTAAAACCTTATACTATACATACTATACATAGACAGATACAACACAAAAGAAAAGGAAAGAATCATGGATGCCTTGAGCCTTCCACTTAGATTTTCTTTAAATGTTGAAGAATAAACAAAGAATGCAACAAACAAAGGACAGTCAAAATTGTCAAAGATGTCTGATGGCCACTCATTGGCGAGAGGAAAAGTGGTTGTCTTAGTAGACATCTTGGACAGTGTCAATATATTATGATGCATGTAGAAAAAAAACACAAGGGGGGAGTAGGAAGTGGTCGTTTATATTATACAGGTGATTGTCTTGGACAGGTGACCACTAGAGCTACTTTGATTGTAATCCAATTCAATAAATCAGAAGGAAGAAGTGAGATAATAATTTTACATGATCTTCACCGACCATTCAGAAATTTTAATATTATACTAGCGAGCAAAAGAAACGCAAAAAATAAACTATTTTGGCCACATAACTAAATAATCATCAATGGTAGAAGACTGAAGTTTACACCATCGATAGTATATCATTATATCCTCTTTGGAAATCAAAAGCTGCCCGTCTTGCTTGTCACCGGCAACTAGATTTATTGCTCTTTTATTCAAGCATGGAAAAGCCACGTGGTGCCTTCAAAACACAGTCTAAATGAGTGAAAACAGGGTGAAAAGTAATCTCCTCAGCTCAGCTATAAAAGCCGGGGTAAAAAATCAGTTCGGTCATATCGCCTGCAAGTTTAAGGGCTATACAACTAGAAATAGTAATAGGCTGTTTGGAGGGTGGAGAAAGGCAAATTGTGGTCGCTTATCATGTTGGTGTTCACATCTCGACTATCCACAGACTCAAAACCTGTTTTCAGCTCACAAATTTTACGTTGGACCGAAAAAGGTCAGGTCGACCCAGAGTGACCGATGCACGTGCATACAAATACATGGTCCGGATGCATCGTTCAAATCGACTTCAGACAGCTACAAGAACATCAGATTGCATAATGGGTACCCACGGAAGAGCCATACGTCGACACACAGTAAACCGACGATTACGTCAGAAAAGCCTTAGACGCCCTCGACCTTACCACGGTCCAGTCTTGACCGCACACCGTCGCAAAGATCGTTTCAACTGGGCCCAGTACCATGTCAACAGCCATCTGAGAAACTGGTCTTTGGTTCTCATTTTTGGACGAATGCCTGTTCTCCACAGATACAATAAACAGGGACCTCAGAGTTACCCAAGAGTAAGGCAAACGTTACCGTGACAACTGTATCATAGAAAGGAATCAATGGGAAGGACATTGCGTTATTATCTGGGGTGGAATCATGTGGAACCACAGAGTAGGACCAATGATCTTCCAAAATCAAGCCAAGGTCGATGTCAAGGTATCAATGCTGCCCGTTGCATAGCAGAGGTTCTTAGGCCCCTCTACACAGTCAAAATTTTAACTTCCGGTTCCAGCAAGATAATGCTAGTGCCCACACTCCCCGTGTTACACAGGATTTCCTCCAACACCATGGCATTACTCTGCAGCCTCACCTTGCCCTTAGCACGGATTTAAACCCAATTAAGCATTTTAGGATGAAATTAAAAGACGCACCGAGGGGATATAACCAAGGCCGACAACCACGCAGGAACTGGATGTGGCCATCCAAGAGATGTTGAGGCAGAGCCCACAACATTTTACTAACAACCAAGTGGCTTCCTTGTACCAGAGACCTGCTACGGTTATCCGATCTAATTGTAGCCAAAACCACTACTGAGCATTTTGATGCATTAACCGGAAGTTGAAAACATAATCCGCGAAAATGTAATTTTCACAGAGATGCCCCACGTATCCTTTCATAATGCCAGAAAACAGTTTGTATTTAAATACCCCCGTTTTGTTAAAAATGGAAAACGAACATGATCACCATTGCAAAGGTAAAGATATTGCGTTTCTTTCGCTCCCTAGTATATAACAATTTAGAAATAGCATTTTTGTTATTGTATAGCTCAAATTCCTACTCAACAGCAAGCTGTCCTGTGCACTGTACAACCAATACTATTACTGCGTCAAAACTTATAGCATTCTGAAACAATCTCAACTTCCTGGGAAGCCTACAGTGCAAGCTGCCATTGATAGACACTAAAACAGTATAAGCAGTATTGTGAAGATGAGCAAAAGATAAAAAAAGATCACTTTCATTATTGCATCATGACCACTTTCTTTAATGAATAGATTGGACTACATGAATGTCCATTCTCCAGTTAGATTAAAATGAAAAAATAAAGTACAGACAAAAAGTATTGCAGAGATCAAGTGACTTTTCAATGTTAAGTGGATAATCTGCCTTCAACTCAAGGATGGCTTCTCACCTTCGAAAGTCACCGATGGTGTCCATTGGGCTGGCATGGACAAGTCGTTGTGTCTCATTCATGTACTTGAGCTTCACTCGAATCCTGGAGGACTGTGAGTCATTAGAAGGTGCTTCATTTGTCCCATTAACAAAACCCGTCTGCGGAGATGGGTCCGACGTGGAAACCCCACCATCACCACAATCTGAAGAAGAAGAAGCCACAGAAGCACCCTGAAGCTGACGACTATCACCAGGTAATCTGTCAATCTGATCATCACCATCAGACAATGATGATGCAATAGGTCTCGATGAGTTTGTGACAGGTTCCTTCACAGCGTCCATTGAATCACAGAGGTGTGAGGTCTGGGAGGGAGTAGAAGAGACCAGTTCATCTGCACGTTCACTAGGAGTCTGAGAAGCTGGCATCCTTTGTCCAGCAATGGGTGAATCACCTATTATGTCAGAAAGAGGGATGGATGACTGAGAAGACGTCTGGAAATATTGCACTCTTCTCCTCCTAATTTCCTCCTCACTTGGATGTTCAAGAAGTTCAGAGCCCTCCAGCCTCCCACTCTCATCTACCACAGCTGTTGCAACCGGTACTGGGCCATCTGTAGATTGTGGCATTTTCTCTGCACTTCTATTACAAAACTGATTGTCACCTTGGATATCATCCTTATCTCGGTGCTGGCGTTCACATTCAGCTGTGACCATCTCGGCAGCAGTAGGAAGAGAAACAGCTGAATTTGTAGCACCAGCATTGCTTTGCTGAGAGGGACAAGACGCTTCCGAAGATGATGACGAAGATTTGATCGTTGTTCCTTCAGCAGGGGTAGCCCCAGTGGGCACAACCGATGTTCCAGAATTTCTCACAGTGTCTGTCTGCACTCCATCCGTTGACCAATCAGACACTGACACATCCTCCTCCGACCTCCCTTCCCCGAAGCTACTGTCAGGAACGCTATCATCCTGCCCTTCTGGACTTGCACGTTCTCGATTCTCCGATTGGGCAGGCTCTGTGGCTCTGTTCCTGCGCTGGCTCAGCTCCACCACGATAACCCCCATCTCCCTTAGGAGCGGGATCTCCGACGTGTGCGTGGAGAACCATGCCAGCATCAGAATGACACACAGCAGGAACCCTCCCAGCACAAGGGTGACCTCGTCACCCAGGCCTTCAATTAGAGGCATGACGCACTGATTACTCCACCAACATTTTTAACTTCACCACATCACTCCTTGTCATCGGTGTCTGACATGCATCGTCTATTTTACAAGACTTCGATCCTTCAATTTTTGTACTAAGAAAGGAAAGACCACAAATATTTCTGTTTCCAGTCCTGTGATCTGAGGGTAAAAAAAAAATCCAGAAAATATTATTCTAGTAAAATTATAAAAGCTTAGTGAGTTAAAAATTTTGGACCACAGTAAAAAAAAAAGGCTACGATACAACAATATATTATTTTAAATATATACAGAAAACTTAAATATAATACAAACTAAATTGCTTGGAGTAGGAAAATAAGTTGTAAAAACTGAAAAGGGTTATTTCATGACCAACATCCCCTAATCTTGTGCATTTCTAATTGAAAATCAAAGGGGCCTGTTAGGTGAAGTTATGTCTAATGATATGAACTGTGGACATGGCAATCAGAATAATATAATCGAGCCAGAACAGGTAAGGGACTGTAAAGAAGATTGAAAGGTGAGGCTGGGTGCAAAAGTCAAATCCACAATCCCACCAAGGCTTTTAAGTTGAAAAAGCTCAACCTAGAAAAATGTAACAATTTCTTATAATTGTAATCATTTGCTGGGGATCTCAAGACCGACTTATAATATAATGTCTTAAATTTAAATCTTCAGTAAATTAACAGTTAACTCTTTCACTCCCGCGAGCCATGTTTCATGGCTCGTGTTACCCCCATCCCCAGCACAGGACAGCGAGCCATGTTTCACGGCTTGGGTTACCCCAACCCCCAGCACAGGACAGCGAGCCATGTTTCACGGGTTACCCCCACCCCCAGCACAGGACAGCGAGCCATGTTTCACTGCTTGGGTTACCCCCACCCCCAGCACAGGACAGCGAGCCATGTTTCACAGCTCGGGTTACCCCCACCCCCAGCACAGGACAGCGAGCCATGTTTCACGGCTTGGGTTACCCCCACCCCCAGCACAGGACAGCGAGCCATGTTTCACGGCTTGGGTTACCCCCACCCCCAGCACAGGACAGCGAGCCATGTTTCACGGCTCGGGTTACCCCCACCCCCAGCACAGGACAGCGAGCCATGTTTCACGGCTTGGGTTACCCCCACCCCCAGCACAGGACAGCGAGCCATGTTTCACGGGTTACCCCCACCCCCAGCACAGGACAGCGAGTCATGTTCCATGGCTCGGGTTACCCCCACCCCCAGCACTGGACAGCGAGCCATGTTTCACGGGTTACCCCCACCCCCAGCACAGGACAGCGAGCCATGTTTCACGGCTCGGGTTACCCCCACCCCCAGCACAGGACAGCGAGTCATGTTCCACGGCTCGGGTTACCCCCACCCCCAGCACTGGACAGCGAGCCATGTTTCACGGCTCGGGTTACCCCCACCCCGAGCACTGGACAGCGAGCCATGTTACACGGCTCTCCACTTCCTTTTTCAAATCCACACCTAATTTTGCAATAAATAATCAAATCTGAAATCTTAGGTTGAAGAATGATCGTTTTTAACAGTATGTTGAGATAGATCATTATTTCCACTTTGTTTCTGTATATCATACAAGTGGCTAATATTTAAAATTGAACTTGCTCGTATAAAGCGTAAACAAATGACAGGAAGAAAGAGCGCGCTGTTCAACTCGCTGAAGTAGATCAAGGCCTCTTTTGATTTTCATTATAATGACAGTTTTGCCTTGTCTTTTTTCATGTAAACTGTTTAGTAATTGTTTTGACTGGTTTTTGTTCACATTTCGTACACACTGAGTTGAGAATTAAGATTTTTATGAATGGAAAGCGGCAGTGAGTTGAACATGTTGAGTGACATGATGAAGTAGATCTAGGCTATGAGTATACGAAACGGTAGAAGTAGATCATCTTATAGTTAAAAGACGCCAGAACAGCCAGTGGTGCTCCGCAATGAACTGTTCTAACAGAATATATCTACAATAGATTTGACTTTTTTTTTCGAAAGAAACGGTCTGAGGTGCCAGATATGGGTGAAGACAGGATCTGCTGAGCAAGTTACCAGAATCATGAGAATGTTTCTTTTCTGAGAACGTTCTCTGCTCAGAGTTCAATCTCAAACATCATTTTCACAAGTAAATTTTTTTTTTAATTTAAAATCTTGGATTTATTTACCTTAGCCTAGAAGCTATTTTGCTAAGAGTACATAAAAGAACAATTAATAATAGAGAAATGAAACCTCTGTATCACATTGTATTTGTTAAAACAATGTATTAGGCGCCTATCCTATACTTATACAGCAGCCTACATTTTAAAAAAATTGAATTTCATTGAAAAATCAAAATTGTACACATTAGAAAGCCATGTCACTGGAAAGGCTGACTGGGGTAAGCTGTTAAATCCATGGATTCTGGAATGCCCTGGGTTATAATAATATTATTAGTATCACATCAAAGAATGAACAACGATAAAAAGTACAATAAATAGTACTAGTACTAGACTCTATATGACCATGAGTATGAGAACCCTTCAATAAATTTGGCCTAATATTAATTAGAGAAAATTTTAAGCATAAAATTGAGAGAAAGTAAAACAGAACAATTTCTTTTTACGCAGTGACTATTTTTTAGTCACGTAAAGAAGGTTCTGGGGATATTTTTACGGTCCTGTAAAGACGATCTTTGGGGCTACTTTTACGGTCATTAGATTACATGAAAAATTTGTGATGCAGCGTGGTGAAATTAGGAGAAAAAGGAAAACCTATATGCCCCACAAAAATGAATTGGTCTCGTAAAGCCAAGTTCCTTATTATAGCTGCTTGTAGGCCTAGTCATAAACTGTGGGGCTGTTTAAAGCCATTCAAGCTTTTTAAATTGAGGAAAGGAAACATAATATAGTGTTGATCGGGGCTTTAGAGCACATTACAGTTAAACCAGTATAAGACGGCCACCCATTGTCAAGGAAAAAAGTGGCAGTATAAGACAGGTGACCGTCTTAGGAAGGACGGATCAAAATGAAGAAAACAAACCATTCCCATGTTGTTTTTGTTGTTGTTGGTTTGTATTTTGTTTGTTATTTTTATTTGGTTGCTGATTTTGCAAAAGGGTGAAAATAAAACAAAATGTATCAGACGAGGAAGACCGAGTGCCATGTTAAAACAAACTAATGGGTCGCCACCACTTGGAGAAAGAGCGACGCTTCTGTCACAAGTTCATGTTGACGCCCATTGTTATTTTGTTACAGACTCGATAAACAGTGACCACTCATCTCACTTACGATTTGTGTTTGAGTTCTGGGCGGGGCTTATAGTTATAATGAGGGATCACACGCTTACCTCACCAGCAACTGAAAATTGGTACCTATTGGTCAACAGTGGGAGGGGTCTACGCAACATGATCGGTTGGCGGGACTACCCACAACAACGACAGGTGATTGGATTATGACGGCTCGCCAACAACACCAGGGGCCAAGCATAATTTATGACAAAACGTAATGGAGTCACTAAGATGGCCGTCTAAGACAGGTGTTTTTGTTTGGTGTTAAAGGGGTTGTGCGTTAAAATATGGTGGTCACGGCCGCGTTGGACAGGTGCCCATTTTACACATTTAAATTGTATAGAAAAAATGCAAGGGGGGAAATGGAAAGTGGCCGTTTGTACAGCGAAGTCATTTCGTCACATGTAATGGGGTGTGACGGGATGACCGTGTGACGAAATGACCGGTTACCAAAATCTAGAATCTAGATGTCTAGATCTAGTAGTAATTTTAATGCCTCGTGAGGTCACGCATGCACTTGCACCGCTAAATATTTTCAAGGCCCCCCTGCCTAGATTGGTTTCAGGAGACACTTCCTCACTATTAATAGTATACCTAATAACATATTGACTACAATTACAGTTGTGTCCATTTGGAGGGGGGAAGGGCGGTGGTGGTTGAGCCAATCAAAAATAAAATAAAGTTGACAAACCAAAAGGGGTCAATTCCGACTGTAATGCACAAAGAAAAATCGGACCTGCCAATCTATAAAATCTAAAAGTGAGGATCACCCCCTGGGGCGGTGCCACTGACTGAAGTGTCTTTAGGCCATTCCCAAAGGGGGGGGGGGGGGGGGGGGGGAACGACATTTCTTGTTCTAGTGCACAGTAGAATTGTAATCGGGCTGATCTAACATCATGCTGCTTTTTCTTTCCTAATCCTTACAGTCGTCATTTCCTCTACTTCTTTTGTATGTTTGTCACACTCTTGTTACCCGCTATTTCCGGGGTGCCTTGATAGTCGAAGCAGACTTTGTGCTGTTGAAGCTAGAGAGGTGAGCAGAGTAAGTCTGATTCCCTGTAAGGACTTCTCTGTTGACATCCACCCCTTGGCGTTCATATGACCTTATGCAGTAGAGAGCGCCGTAAAACCTCTACTAAAACTTTTAAAAATAAAAGTCAGGATCTCAGAGGGGGGAACAAATCGGGATTTGGTGAAAAAAATCGGGATCAACGACAAATCACCAAGGTCACTGCCAAACTGACTTTAAAAATTTCCAGGGATGTGAGTGAGTGTGTGTGCATACGCGTGCCTGTGTGTGTTTTACCATTATTTTTTTTTAATCCTGAAGTATCACGTCAAGCTTTCTTAGTTTAAGAGTTTTAAACGCGAATAAGTCCCGAAAGACGCTTCAGCCGCTGTGAATGAATTTAAATTGACCCTGTCAGCGGATGCTCCCCAATACACGCGGAACTCACTTAGGTGGGAGTCATGTCACGTGGTGCGAAAGTGCGATTGAAAGAATTTTACTGAAGGGTCTTGATGACGGGCCCGACTAACCAGAACCTGGACAAAGCTTGTTTTGAAAGTGAAAGTAATAGCAGAACTACGAATAATATTGATCATTAGTGCGTCGAAATTTAAACTAAAGGGCCTAGGTCTTGAGAATGTCTCGTCGGAATGCCAAACCAATACTACTTCCATTATACATGTACTTGAAACAACACGGGCGTGCAAAGATCCAAAACAAATACTAAATCCGGCATCGACATTTAGGAAAATTGTGCTTCGAGTTTCTGCAGACAAAAAGTTTAACGAGTGCTTCCAACGATAGAAAAGAAGACAGAGTAAGATTGTAGAAAAATCCGGCACAAAAAACGAAACAAAAAAAAAATCGGGTTACACGCAAAAATCAAAATTGGGAAAATCAAGATGCTTGAAATTTGGGGCCAAAAAATCTGGATATCCCGATTACATCTGGATTTGTGGCAGGTTTCGAAAATAAACTAATTCAATTATTCTTCAGAGCCATTCCAGTCGTATGGTGGACAATTCATGTTTACTAGATCTAATGTGTTTTAAAGAAGGAAGGGGGTAATCTCACGCTAGGGTAAACTCAAGGCACGACACCGGCAAATACTGTATAATGCAAGCGACCAGAATGTGGGCGGAGCTTCTCTGTGTTCAAGCAAGCAGGTGTCGCCGGGAACTGCGCGCAGATGATTATAAGTAGATTCTAGGTCGACTGCTTCTGACACACAGTAACAGACAAAACGTGACTGCGGTGTTATGTGTGTGGGTGTGTTGTTAAATCAGTGACACGGCTTCGGGGTAGAGAAGGGGGGAAATGATGATTGCCAGACACACACCACCTACGTTTTAAAGCGTATGCAAACCTACGAAACGAAATTTTCAAGAGTAAAGCTCACGCAACACCAAAACTTAAAGGGGGTAATTTGCAGGTTTCATGCGTAATATACGCACATAAAACTTGTGCGTAAAGGGGAGCCCTGAAGGGTTAGAAATGGCAATGGTGATGCGAAAAATAAATTTTGAAAAAATTACATTCACCAAACATGTGAAAGCAAATCAGCATAGCTATCTTATCATATATATATATAAAAGCCAAGAGCGTAATCTTTAACTTTCTGAATGTGCAGCTTTTTATTTGAAAGCAATTATATATATATATTCCAATTTTAGTTTAAGTTATAATTATATTTATACTGAGTCCGATTACATCGTTTTGTTGATGCAAGACCGCAAGAACTATTAATTCACTCGTTTTTCCACAAACCCACACTTTTGACAAAGTGAAACTAGATGTTTTTGTTTCCTAAATCCTTTCCGAGTTTTTTAATAGTAATAAAAAGTAATTTTATAAAATAACAGATCGTGTTAAAGTTAAAAGGAAACAATACAGAGGCACCCTGTCACAGGCGATCGGCGATACGTCCGCAAGGGGTATGGACTCGCGCTGATAAATCGGCGATATTTCCGGAAAGAGTAGAAGCTCCCAACGGCCAACAACAGTTGAGAATCTGGGCAAATTCTACAATCCCCAACACCGGTTGGGAATACCGGTTGAGAATGCATGCAACTAAACAAAGAACGACGCAAACTATTTTGGGGCAAGGTGGCCATCTTGTGTGACATCAGACAGGATACACCTCCGATCACATGACTACATCTAAATATAGTTGACCGCATGGCACTAAAGATTGTGTAGAGAATCTTTGATGGCACGGTGCTTCGGTGCGATGTTTTTCCAAGAACATATATATATCGGTAATGTGATATGATGCTGTGCTTCAATGATGCACCTGCTATCTCTATTGCGTCAGCGCATTGTTTAAAGCGCCCAGGGGAGGGGAGGGGCTTAATCTTCTGGCGTCTTTACTGCAATTTTCACACACTTTATATTATTGTCTTTGCGTTTACAGTGTTTATATTTCAAGCATCACTACCAGAATTCGAATATGTTAATTAACACGGAAACCTTTAGATCTAGATATTGCCAATCAAGTAGAGCATGGCATGGCTGACGGGCAGCAGTTAGCCGCAAGTGTGAAATCATCTAGATCTAGATCGTATATCGGAAACACTTTTGTAACGAGCGACCGTCCCAACAAACACAATAAAGAAGAGACCTACCCCTACCCCTATCCGTAACCCTACCCCTAACCCCAATCCTAATTTAATCCTAACCCTACCCCTCAAATAAAAGCTATAAAAGTCTTTAAAGTTCAAGAGATGACAGAGCAATATTATTCCCCGCATTTACCTCTTCATCCTGCCAGTATTTTTACCAAGTGAGTCCATTTTCTGCAACTCTGAAAAAAAGTCAACCGGACAACAGAAAGTGTACTCAAAGTGTCATTAGTTCAACTTTCGGTTTCCTACTTTCGTTTCGTAACAATAATCTCCGATTACGTAATATAAAAAGATAACATAACCAGTTTTGCGGGGCTCTAGTTGATTGGGGTTTGTTTGTTTTGTTTGTTTGGTTGTTGTTGTTGGGGTTGGGTTTTTTTTTGGGGGGGGCCTTCCTTATGACACCCACAAAAGCTCGGGGGTTTTGGGGGGGGGGGGGGCAATGAAATAGAAATAGAAGTGTTTGTTTCACTTTCTTGAAAGTCAAAGACGGTTTACCAGGTTGCTGCTTTTATTTTTCAGAGCTCTTCTGTTGGGAAACAAGAACCGCTGAAATAAACTTAACCAAAACTTCCTTACCTCATTTGTTGTGTGATTGACAGTCCTACAAATTATATGATGACTGTTTTAGTCGCCTAACTTTACTATAGTTTTTGTCTATAGATATATATAAATCATAACAGGTATGTGTATGGGCCACCTCTATTCTCACCCCGGGTGAAAATAGTGCAGGTGAGTCTTTTGGCTATTCTCACCCGGTGCGCGTTCACCGTTAGTGGCGTTAGCCTAGATCTAGGCTAGGCCAACCAATTTTGCGTTCACCCTAAAACACAGAATTCTACACTGTGATAACAGAAAAATTGTTAGAATTCTGTGCCGTGAACAAACGTTCCATTACCACTGTTAGCCTACTAAAAAAAGCGTACAATTTTGTCTGTTGGCAGTGGAAAGAGAGAGAGAGAGAGGAGAGGAGAGAGAGAGAGAGAGAGAGAGAGAGAGAGAGAGAGAGAGAGAGAGAGAGGAGTGGGCCTAGCGCGAGAACTTCCAGGCAAAACAAAATGGCGACCCGCGTAGTTCGGCTCGATTCAAAAAGTTAAATAGCCGTAGCATCTTTGTAGACGACCAAATTAATTTACTTTTGTGTTTTAACATCATTTTTAAAATAAATTTGTTTTGGTCAATTTGATCGTCCACACCGATAGACAGTATACAGAAAGAGATAGAGAGAGAGAAGAGGGGAGGAGTAGATCATGCGAGAACTTCCGGGCAAAACAAAATGGCGACCCCCATAGTCCGGCTCGATTCGAAAAGTGAAATAGCCATAGCATCTTTGTAGTCGATAAAAATAGCTTACTTTTTTGTGCTATATATAGATAACGTAATCTTTTCTTTGCCTTTATCCATTTGATCATCCACATCGATAGAAAGTATTCCGAAATTAGGAAAAACAGGTCTTGTTTCACACCGGGTGAGAATAGCCTACGGTGGCAAGTCTCACCCGGGGTGAGAGGTCGATCGTATTTCTATTCTCACCGCGGGTGAGAATAGCCACTTCCATGTGTATGTCTCATAAATCCTGACGTTAAGCAAAAGGTCTGTTTTGTTTCTGTCCCAAGATAAATATAAAAGCAAAGAGGGAGGGAGAGCAGCTAGATATAGATCTATATATATCTAGACGTCTAGATCTAGATAATCTAGATCTAAATCTGATCTTTATATCAAGTGTCGAGTGACAGAGAGAAACCGAAAGTGAAAGTAGATCTAGAGAACAAGTGGAAGAATAGTTCTAGGCCTGGCCTACTTTTATCACTCACAGTGGTCGCTCATTACGGAAGTCCTCCCCCCTATATCTAGAGGTGGTCCCGACTTTTGTGACAGGGAAATGTAACCCAGAGTCCACAGAAAATCTAATCTAGATCTAGAATCTAGTTTCGACCCCAACAACGATTAGATCTACTTCTGGTTATAAGTCTAAACAATTACTTTTTGATTCGTGTGTTGATATGGAGAGACAGCCTTTCAAACCTAATTTTGCCAAACATCGAATCGAGGTCAAATTCAGGGGGGACCCCATCAATGCCATCATGGTCCATGTTTTGTCAGGGGGGCAAACCCCCTTGCCTTCTTGGCTTGGGAAAAACAAGTGAAATTTTACGGCACGGCTCATTTTGTAGGCTAGTAGATATCTACTAATCCAGACTACTAATTAGTAGACCTACATTTAGAACGCAAGTGTGTAAGTTACTGGGTAGCCAGTTACAGCACTGATATCTCTTCTGATGCAATCGCGAGAAAAGACATTCCCAGAACTCAGCAGACGTTTCAGTGGCAGTGGTAGATTCTTGATCTGAATAGATCTAGATCTATAGCCTTGTGATGACGCGAATCTTGCAGGAAAAACACAAAACAGGAAGACGGTTAGATAGACAGTGTAGATCAGAGTGATATCCCTTGTCCTTAGAATGCCAAGAAGGCTGTTTTTATTCTGCTTTTCTGTAAATTAGTAGATCTAGTAACAGTTACAACAATTTCTATATAAACTATAACAGTAAAAGTTTATTGCCTTATATCTTTTGATGATAAATTAAAAACCTTATGCACCTGAAAAGCTTACACTATGGAGCTCATCCATCATCATACCATTATTGACAAAATGACGTGCAAACGCGATAAGACCTGACACATGTTGTGATAAAATCATATGACTGAGTCTGAGACCTGAGTCCTGTGAGTGGGTCCTGAGAAGTAGTCACTTGTGTAGCCTACCTGAGCCTACAACAAATATATCAAGCAAAAATGGCTATATCGGCAGCAAGAGGAAAACTAATTGCCGTTATTGGCGACGAGGTATGATACAGAAATTTGTCTACTTGCTTTCAATATGAGAGAGAAACCCAGTTGAACTCTGCAATGCCCATGTTGACATTTGTCATTTGTTGAGTTCTGAGTTTCACTCCTCCGCCCTCTGCTCTGCAATGCCCATGTTGACATTTGTTGAGTTCTGAGTTTCACTCCGCCCTCTGCTGCGCTGCCAGATCTAGATCTAGATTCTATATCTAGACTATAGAGTCTGATCTAGATTCTAGATCTAGATTAGATATATACCCAATAATGATCGGAATAAGACAACGTCAATAAAAAAAGGAGTCAAATCCTAGAGCCTAGAGCCTAAGTAGCCTAGATCTATCGCAAATTTATATCAAGAAACTGAGAAAGCTTCCACAATTCAGGGAACGGAGTGTCTACGTACACGGTAACCGGGCACCTCCGCTGGCCTCAGTGTCTACGTACACGGTAGGCTAAATGGCAACCGGGCGGTAGCAGGAGGAGGAACACAAGAAGAAGAAGAAAAATCTAGTAGTAGATCTAGTATGGAAGTGGCTATTCTCACCCGGGGTGAGAATAAAAATACGATCTACATGTCACCCCGCGTGAGACTTGCCAGCGTAGGCTATTCTCACCCAAGACCTGTTTTTTCCTCATTTCGGAATACTTTCTATCGGTGTGGATGATCAAATTGATCAAAGCCAAGAAAAATTCCTTACGTTATAGACAAAAGTAAGCTAATTTGATCGTCTTCAAAGATGCTACATGGCTATTTCAGGGAGGACTTCCGTAACGAGCGACCACTATTTATTCAAGATTTAACTTGTTGAGCACCACAATACTTATGGGAGACCGAAAGCCACTGTTATACTAGATCTACCTGGACAGGAAAAAATTACGGTCGTTTGCGCAGTTTGAGTTTTAGGCCCTGTTCAACCATTTGAAGATGGCCGTCGTTATTCGGACCCGAGTCCGAATAACATTTTTTCATATTCGGACTCGAGTCCGAATAAAAAAAATTCTTATTCGGACTCGAGTTCGAATATGAAAAAATGTTATTCGGACTCGGGTCCGGAAAAAAGGAAGTGTCTTCGTTCTATAGATCTAACGTTCAGTGCTTCCAATTTTCCGCCTTTTTTAAGTTTTCCCCACACCTTATCTGCCGCTCCAATGCCCGCCGCCTCATTGATATGCCCCCCCACGTTTCCCACTTTCATTGTTGTAGAAAAAGGTAAAATTGAAGATTAGCAGACCACCTGGCATATTATGAGCTGTGTAAAAAAAAAGGCCGGCACTATTTCTCCGAACGTTCGGGAAAATAAAGCTGGGCACTATTTCTCCGAACGTTCGGGAAAATAAAGCTGGGCACTATTTCTCCGAACGTTCAGGAAAATAAAGCTGGGCACTATTTCTCCGAACACTCTGAAATATCATCCTTTCCCCCAAATTTCGGATATTATATAGATCTATAATTATAGTATGGGCCTACCAAAGATTGTTCGTATACAGTATGGTTCAATCGGTCCAAAAAATGTCCGCCGTAAATATTTATATAAAGAAATGCTACAATTCCAAACAGTTTTTCGCTATAGATATGACGTGTTGCCTATGAAAGGTGCTGCTTTTAAACGTAATGTGTTGTGTTCACTCGTGTGCTGTCTAGATCTAGATCTACGGAGGGTTATTGATAACGACACATAGAACTGGCATCTGCGTTTGTCACTGCTGCGACCAATGTACTGACACTGGCAAGCCCCTTAATGTGTGTGATTCCATAATTTACATGTAATATCCTGTACTTTTTTTTAAATTACGCACATTTAGGGTTAAAACTGCCAATCTTCTTCGGACAGGTGGACACACGCCCTTATTTGTTATTGTTTGTTGTTGTTTATGGGCTGTTCTAATTTTGATTTCTTTCTGTTATGAAACCTTTCTTTTTCACGTTTTTACACTCATCTAAAAATCTCATCTAGACTAGCTGTTGAAAATTTAAATAGATATAGACCCAAAAATTTGCTCCTGTGTGTGTGTGTGTGTGTGTGTGTGTGTGTGTGTATGTATGTGTGAGTGTTTGAGTGTGTCTGTGTGTGGTAGTAAGTGGAGAGTGAGGAGTGTGTGTGTGTGTTTGTTTGTTTTTCGGGCTTTATTTCAGCCTTTATTCAGTAACAGTTCAAAGTATACAAAAATAGAAACACAGGATCCATTCACTCCAGGACTCATGAGTCATTCGTCTCTTTCAGTTTCACTCTTTCATTCAATTCCCGTGTTCTCTCCCGCGGCTCATCCCCGTCCGCATGACTTTCATACCCCACCCCATCCCTCCAGGCACACACAAAGAAAATCTCACTTGTTCCCTGCGAACCATGGACAATAATATAGGCAAAACACCGCCTGAGCTGCATTCCTTTTGTTCGTGAGCTGTGGACCAGGCCAGGGGTGGTCAGTGTCGTCGTCTTTTAGTTGCTGTCGTCTGTGGATACACTCGCACATTCTTCCTTTCACCCGCTCTTTCACTCACACTGTCTCTCCATCCACAGTTCAGCTCGTCATACGTTCAAAAGTTGCCCACTAGTTATGTTTAGTTAGTGTGTGTACATGTGCATGATGGTGGTGGGTGTGTGGTGGGTGTTACTGAAGGTTGTCTGTAGGCGGGCTTGCCATGCGGTACGTGTTCCTTCCCAGACCAGAGGCAGAATGAAAGTTGGCGCCGAACTCTCGCAATAAATAGGCAAAAAATCACGAGACCGGAAGCCGAAAACCGTTCGGAGAAATAAAGATCGGCACTATTTCTCCGAACGTTCGGAGAAATAGTCACTTCGAAAAAAAAAAAGACCGATTCGTTCAAATACACAAGCCTGTGTCATATCGATTGTTTACCAAGAAAAAGTTGTGTTGCTGTGTAGAGCCGAGCATACGGCAACTTTTGATTCCATAGACCAGCGCACAATTCATTACGTATTCATTACGTAGATCTACGTCAAAACTAGCTTATTATTGTAATAATGATAAGTTGCCAGGGGGGAAAAGACCGACGCTTATGCGACGTTCAAAGCCCGGACCAATAGTGCCCCCCACCACCCTCCCTGACACGCACACAGCCACACGTGTGCAGGCCGCCCATCCGACCCCGACACATGCTAACGAGCCATCTTTAATTAATTGTTTCTGATGACCTCTTGATAAATAAACATTTATTAGAAGCGCTATTACTTTTCAGGCCGGCCTCAAATTCATCATAAGATTAAAACTCGGCTCCTGCACAAAACGCCTTTTTGCCCGAAGTGATCCCGGTCTCTACCCAGCCTGAGGCGAGTCACGAGTGAGGCAGGACAGGAAGCCGGATTCACGAGTCACAGGAAGTCGGAAGTGATGTCATGCTGGACAAGAATCAGAGTCCGAATAACATTTTTTCATATTCGGACTCGAGTCCGAATAATCACTTCGTTTGAAGATCTGAGTCGGGAATTAGTAGAATTTACTCAGGGCGCAGCCATTGTTGACCCCGCATACTTTATCAACTTCCGCTCTTCGGGAGCGCTGGTTTGCCAGGTTTTCGTCGGTTTCCAGCCAAATTTTCACTTTGATTAATCCTCCAATAAATAACGAGCGACCACTATGAAACAGGTAGAATAGAGAATTCTGAGTTAAGGGTAGGGGTAGGATTAAGGTTAGTTAGTGTTAGTGTTAGGGCAAGGGCTAGGGATATGGCTAAGGTTAGAATTAGGGTTAGGGGTAATACGAAACCATTCACAATATAAAATCCCATGGGGGGGGGGGTTATAGGGGGGGCTTGCCCCCCTATTTACATTATAACAGAATCCCATGGGGAAGGGGGGGATGTAGGGGGGCTTGCCCCCCTATTTTCTCCCCTATTTCTAATACAGAATCCCATGGGGAGGGGGGGGTTATAGGGGACTTGCCCCCCTATTTACATAACAGAATCCCATGGGGAAGGGGGGGGGGTTATAGGGGGGCTTTCTTTTCTCAAAACTAGGTTGATTTGGAATCCCATGGGGGGGGGGGGGCAATAAGGCCCCTATTTTCTCACATTTAGGTAGGGGTAGGGTAGCGATAGCATTAGAATTAGATATAAATCACCTACCTTTTCATGCATCCAGTCCTGGGTAAACCTTGGTGATCTCCTTCAGGAATCGTACAAACTTGCATTTGGCGTCTGCGTTCTGCCGGTGCCAAATATATTCCGCCAGGTGGGCAGCGAAGTGCTGCTTCTGGGTGTGAGATGACCGCAAACTCCTCTTCACTGCCCACCAGGTAGATTCGATGGTGTTGGTGTGGGCGCCGGTGTGCGGGTCAACAAAATTCTCCGTGTGGTTGGCGGTCAGGTGTCGGAAACCCTCTCGCTCCAGGCACTCGTAGCTCTTGAAACAATCGCTGTAGATTATGGTACCTGGAGCGACGTGCTTCTTGATCAGACTGATGAGGGTATCCTGGGTGCGGTCTTGTACAGGGACAAGGAAGCACTCCTTGGTCTCTCGACAAATGCCGCCGAACACCCACTGGCCGTCGACCACCCTCCCACGATTATATTTTCGCTTTCCAAATTTGGCTTCGTCGACCTCGACGCTGTAGTTGGCCCCACCAATCTGCCGCACTTCCTCACCGCAGTAGAGACTTTCAATGATGACCTCTCTGCAATAATTATACAGATCGGCCATCGTTTCCGTACTGGTCTCGCAGTGGTCAAAGTCTGGTCCTGACGTTTCGCGGATGGCAGTGTCGTAACTACTGCGGTTGACGGGGGATTATTGATTTTTTTTTAAAGACGCACGGGGGGGAAGGGGGGGGGGGTGAAGGCAACACCGGATGACAAAAACTAAACTTGGAAGCAGATTTTACTTTTCAGAATTTTGATTACTACTATCTAGATCTCAAGCTCTCTGCAATGCGCGCGTTGGTGCAGGCCTTGTATGGAATCGGGATCTGTCATACTCAAACCTTGTGAGCCGTGTGTTTGTAACTAAAGGGTTCCCGTTTCATTGGGTAGGTGATAGTAAATTATATGTACAGTAGTCTCCGCCTAAGATCCCACCGCTTACGATCCCGGTTCGCTTAAGATCCCGCTGTTTTAAGAAAACAAAATTTTTACTATATAAAAGTCACCCTAAGATCCCGCTCTGATTCACTCTTAAAAAGGTCTACATTCAGCTAAGATCCTGCATTTCAGATTATAATTTGCTGAACAAAAACTCGGGCGGGCACAGCCGATCAACCAAGGGGGAAAAGTTGAGATCAATAAACTGTCCGTCGCGTCAAAGATCAGCCACTATCGTGAATGTGATCACATACACGTTGTAAAACTTGATGAAGCGATGCAATGTTTGCCCCAGACGGGATCACACCGAGGTGTGAACTGACCGACACGTTTGTTTTCCCCACGTATCGCACTCACACCTGAGCTCTCACCCTAAACTTACATCACTCGCTGGGTAGGTAGGGCCTATACGTTCGCTCCAGGCGGGATCACATCGAATCGTGAACTCTTCCCCGACCATTGCAGCAGTTGTCTCTACTCCAGAATTTGCGAGACAGACTGAATTTTAATTGGTGTGGTTGGGGGGGGGGGGACTCGGTCAGAGATGGCAAGCTATAAATTTTCGACAGGTGAAGGGGAGGGGCAGCTGGATAAGCGTAGATCTTGAGACTCATGATAGGATAATTCGTGAAAATGGCACGCCTCATGCCACTATGCACTGTGATAGGTCTTCAAGGTTAACAACTCTTTGCTCGCCATACGTCATAAACCCACCAAGGGGTCACGTCAGTTCATTTTAGAGTAAATATTAAGTAAATATCAATTCTAATTCCAAAACATTATGTTGTGAAATGCTGGAGGGCAAGCCCCCTCCCACAAAAAAAACCCAGATTCTTTTTAGGTCAGGGGGGGCATGCCCTATAAATCCCCACATGACTATTACGAGCCCGTTCATTGGTCACTTGAAATATGGCAGTGGCAGGCGCGCGCCTCCGGTTGTTTTTCTCTCCGTTCCCCTGTAACATCGCAATGGGGATATTCCAAGGCGAGCTTGTCTAGCCTCGGAGTGTTCGCGTCTCAACGGGGAAAAGGGTTTTTTATTGAACGGCATGCTAGATTGAATTAAATTAAATTTTATGGTTGGCATGGTCTAAAGTCATCAAAGAAAGCTTTGCCATTTATTTAGTCACGATGCCAACATATATTCTTAAAGGTCTCATGTTGTGATAAGATGCAAAAATAGAATGGACTCATCCCGACACCCCTTTATCGCAATATCGTAATATTTACACCAAAATTTTGAATTATAACATTCTACGACATGGTTAATAAATCTGACGGCAGAAATGATTTCTCCACCCAAAAACACATCGGGTAGCCAAGTTTCTTTCTAACACTACGATAAATTACTGAGATATCGTCGATTGTCTGAAAGAATCTGCTACAGCGTGGTCCACTGTTTATAGGTACCACAAGCGAAATTTTTTTTGAACAATATTGATGTTTAAACCTTAGGGGTTCAAATCTACTCTATAAAACAAGAACATTAAAAAAAGAATTATAAAAATCCATCAATAAACAATCGAGATATGGTATTTCAAAGTTTTCTTTTTGAACGATACCTTTTCAACTGCGACGTTCACCCATGTTTGAGGTGTTCTAAAATACAAAGTACATGATCAAATCAATGAAAACTTTGTTTTTCCCAGAGCTGTCAACACAAATATTGGTATCTCCAAATCAAAGTATGTTAGAATGACTGGTTTCCAAGATGTAGGCCTTCAAAATTTGAAGGGAAAAAAGCCAAATTTTGTCATTAAGAGCTCAGAACCCTATTTCAACCTCTTCCTGCCTCCTCATTAGTGAAAAGCACAATCATTACTGAAAAGCACACAATCATTACAAATGCATGCAGGGACTTAGCTGATTTTTTTGTGACCTCTCAGACCACAAGTAACTTTTCTGGAGTCCTCTGAAGTGGGCTTCGGTGCAAAAAACGCCTCTTGGAAGAAAATTAGGGGAATTCTGGTACATCCTCGGGCAAAAAGCATCATAACAAGTGAAAATTAAGATTTCTGCTCACGGGGTTTAAAAATTGGAATTAAATCAAATACTGTTCTACCGTGGTTCATCTTGTATAATACAGGTCTAGTTCTAGATTTAATTATCATTTTTGCTGAGAAAGAAACCAGTGGCAGGGGAAAAATACAATGTACCATCGTGTGTCCAGTTAGTGGATTGAAGAAAGAGTGGGGGGGGAGGGGGGTTCTCCAATTATCAGGTGACATCTAAGTCTAACCAAGTCTAATACGTAAAAAGGCTGGTTGATTCAATAATTGAATATTCACCAATCAAGAAGGTAGATCTAGCCTTTTTTGTTACCAAATTAAATGCCAAACAATAGATCTACGAACATTTCCATCGGTAACACTAACACCCGGTAACCCCCTTCCGAGTGTTTAGTAGTGTGTGATGACATGTTACTATAAATAGAACTCCCAGTTCAACTCTTCACGGCTTTATTCTTTCACTTTGTCTACCAGAGATGCTAAGATTTCGATGCGTTTAGAATAAATAAGGTGTTCTTAGTTGAAAAGACAGCAAAAATACCACCACGAAGCGATACATTTGTATAGATCGCAATTAATTCACTATGAGGTGGTGGAAATGTAGGTCGCGTGATTCCCACCAAACAATAACAATCTATTCACACGGCAAGTGGTGGCCGATTAGTCTTATTTTTCAAAACACGATATTCATAAGTATCATAAAAGAAAATTATGATAACACTTAAATAAATTGACGCCATAAATGTCCTGATCTATCGAATGTTTCTTTTGCTGAACCATCATATAATCGTCTGCTGGTTGGGTCAAGTCAGAGGGGGTGGCAATGGGCGATGGAACAGCCGCAATGGCAGAATGACGATCTCCCGAAAGTGGTTGTTACCCTACTTCAGAAAAAGTAATATTTCTACTTCGTGGAACATAGTTGGCTTTTCTAAACACATAAACTAGATGGTAGAGATGTCTAGGAATATGATCCTGGCACGGATAGCCCGATTTGTGTTGAATTTCATATTTTAAAATGCTTTTTCCGTCTTAACATCGTACCACTCATGCTTTCCGCTCGGAATAAAAACATAAACATGATAGACTGATTTCAACTGTGTCAACGAAACCCAAAAATAACATACAAACTGAAAACGACGGTCGATTCTGCATTTGATCAGAACTCTCTTTCTTTCCCCTCAGGACACGTGTGTTGGCTTCGTTCTTGGTGGCGTTGGGGAGCTGAACAAAACCAAACAGTCAAACTACATGGTTGTGGATAAAAGTGAGTTCCTGTAGTCAAAATTCTGTTTTTATTTTATGGGCCTTGTAGCCATTGAGGTAAGTTGATTGGACTCATCCACGCAAACATTTCACCTTAGTTATATTACAGTACAGTGGAGTCTGTTTTACCATTTAGAACCTAGAGCAGCGTTGGGCGGAGTTGATTTGCACCTAGACCGGCGTTGCACAGCGTATCAGTTGCCAAACATGCGAGACTGCCTTTGTATGCACATATTTCTGAGGTCGAGGAAGAATGTTGACGGAAAACGAGACCGTAAAGTGAAATTAAAGTTGATTTTCTTTCTTTGAGTGTTTGAATGGTCGAAGTTAACCCAAAAATAATATGTGTGTGTGTGAATGAGGGTGGGATGGAGTTGAAACTTGGACAATTGGAAGGAAACTTTGAAAATACTTTAAAATTCGTCCCGTGAAGTGATCTCAACCTTATGTACTAGTGGAGCTGGGTTGTTTTTTTTATTTGACGAAATAGATGGGTATCGAATGAAAACCCGATAGTCAACTGTAAAGGGCCCTTTGGAAGCAATATTCTTTTCCAAAAACAGTTGCCTTTTTCCCCCATTTGTTTTGTCAAAACATTTTTTTAACATAGTATTTCGGGACATACTGTTGGACTATTGCCTCAGAGCAAAATGGTTAAACTGAAATGTGCCTGCTGGACCGTCAGATTTGCAGAGAGGTTGCTCCAATAAATTTTTAAAAGCTGGAGCTGTACATGGTAGGCCTAGGGGGCCTACGTGGTAATTGGTTGTTTCAGGTTTTTCACGTGCCCATGGCAAACGCCCAAGGCAAATCTAGATGAGTCAAGACTGGCCACAACTTGTGCAGACTCTGGTCTCCCCCAGTCTACGACTTTTCAAGATGGCAATCGGTGCTATTCTATTGTACTGCCAGCCCCGTTGTACCGCCAACTTCATGCCCGTCCCAAAGTGGGTGGCGTAACAGGGTTTCCCTGTACAGTGGAGTCCACTCATAACGAGTCCGGAAAAAACGAGAAGTCTGTTATAAAGGCACTATTCTAAAACCGCAGGTTTTTTCCTCTTTACCAGGTGTAAATAAAATACTGCTTTCACGCTATCAGACAAACATGCGAGTCAATTATAGCGGGATATTGCAGCTGCTGTGCACAGCGCACAGGCCAATTATACATAATGCAAAACCTCTCCAGTTGAGAAACTTGTTTCTGATCTTGCAAAACAAAGAATAGGAGAGCCCATGTGCGTCAACAATGAAGGCCGGAGTAACTGAGTAGGGAGGGTGTGGTGGGGTGGGGGAAAACACAGCGGGCGAGTTAGCCTAGAGCCCTTTCTTTCTGATCGCCAACGCCGAGCTGTCAGTCAACATAGCTAGATCTAGCGTTGGAGAAAGAAACCTGATTTGATTTTTTATCAAGTAAGACCTAGGGGTCATGTTGGAACAAAATCATCATCAGGGCAGATAGCAAAGGGAAATAAACAGAACATCAAACTCATAGATAGGCATACTTTACAGTTTCCCTTGAATCCTGCTATAACAGACATTTTGCTTTGGTCCCCTTCCTTTCGTTATAACAGGATTCCGCTGTACTAATGTAATGGTGGTGTAACAGAAACTGCTTGTACATCACTTTACGGACAGCTGATGAAATAATTATCTTTTGAATTAAAATGCTGTGTTGCCCAGTTTTTCATATTACTTTGCTTTTAGCTTTATTAATGCATTGTTATTTTTTTTTCCATTGATTCCTCAGACTCCAGCATTGGAGAGATTGAAGAAACATTCAGGAGTTTTCTCAGACGTGAAGACATCGGAATCGTTCTCATCAATCAAAATGTGAGGGTTTTTTTTACTTTTTGTACTGCAGCAACGGGTCCAGTTTTTGTTTTTAAGCAGAATAATACAATATGTTTTCTTTTTTCTAATGTTCTTCCTCTAATACTTTGCCATCACATGGCTCATATATAGTTAAACACCCTTGCCCATCACAAGCATTTTGGGTGGAATCCAAGAAAACTGGGTGGTATACATCACCAATCGGTGTTTTGTTACAGGGGTGGAGGTTTGGCATTCTGGCCAATCGACGAGATGTGACAGCAAAGTGTTAATCTCAGCTTAGTGCTTTGGCTTATTGGCTATTGATGAAGTGGACATGCTGATTTTCATGGGGGGAACCCATATTAAGTCAGTTTCTTTTCCTCCTAGAAAAGTTTTTTTTACTGCCTGTCTCTAATCAATGATCAAGACATTAAATTCTCCCTGTGGGTGGCTGGTAGGTGTGTTATTCTTCTTCTTCTCTGCATATATCTATCCCCCATGTCATATCTTTCCTTCTCCTTTTCTTTTTACGTTACTCTCCAGTAACACCTCTAATCTTGGTCACTTATGACCTCTGTTTGTGTTGCAAACGCCATTAAACTTGTATTAGAATAAGCTACATTATGTTTTCCTAAGCTACCTAACCTGTTCTGTTTCTTGAGGAGCTTTACACACTTGCAAAAACAAAACCGTCTGTAGTGTAATTATGGGTGATTAGCAGGTGCTCTAGTGTGGTTTTTTCTCCTGCTTCCCTATCAAACATCTATCTTGCTTGTCTCTCCACCTTTTTTTGTGTACGTTACTCTCTTGTAACATCTCTAATCTTTGGCACTTATATGACCTTTATTTGTGTTGCAAGCGCCATAAAACTAAAACTAAACTAAATTATGCTTTACTTTCTAAATGACCTGTTGTGTCTCGCAGGGCACTACACGCTTGCCAAAATAAACCCTTCTCTTACTCAAACTTAAATAAATGAATCAACAAGGCTTGATTTTCTACTTCAGGTAGCTGAGATGATCCGCCACGTCATCGACGCCCATGACCTTCCTATTCCCGCGGTGCTGGAGATTCCGAGCAAAGATGCACCCTATGACCCTTCCAAGGACTCCATTCTGAGGAGAGCAAAGGTATGCTTAAGGCCACACACAGGTTTTTGGCGTCCAGTTAGGGTCCAAACATTGTTTTTTTGGGTTTTAAGAAACTTCACTTGAAAATTATGTGCAACATCAGATGGAAGTACTCCCAAAGTTTGAAACATTGTGAGCCAATACAGTGCTTCAGAGAAATTTTGATGTTTTTGCTCCTTTCCTCTACATGTTCGTTTCTAGGCTTTAAAGGTTTACTTTTACTTTTGTCCGCCGCTCATAATACCCTTTTTTTGGTGTCGCGAGAAGAAAGGGACATCTCTCTGCCACCAGCCGGAGAGCTTGAGTCAGGGGCAGAGTGTCCAGCAAGGTCGTAAAGTCGTATATTTGGCTCACTGGTGGTAAATGATAGTAAATGTGCTGTGAAGATAGTAAACATTTATTGGTGAACAGTCGTAAATTAACCTGTGTACAGAGTGATGAAGCCAGCAAGACTTCAGCGAATAGAGTCGTAGCCATGGTACTCAGCGATTACCAAGTCCCATCTTTTGTCAAAGTAGTACAACGATCTTTGAGTAGTAGGTCTATCAGTATCGTGGAACTACCTATCAAAACTAACAAAAGGACAATGATGCCTAAACTTCCACTCAAACAACACAGGAACTGACAACGCAGATTTCACTTACGACGAACTAATCTCATGCATCTCAGACCTGGGCAATACAGCCTCAGGTCTGGATGACATCCACAGCAAGATCATTAGACACTTACCCACAGAAACACTTACACTCCTACTAGACATACAACGTCATGTGGTGGTCGCACTTCTTTCCGGGGTCTTGGCGTCTCGCCACTGTCATTCCAATACCCTAACTTAACAAAGACCACACACACACATCCAATTACAGACCAATAACACGAACGAGCTGTCTATACGAACTTATAGAGAAAATAATTCACTGGTGACTCATGTGGTTTCTGGAGATGACAGGCTCGCTGACCAGTCTCCAGTGCGGATTCAGGAAAACCCGATCCACTCTGGATCAACTGGTCCACCTGGAGACCTTTCATGGGTCTCAATATTCCGCGGATTTCCGCTACCGCCATTTCCTCCGCTAAACTCCTCTACCGCGATAGCTGGCCAATCAGAAAGAGTTGCTGGGAGCAAGGTGACTGCCAGGCCCCGGGAATTTGAAAAAAATAGCTGAGACCCAAGAAAATACATAGAAGATCTCGAATATTTGGAAACCAATTCCGATATAGTCTTTAAGCTCATTTTTGCTGGTCGCGATTTTGATATTCATTCGGCTTTTCCCGGTCTTAAAGTAAGTTTCACGCGGAAAGGCGGCTAGCGGAATTGTTTGTGACACCGAGGCTCCACCAGAAAATCAAGATCTACTTTCGTTTTCGTTACCACACAGAAATTTGTCAGTGCTTTTACTTTACCTTTACTTTTTCATCCTCTGTTGCTGTTAAGCGTCAAGGGGAGATGCAGTTTTCTATAGTAGGCCAGCTCCGCAGCTCTTTCAGTTATGTTATATTTTCTTAGGGTTTCCTTGACATCCTCGATCCACCTTTTGCGTGGCCTTCCTCTTCCTTTATAGCCTGAGTGCTTGGTGTTGTAGGCTCTCAAGGCTGGCTGGTCAGGTGACATGCGTAACAGGTGGCCAAACCATTTTATCCTCTGTCTTTCTATGTAACTCAGGCAGGACTCGGTGCCGATAGCTGCTATTACTTCTTCATTTCTCTGCCTGTCTCGTCTTGTGATGTTACGGGTTTAGCGGAGACGTTTCATTTCACATGCGGTGATTTTGCTTTCATGGGTTTTACTTAACCTTCAAAGAATCGCGAGTACGCGAGCGCTCGTGGAAATGTGGTGGAACACTGACTGAAACGGTACAGTGTCATGTCAACGGAACAGTATCATAACTACGCCACTAGGCGAGCGCGAGTCCCACTCTTGTTCCACCATCCTCTCCGCCCCACACCCTTTGTTGCGCTGCTCTATCAACTGACCTCAATCAGTGACCCCCATAAATTCACACACCCCCCCCCCCCGGTTTCAACCCCATGATTTGCTAAAACAATGGCTCCATAAAATTACTTCTGCCTATTGGTCGTTCATTTTGTTTTAATAGGGGGGTTGGACTATACCATCTTTTGTCAAATAAGGGGAGCCGTACTAAGTGTTCCGTTCCGTTCTTGCGCTCATGACTCGACTCAGCAGTTGGTTAAACAAGCCAAAAGGTGGTGACAGCGACAGGAGAGTGAATCGGGAATCGTTTGGCTATACTGTTCCGCGTTCCGCTGAGGTGAATTGTGAATTGCATTCCGCAGCCAAGAGTGGCGATTCAGTTCCGTTCTCGCGCTCGCGACCCAGGTCTACTCCCTAGAATCCTGAATTAAAAGTGAGATACTAGAAAAAACTAGGTTGGTTCATTGTTTTGTTTACTGTGTCTTTAATTGTTGTTAGATTTTACTGAAGTTTGAAAATGTTATTTATATATGAATGCACAGTCTGAACAAAAGGGGAAAAGGTTAAAACACTGGTTTGTAGGGCCAACTCAATGAGTTAAGTCATGTGTGTGATCCCCGACTTCACTTCAGTCAAAGTATCTTTGGACCCAGCCGTAGATCTAGCCTCAGGCAGCTTTAGTGGTGATCCCCTGCCAATTCCACTGTCGTCAAAATCAACAGCAATGTTATGCGGAACATTGCAATCGTCTTCAACGGTCATATTTATCTATATATCCGACTTGGGGAGGTCATTATTGGGGTCTTGTTCAGGAGCAAAAATGTCAAAAATTTTGCAGCCCTGCGAAAAGATACTGATTTTTCTTCAAAACTCGCCAAATTTTTTAACTTTCGGTGTAGAAATGCTCTCATGGCATTATCGGTACTTTCTGCTCGCGACAGAGTCATCAGGAGTTATTGACAGAATAAAGTGTTTGCGTTTCATTGGATGGGTGATAGTAAATTATAATTATATTTTTTTTAGCTTTCTGTTCAAGATTGGCAGATTTTCAGTGTCACTGCACCTTGACCTCTCTCAGTTCTTACACCTCTCACACTGATTAGCCATTCAAGTTATCGCTCTACTTTGAGTTTGAGCAATAATTTTTGTCTTTCACGTTTATAATATATGAATCATGACAACAAGATTGGTTCTTGGCAGTCGATTTTCTGGTTCTAGGCCCTTTCACAGGCTCAAAGCAGGATTCATTTGTATTATACAGTTCATATATTTTTTATTAAATGATGAGGGGAAAATATAAATAAGAAAATATATAACAATTAACAAGTAAGAACAGACTGAAATACGTAAGTCACACAAGACTCCAGTTCCACACTGAAATTTTGTTTACTTGATACATGTATAAATATTGGCTACACACTTGTTCATGTGTGTGTCTGTGTGTATTACATATATTTAAATAGAGCATGTGCTGTCATTGTTATGGCGAGGAAATGAGCCTGGTACTAGAAGGGAATCCTGTCCCCGTATAGTGTCAAATCCGGTTGCAGTACACGTCTGCCCGATCGGCAGAAGTGCACTGAAGGCACTGCAACCGTTTTGACGAGGAAAACTTGAAGCCGTTATTATTTGCCCACTTTTCAAATTTGTGCAGCTGCTTTTCCATAGACCTTAGTTGAGGATTTTTCAAGCAGCAGCATATGTATCAGGAAGTTGTCAACGTTATAACGAGCTGTCTATGCTATTTTGGAGGGTCTTAACAATGGAATCTATTTTAATTTCGAATAGGAGAGGAGACAGGATGCTTCCCTACGTAACACCTTCCTTCTGTTGGTGGACCCAGTATGGTATTGACATGGCACCGGAGTCCGTAGAAAATTCTCCTAACAAATCTTTCATCTTATCTGACTCTCTGTCTTGCATCACCTCACTTACAAACTACACACTCTTGGTCCCAAAAATAGTTAGGTTACAAAAATGTAATACACGCTTTGGCTGAAACCGGGAAAAATATCGTGTTCACGTGGCTACCTGGCCATGTAGGCATCCGAGGAAAGTGGACCTGCTGGCGAAAGAATCCTTGTCCCTTCTATTGGGATCAACGACAAACACTCTCCCATAGACTGACTTTAAAAATAAAGTCAAAAACTACACCTCCAGTCTGTGGGAGACTCATTGGAAAAAACAAGAAAACAACAAACTACAAAACATTAAGCCCAAACTGGGTCCACGAAAACCTTCGGGCCTCCCCAGATGAGTCGACGAAGTCATTTTTACTCGATTACGCATCGGACACACGTCCCTCACACATAAAATGCAGTTGTGAGCGCCGTAAAAATTCTTACTAAAACAATAAATACCTCCTTCCGGGAGATGAGAAGCCGTTCTGTATCGGATGCGCCACTGATTTTACCTTTAGACATATTTTAACAGAATGTCTAGACTTCGGAGAGACCCGAAGGAAATATTTTAGATTTAAAAATTGCAAGATCTGTTTTCTGTCGTTGATCCCGACAGAATGCTGGATTTTATGAAGGCCATTGACACTGTAATTAGTATTACAATTTTTATGTTATTTAAAAAAGTTATTTTAAATAAAAAATTTATTTACACCAAATTTTATTATTTTAGCAGTTTAGTGGAGGTGTTGACCAGAACTGGGCTGTGCAATGTGCTGTTGCGAGAGAGCCAACTTTTTTTCGCGCGCTCATTTGACTTTATGCCGTTGCGAGCGCCGTAAGACTCTTACTAAAACACACAGGCTTCGGAGATACCCGAATAAAGTATTTTAAATACAACAAATTGCAAAATCTGTTTTCTGTCATTAATCCCAACAGAGTATTTGATTTTATAAAGGCCATTGGCCTTAACGGAAAGTTGTGTAAAACGTTAAAAAATTTTAATGTTATTTAAAAAGTTATTTTAAATTAAGAATTTATTTACATCAAATTTTTAGCATTTTAACCTTTTAATTAGAAATACTGACCAAAATCAGGCCATGCGGTGATCTATTGCGAATAAATTTTTTAAATTGTTTCTCGCGCTCATATGACCTTATGCAGTTGCAAGTGCCGCAAAACCCTTACTAATCAAACAAAGAGAGCAGCTCCAGTTGTGCTTTGTAGAACGAGTTGTACTAGTATGTGCAGGTGGTTGGTGGGGTGCTCTGGTGTGGTTTGCTCCTTCTGTCCCATCAAACATGTATCACTCATATCTTTCTTCCTTTTTTATGTTAGTTACTCTCTTGTAACACCTCTAATCTTCCACAAGATTTATATTACCTTTTTGTGTTGCAAGTGCCGTAAAACTCTTATTGAAGCTTAAAGTACTTGTATAATCTCATTGTCATGTTTTTGTTTTTCTCTTCAGGGCATGTTCTCAAGTGAAGACTTCCGGTGAGGCAGACGATGCGGTTAGGATCTACTTCAAAATTCCCTATGTTTTACTTCATCTTACAGTGACCCTGTATTGTAACATATGTAAGCAGTACCATGATGAACACACTGTAGGTGTCATTCATTCATTCCTTCCCTCATTGGTTTCTCTTTTGTATATGAGGTAATGCTTGGTTTATAAACAACATTTAGCCAGTGTGTATAGAAAATTTAAAAAAACAGAATTTTAGTGTTACGTGTCTAGTCATGTAGAATGTAAATGTCAGTCGTACTCTTGTTTTGAGTGACTATCAGAGAGAGAGAGAAAGAGAGAGAGATGGTTTATTATGTGATATGTACAGGTTTAGTTGATTTTTTGTTGCATGAACAGCTGTCCTCGGAAGAGTTAACTATTGTACTCCTTTGTTTATGTCATGGATAGTTTTGTCTGTCCAGAGTATTTGTACTAAATGTTTTCTTAGGTGATACTTCTGATACTTTACAAATGAACGTTTAACAGAAATTCTAAGCATAGGTGTGTGAAAGAGATTTGAAACTGTATTAAGTTTCGACTGGTCAGCGTAAGACTCCGTCATACGTCACTTTTCAAAATGGGGTATAATATTATTTGTTTGTTTATAAGCATTTATTTGTATTTTGATGAATGAAAAAGTTGGTTCTCTTTTATTTCTACTGCATTCATTGTATTGTTTTGAACAAAATAGATTTCCAGCCCTCACTTGTCTATCTGTCAATTTGAAAAAAAGTTTGGTGACCCCTGTTGTAGAATTCATTGATCAGAATATGATACCTAGATGTCTAGTCTGATATATTTGTGTGTTCACATCACATTTACAGATAACAGAGTTCACTACTGCAAGTGACAGAATGTGTGAGTGGGACAGTTTTTGTGTTTGGTAAAAAATGATGGATAAAAAAAAAATGTTCCAGTTGTGAGTTGTGATTGATGGTAACGTAAAGGTTATAATCCACTTTGTTTTTTTAAGAATACAATTGCATTCTTTACTAATTTACTGTTGAAAAGAATGTTGTTTGCACAATTAACCACAATGTTTTCAGTTTGTGTATCCTGATAGACATTGTTTAGTAAGTTGCTGCATGATCACATCTCATTCTCGATTTTGGTTTTAATTAGTAATAGCAACTAAATTTGGTTCATCATTAATTATTGCCGTTAAGTCGTATTTGTTGTAAGTCAAAGGATTAGCTGAATAAAAGCATGTGGCACAAAAGAATATTCATAATGTGAATTCTATGCATTGATGAACCTTACCTGAACTATTTATAATTCATTGGAGGCTTTTGTTATAAAGTATAGTGTAAACTGACATAGAATTACTTGTTATCATTCTTCAAATTTGATTAACAGAGAAAAAGTCCAGTCTAAAGTCTGTATTATTTTTTTTTAATCTTTTGAAGTGAATTTACTTTGATCAGATCTCTCTTAACTGATTGTCTGCTCACTGCATAATGATTTATTTCATAGACAGGGCTAATGTTTTGTGCTGGTAGTTCATCTGGAATTTTTGCGTTTCACTGTCTCTGGCATTTGATAATGATCTGGCAATGTCTGTGTTTAAATGTAGAGAGGGATGCTTTTTTTAGTGGTGACTGAATGGTATAATTTCCAATAAAATTTTTGTCTCTGTAGTAATGTTGTTTACTTTTTCTGTTGCTTTATACTTTTTAATTGGTCAGGGTCGGTCAGATTTTCTTTCATTGGGCTAGCGTCTGCGTTTGTTGTCATATTTTTGTCCAAAAGTTGCCCAAAAAGTTGCCATTAGTTTTCAAGCTTTCTACTCTCTGTGGCGACGTATATATATTGCATTATGTTGACATAGGTAACTTCATCTAAAGCACCAGAATTTCTTGTGTTCTGTTTTATGCAACCAGAATATCATTTGTAGCCACATAGGATGAAAAACGTGAAAAATGAAGGTTTCAAAATAGAATGAAATCAAAATTAGAACAGCACATAAACAACTACAAAAATTAATAAATAAAGACGTGTGTTAACCTATCCGAAGATTGGCCGTTTTAACCCTAAACGTGTTTAATTCAAGAAAAAGTAAAGGATATTACTTATTACAAGTAAATGGAATCACACACAAGGGGCCTGCCAGTGTCAGTATTCAGTTTTGGTAGAGCATGACACATTTTTTTAAAAGGCAGGAACAACATAAAATTAAATAACATACGCTATATAGACATAAAAAACAGGGGCTCTCGTGGCCTACAGGTTAAGGTGTTCACCTCTCATTCAAAGGTCCCGGGTTCGAATCGGGTAGCGACCGAAAAAAATTTCTTCTCTAGAATTGTCTCCTTTCACTTCCTTTCCTGCTCTCTAACAATGTTCTGTCGTCTGCTTTCGTCTCCTCTTCCTGTCCCCACCCCCTCATCTCCTTTGCCCCCTCCTCTGGACTCTTTCTGCAGCCTATCTACTGCTACTGCTTGAATCCTTCTTACTGCTGTCTTTCAGCCCCACCCCTGATCTTCTGGGAGGTCCCGTGTGCAAGTTGCGCACGTTAAAGATCCCTTGGTTGGTGGTCTAAAATCGATAAGAGTAGGTTTCGGTCGCCACCCAGGCAAAATTCAAAATTTCCTACCTACTAAAAAAGTTTAACGGGTCATGCACTCTCATATGACCTTATGCAGTTGCGAGCACCGTAAAACACTTACCAAAAAAAACCCTTTAAAAAAAAAACCCAACAAAAAAAGCATCAAAAACCGAAAAAAGAACACATCAGAACAATAACAAGGCAAATTAAAACACAATAAAGAGGAACTAATTAAAGGGAAACAACAATACATATAAATTATAGTATGTAATGTTCTTATTCTTCACATGAAATTTCATTGAAAATAACAAATCAACGTGGTGTCAACAAGTGAGAAAGAGAGGAAGTGAAACTAAACTTTCTAGTTTGTCTTTCTAAAAGTAAAGTTAATCATTAAAAAACCCAAAAATAAAGAAACCGAACCTCATTAACTTAATGAGGTTCGGTTTCTTTATTTTTGGGTATTTTAATGTTTTCTTTTGCAGTTTCTCGACTTTTATTCCCAAGGGTTTGTTTTTTGACTTTTTATTCCCAAGCGGTGGGGAGGGGGAGGGGTTGTTTTTTTGGAGAGTTTTTTTTTTTTTTGTTATTTTAATGGAGAAATCGTGGGCCAACATTTGCCAAAAATCGCGGCCACGACAAACGTAGATGCTAGATTGAGGGGAAAAAAGCTAACATTCTAGCCTGATATGACCAATTTGATTCACGACCTTGAACAACAAACATTTTATTTTAAAGGTCGCAGTTTAATTTGGTCTAATTGTGTCGAAATTACAGTTTTTGCCCTGTCCATGGAGGAAAATCGGGCTGATCCGAACTGTATCAAATTGATTTGAATGGCAGTCAGTGTGCACTCTGTATTAGCACAAACTTGAAAGGAATGAAAATAATGTGCTTGTTCATTGGATAAACCTATATTACTCCGCATAATATATTCCTAATCATGCTTTATGAAAACCTCATTGTGGTGATTTTCATTGTTGCTGGATAGTTTGTGACTTTTATTACATCTCTCTCTCTCTCTCTCTCTCTCTCTCTCTATATATATATATATATATATATATATATATATATATATATATATATATATATATATGGATAGATAGATGTCGCTAACCGCGTGATTGACTGATTCAACCGCCTAAGTTGAAAAATTGTCTAAAATCAGTTTTTGATCCCTTTATGCAGAACAGCCTTTTATACACCTTATGTTAAAGTGCCGAGTTTGAAAGGTTACTGCAAAGTGTTTCAATCCTTCAGTAAACCAATCGCCCATGTCACACCAGTCCCCTGTTTCCAAGTGATTCAACTGCCCCTATAGGCCTTTAGTCTTCCAGGTTCCAGACATTGGACGTCTGATTTTGATGGCATGTAATGCCTGATGTTGCGAAAGTTTAGGTACATTTCTTGCTTCTCCTTTCTACTGCTGCCCTGGGCCGTCGAGATTCCACACTCCATCTTTGTCGATCCGTGGCATCTCTTTCTCTGTGTGTAGAGGCGGGGGGGGGCATCTTTTGTTGCAGTTATCCCGGTGGCGTTTGAAGACGTAACATTCAGTGACAATAGAACTACATGTACCCACTAAGTCTAAAACACATGCAGCTGGTTGCGGGTCCTGGTAGGCTACATGGTATTTGTACTTATAAACACATGATAGACTCAGGGCTGAAGCCTGCCTCCCAAATGATAATAATAATAATAATAATAATAAATTGCATTTATAGCGCATTTCCACAAAGAAGTGCTCAATGCGCTGTGCAATAATACAGCTCCTATAGTAATCCTCTCTCTCTCTCTCTCTCTCTCTCTCTCTCTCTCTCTCTCTCTCTCTCTCCAGGTGGGTGGTTGGCGGGTGCTCTGGTGTGGTTTGCTCTTTCTATCGTCCTGATTTCGCCTTCTTTTTTATGTTTGTTACTCACTTGTAACACCTCTAATCTTCGCCACTTGTGTGACCTTATTGTGTTGCAAGTGCCATAAAACTCTTTCTAAAACTAAAACTCTCTCTCCAGTTCATCCTTGAATAAAGACAATCCCACAAAGCTTACCCTTACACCCTCGCACACATTGATGAATTCATAGTCATAATTAATTCTTACAGAATACAACAGCATGAATAAACAACATAATAATATTTGTATTTGGAATGTTGGAAATTACAGATTTGAAGCTGGACTGAAACAAATACGTTCTAAGTGCTGATTTAAATTTAGTTTTAGTGGTAGACTCCCGTAGCCCGTAGATCTAGCATCTGCGTTTGTTGCCATTTTTTGCCCAAAAGTTGCCGTAACAGTAGCCATTAATTTTCAAACTATCATCTCTCTGTGACGACGTATAGCAATTTGTTGATATAAGTAACGTAATCTATGGCACCACAATTTCTTGTCCAGAATCCAGAATATCATTTGTAGTTACACATAGTGTACAAACTACATATATATTAAACTCAACAACAAAAGAAACTCAAGTGATATACAAAATAAAGGAAGATAAGGACATTGGTAAGTAATTTGTGATTTTATTGATTTTTTTGTCTCATCTATTGGAGAGGATTCCTCTGCAAGGCTTAACAGCCTCGTTGGAGAGAAAACAAGTTGAATTTGCTGTGAAAAATGATGTAACCCCAAAATTAAAGGGTATGTCCATAAGCCGGTGATGTCAACTTTAAATTGACAGCGTGTGTGCCCGCCATTTGCGTTCACAGCAGCTTGGCATCTGTTTGGCATTGACCTCACAAGTCTGTGAATGATGGCCATGTTCACATTTGCATAAATTCGTGTGATGGTTTGCTGCAGCTGAGGTGCTCTTGTTGGTCTTGGCTGCAAACGATTAAGTTCTCTTTGGGTGTGGTCCCAGTAGTGTTCGGTCAGGTTGAGGTCTGGGCTCATTGGGGGCTATGGCAGCATCCTGACATTGTTCTGCTGTAAGAAGGCTGCTGTAGCTCTTACAGTATGGGGTTGAGCATTGTCCTGTTGAAGGATAAGGTTCGGGTGTTTCTGGAAATGAGGTATGATCACAGGCGCCAGTATCTGTTGGATGTAGCGGTGTTCATTAACACTAACCTCAACCACGTTAAATGTTCTGGAAAACAACGGGTCCCAAGTGTTGGATTACGCTGATTGGGCCCCAGATCATTATGCTGGGACCACCCCATGTATCAACCCGCAGGACGTTGTTGTCGGCAAACCGTTGGTTGGATCTCCATTATATCCGGATTCTTCCATCTCCTCGAATGACGCAAAAATGGCTTTCGTCAGTGAATAGGACATTTCTCCACTGTTGCAAGGTCCAATCACAAGTTGTGAGCCCACGCCAAACATTGCTGCCGATGTCTGGCAGAGAGGACTGTACGTCTCAAAGGTCGGCGACATTGCAGTTGTCTTTCTCGAAGCCAGCGGCGCACGTACAGTCTGACCTGAAACTGAAATGGAATGGCTCTCCCATGGTTTCCAACGAGATTTCAGGCCGATTCGGAAGCACACATGAAGTTGTCTCGCCGGTGATTCCGCAGAGGGACACGGTCTTGGCGTACTGATGTCACTCGTGGTCGGCCAGCTCTGTGAGCATCACGTTTACGTCCAGTAACTTGAAAACGTCTTCGGAGTCGACATATTGTTGAGAGAGACACACCCATGGCAATAGATCCATCTATATTATTACTCTTTCCCGCTAGGAATCTGCCGATAGCCCTTTTCCGGTTTGCTTTGATGAGTCAACTGAACACTCAACTGAAGGAAGCGTTACGTCCTGTCAATTTATACCCATCGGTTGGTGATCACTTTTCAGAGGATAAAAACTGCTCACCTACTGGCATGCTCAAGAAAATACTCAGTTTGCATTTTTTTTTCTTCGCCGCCATATTGTGACCTCATTTTATTTTTCGAGCATGTTTTCAGCTTGGTGACATGAGCTCACAACATTACTGAATACAAAAAAATCGGTCATGGCCTACATTCTAGCGAATATGGGTTACTAAATTCCTGAGTCTTTAAGTAGCTCTGTATGACTTGCGTAACTTTTGTTGTTGAGTATAAAAACAAAAAATAGTAAAAGTAAAACAACACATCAGAACAATAACAATTTTAACAAATTAACACACCAACAAATTAAAACACAAAAAAGAAGAAAAAATAAGAGAAACAGCAATAGAAATAGTTTGTAAAGTACTTGGATCTATATTTTTCAAGTATAAAATAACAAATCAACGTAGTGTCAACAAGTACAAGTGAGAAAGTGAAGATGAAGTGAAAATAACCTTTCTTTCTAAAAGTAAAGAGGTTCTGTTTCTTTTCTTTTTTCTTTTCTTTTTTTTTTTCTTCTTTCTTTTTTTTATATTTTTATTCCCCGGCAGTGGGGTTTTTTTTTTTCTTTTTCTTTGTTTTTTTATTTTGAAAAATGCCAAAAATCGCGGCCGCGACAAACGCAGATGCTTGGTAGATGAGCTGACACAGCGCTCCACAGGGAAGGGGGCATGGTGTGAAAAAAAGCTCTCCCTCCGAGTCTCTGACTTTTGCTTTGGACAGGTCTTAAAGCCTTCCTGTCGCCGACCTTAAAGGACGAGGTGGTACCGGTATATATTCGATGACCATGTCACAAATATATGATGGCGCTATGTTGTTGACGCACTTAAAACAAAGAACAATAAATAATTATTTCGTGCTGAATTCACGCTTTCACCGGGAGCCAATGTAGTTGAATTAGCATTGGAATTACATGATCTTTGAGAGATTTCTTTAAAAGGTATTCGAACAGCTTGGCTCTGGAGTCGCTGTAACATATTTAACGTTTCAGTGGGAAGGTTTCCAAACAAAGAATTGCAGTAGTCTTTACTCCTTCTCCGCGTACGGTAGTTCTAAATAAATTACTTTGCTTAGATTGTTTATATTATTGTGATGGTGCATAGATACATGTAGTTTGCAATCAAAATAAACGTCTAGATTTTTCGCTGTATCCGTGAGAAAGATATCAATCCCAACACGTACATGTATATGGTCAAAACTTCAAAGCAATATCCCTGGTACTTTTATGCCAATTTATTTTTGCAATTGCCCATTTTATGAGATTTTTTGTTAAAATTAAACATGTTTCCCATGGTAGATTTTGGTTGAATTTTTAAGTCATACTAAAGACCCTAAAGAACAAATCTATGCAAAAATTTGGTAGTTAACCCCCATGTACGTGTTCACACCATTTTCGTGTCAATTTTTACTGGCCTATCACTTGAGTTCGAGAGTGAGACTTTCGTGCGACCCACGATCATGAGGGGTGGCTGAATGCTGACTGGACGACTACTGGCTGCTTACAGTTACAGAAGGCTCCACCAGAGACACTAAAATATCTGGCTCCACTTAGATTCTAAAAAACAGTCACGGGCGCTTCTGGATTTCGGCTGTAGCAGTAGGCTAGCAGGCTTATGATAACGTCCGGTAGTCTTAGAAGTTAGATAGGCTATGTGTTATGTATACGGGTAGATCTAGTACGATATAATATAGGCCCTATCAGTAGTGAAAAGGTTCTTTTAAAACCGCTTTTAAAACAGGCATTCGGACAGACGTATGCTCGGCTTATAATTATAACAGTGGTCCAGCTGGCGCGAATTAAATCCCAGCACCAGCGGACAAGAAGAGCTCCGTTGGCTCCCACTGAAAGCGAGAATTGAATAGGCTATATTATTATAAGTTAGCCCTACGTATGCTTCAACGGTCAAACTAACCCGTCTCCCACATACATTCAAGAACTCATTGTACCATACACACCATCACGTGAACTAAGATCCAGTGGCTCCAGACTAATTTCAACACCTCGTGTGTCACTGAAGAAATGTGGTGAGGAGAGGGTTTTTTCTTTTTCTGGGCCAACAGTTTGGAACACTCTCCCTCATGATTTGAGGAGCGAAATAAAACTTGATACCTTCAAAAGAGGACTCAAAACACATCTAAGAAATATTTTAATTAATGGACAGTACCTTTGCCTTTTTGTATGAGCATGTTTTATTGTCTGAAAGATGTTGCTGTCAAAAAGTGCGCACATGATGAATGTGTATTCTGTTAGTATGAATGCGTTTTTAATCCCCTATGTACGCCTTGGGCCCATGCTGTGGGGAAAGGCGGGATACCAATGCTCTTATCATTATTATTATTATTATTATTATTGTTATTATTATTATTAAGATTGAAAGCAGAAGGCAAACACTGCAAATGAAACAAAATAATACACATTGCGAATTGCTCCTACAAGAGCCCTAAGGCAGATTTTACGAATTCTATTATGTGTCAAACCATACTAATTAATTATTATTATGTACGCAGGGGAGGGAGTGGGGAAAGCTGGGTGCACTTTGGTCTAATTGGTGCTACGATGGGCCCTACTTTACTTACATCTGTCACGGTTATAACAGGATTTCGGCCGTAGCAGGCTTACGGTACAGCCATCGACAAAACCCATCAACAAACAGACAAGAAAGCAGAAAAAAAGCAAAACAGAACAAAACAAAAACCCTTAGGGCGTTTTGCATTGCATGTACGTGACCCAAGAAGGCCTAAGTTGATTAATATGTAGGCCTACGTTTTATGGTGTGGCACCGCGTGTGCAGGGGAAAGAAGAATCTGGGAAGCTGAAACCTGGATGCACTTTGCTTGGTGTTTATGCAAATTTTGATTCAGTCCAATGACTTGGCTTAAAATTGGTCTGGCACCAGACCATAACAAAAGGATATCAAGGTAGGCCTACAAGGAAGACCTGAATCGAAGGTGCGAAGGATACCCCCGAAGACCGACAACACATCCACCCTGCCAGGGCATCCAGCTTGTCAGAGACCAAAAGCTCTGTATCTCCCCCCGACGCCTTAGAGGGTACAAGAGGAAGAATAAAAGTAAAGTAAGTCTGTCCCCGTTGTTTTATGCAAGAAAAATTATGAAATTATGCAAAATGAGCCCAAAAATGTGAAATCATTCGATTTTGTTAATTTTACCAAAGTATGATAAAGGAAATATTCAGAAATTAGGTAAAAAATTATCAAATTTTGCTACATTATGCGGGGTGCATAAAACCACGGAGACGGGTAAGTAGGCCTACTACATCGTTTGAGATGGCGAGACTTGTGGGGAATATGACTGAATACTGAATGAAAAGTGTGTACTGGGCGCTAGATCTACCGTAGATCTATGGAAGGCCTATTACATGTATTCCTTGTCCCAATAGTGATAATATAATGCTGTTCGATTACTGATTAGGCCTTCGAATAGTTGTAAAGTACACATGAAAGCATGTTGTAGGCTCTATAGAGTATAATAGAGTATGGATATAAGCAGGCCTATTATGGTGTCATTGTTTCCCTACAGCTTAAATCACGTCCAGCAAACCCTCTCTGTCTCTGTGAAACTAAGGAGACACATTATATTATTAAAATAGTCCAACCTCGTTATACCGCCAGCCACGCTAAATAATAATAATAATAATAATAATACAAGTAATAATAATAATAATAACAATAATAATAATAATAACAATAATAATAATAATAACAATAATAATAATAATAACAATAATAATAATAATAACAATAATAATAACAATAATAATAATAATAACAATAATAATAATCATAACAGATTGCATTTATATAGCGGTCTATCTCATACTAGTCCGCTTTACACCAATCACATAATCTTTCACACTAGAAAAAAACATTTCACAGAAACGAGAAAAACATAAAAAAGAACTTTCACAACCATACATTAACTATACACTAAAGGACAGCAGTTACCCCCCCCCCCCCCCCCCCCCTCCAAAAATATTTAAAGAAAAAAGAAAAAAAATCTACATTAAAAAAATTAGCACTTACTAACACATTATAACTTATAACCATCTCCGCTATAACCAACAATTAAACAAATGAGACTTGAGCAATCGCATAAACCTATCAACATTTGTTGAATTTCTGAGATCTTGAGGCAAGGTGTTCTAGATTTTTTTGGGGGAAAAAGAGAAACTTTTCTCATCAACAGATCATAATTTCATTTTAATATTAGGGGCCCCTAAATTTTGTTGCATCTGTGGAAGACCGTAACTGACTAGATAGAACATAGATCTACAGTGTTTAAAGCAGGATACGACTTAATCGTTAAGACATTTAAAACAGATGGTAGAACTTTAAATTTGATTCTTTTATCAACTGGAACTGGAAGCCAATGCAGAGCTTTTAACTTTTTTGATACGGGATCTTTGTTCTTTTTCTTCAGCCCTAGTCTTGCGCGGTGTTATTTTGAGCCACTTGCAGTTTCCTCCAGTGGCATCGCGTGGGTTGCAGACAAGCATAATTGGAAAGTGAGCAAATGGGCAATAGGCTTACTAGCTACTATTACGATTTCTAGAGAAAGTCAATAATTAGAATCTGCAGGATATCCCGTAATCTACATCTATAAATATTCACAACTGTTTCTAGATCCAGATGAAACCCCATAAAAGCTGCAATAAAGTGAAACAATAATAACAGCTCACCATGCTCACAATCTGAGAAGATTTAAAGCTTTCTAATTACTTCGTGAAGCACCAGGACATGCTACACAATCGAAGGAGACAACAGTTTCGACCTATTCTACACTTGGTTACCGTAGACCCTACTACTACACTACATGTTATTTACTATCATTGACTACATGTACTAGTGCTAGTGTAGTAGATAGACTAGTGGAAACTTGGATCAAATTTTTAGCAATTGCACCAAAATTAATGGATGCTGCGGAGAGCAGCTTCATGCACCTTTCTTCTTGTGCGGGAAGAACAATGGCTAGTTTTCTCTACAGTGACAAAAATGACTTTGGTGCAAAGATTTTGCTTGCTCCCAGCAGACGCAACCTCAAGCGGTGAGACGAGCATAAACCCTCCTGTCTCTAGGCCATTTATCGTTGCGTGGAATGTTGATCTAGAGCTCTGACTGGTTTAGAAAAATTAGAAAAGGGAGGAAGTGTGTGTGTGGGGGGGGGGGGGGGGGGTGAAGGCCAGGGTTAGGTGGAGCACTAATGGCGCCCCCGCCAGTTTTCCTCATTCGTTCACACGAAATACCAGACAGAACAGAATTAACAATGGGCGGTAGATCTAATTTCCTTTTCAGTAGCGCAAGGCTTTAGGGGACTGCAAAGTCCCCGAATAAGCAGCGCCAGAGGACTACGCTGTGCAGTCCCCGAGTGGGTAGCGCTTATGGGGACTGTGCAGTCCCCTATAACAAACTTCCTACATTATATTTTATTTGAGGCACACTGCTTATTGATAAACGCAATAGCTTGGCTAAACTAAAGGATAACGTTTTTGTAAAAAATGATTGTTTGAAACCTCATTTCAGGTGCAGTCTGTTAGTTCTAATAATGGCCCGATGTCTTAAAAATACTGGGATAGTGCTTGGAGCATTATGAATGTCTAAACCGCGAAAATAACCACAGTAGTCTATAGATGAATGGCAATATTATAGTCATTTTTTGGCATGGGTAGTCAGGCGTGTAAGCGGTAGTGTTTTTTAGCTTAGATATACTGTTCATAGCATAGTGTACACAAAAGTCATTAGGGTAGTATTTACATTGTGCAAAAACCACTACGGTAGTCTTTATTGCACGGTAGTGTTCTGATCGTGTTACACCGGAACAGCTGATGCTCAAGGGGGTAGTGATGGGCCGATACCACAATTTAGGTATCGATGTTGATACCTAGTACTTTTTCAAGGTATCGATACCGATACCTCGATACCTAATGCTATTGGTAACATACGCCGGGGCAAAGATAGTACATAACAAGATGGGCCACTTCTCTCTTTGAGCCAATTAAAAAAGTGTCCTCAAAATTTGGTGGCGCCCTCTTCACAAAAGCGCACTCTTTGCGAACAGAGTTACCCTACTTGAGTTTTAAAAAATCAAAGTGAAACTAGCAAGTTTGGGGATAAATTTCGGAAGAACGCTTTTTTAAAATGGTTACGCTGACAAAAAAACCTCTTCCGGAGGAAAGGGTGATGGTTTTCTTCGTTAAATTTGACTTTAGAATGAAAGACGAGAGGACATTAAAATTTAAAAAAAAACTAAAACTAGTAAAACTCCGTAAAACTCCGCACTGAACGTACCCGAACTGCTGATGAACAGCAGTCGATCTGCGCACGCAAGGAGGTGCTATTCCTATTCTTCTTCTGGAAAAACGAAAGAGAGCTTCAAAACAGACTGCAGCGCCATCTGAAGCAAAGAGCATACTTCCTGCGGACACTTTTTTGGCTGAGTGGCCCATCTTGTTATTCACTATCTTTGGCCGGGGGTAATAAGTAAAGACAAAAATACAACTATACTTTTCCAAGTATTTAGGTAATCGTGTCTAGACAAGTTGTGACTATTTAGCTGAGACTCAAACAAAAATTATTTGTAAAAGAGAGAGAGAGAGAGAGAGAGAGAGAGAGAGAGAGAGAGAGAGAGAGAGATAAATACCCAAATATGAGAATAAGAACAAAAATTAAGTGAAGTATTGGAGGAAAGTCAACTTTGCAGAAAATGTTAGTATTGGAAAATAAAAACACAAGAGTTCTAAAAAGGCAATTCAATTTACCAGATTTTTAGCATCTTTGAATTAAACCAATGAGGATAAATCAGGGTTGTCAGTTAGGATTTTGCAAAATCACTAGATAGATTTCATGAAAAACTTCTCTCTTTTTGTTAAAAAATCACTAGATTAATTTAAGACGCTTGCCCCCTACGAAAACTTATCAGTTTTGATAAACAAAACATTTTTCAAGGCCCAAGTCACTTGCTTTGGCAGCCCTGGGATAAATAACACCAATGATAGTACATAACAAGATGGGCCACTTCTCTCTTTGAGCCAATTAGAAAAGTGTCCTCAAAATTTGGTGGCGCCCTCTTCACAAAAGCGCACTCTTTGCGAACAGAGTTACCCTACTTGAGTTTTAAAAAATCAAAGTGAAACTAGCAAGTTTTGGGATAAATTTCGGAAGAACGCTTTTTAAAAATGATTACACTGACAAAAAACCTCTTCCGGAGGAAAAGGAGATGGTTTTCTTCGTTTAATTTGACTTTAGAATGAAGGGCGAGAGGTCATTAAAATTTAAAAAACCTAAGACTCCGCACTGAACGTACCCGAACCGCTGATGAACAGCAGTCGATCTGCGCACGCAAGGAGGTGCTATTTCTATTCTTCTTCTGGAAAAACGAAAGAGAGCTTCAAAACAGACTGCAGCGCCATCTGAAGCAAAGAGCATACTTCCTGCGGACACTTTTTTGGCTGAGTGGCCCATCTTGTCTTGTACTATCTTTGATAACACATAGGTATCGATGTTTAGAGCAGGTATCGGTAACGATACCGATACCTATAGGTATCCAATGATAGTACATAACAAGATGGGCCACTTCTCTCTTTGAGCCAATTAAAAAAGTGTCCTCAAAATTTGGTGGCGCCCTCTTCACAAAAGCGCACTCTTTGCGAACAGAGTTACCCTACTTGAGTTTTTAAAAATCAAAGTGAAACTAGCATGTTTTGGAATAAATTTCGGAAGAACGCTTTTTTAAAATGGTTACGCTGATAAAAAACCTCTTCCGGAGGAAAGGGTTATGGTTTTCTTCGTTTAATTTGACTTTAGAATGAAAGGCGAGAGGTCATTAAAATAAAAAAAACCTAAAACTACGCACTGAACGTACCCGAACTGCTGATGAACAGCAGTCGATCTGCGCACGCAAGGAGGTGCTATTCCTATTCTTCTTCTGGAAAAACGAAAGAGAGCTTCAAAACAGACTGCAGCGCCATCTGAAGCAAAGAGCATACTTCCTGCGGACACTTTTTTGGCTGAGTGGCCCATCTTGTTATGTACTATCATTGAGGTATCTAAGTATCGAGTATGGTATCGATACCTACCCATCACTACAAGGGGGTGTAATTCCTATTCTTCTTGAGATTAGGCCCTAGGCTAAGCTAGAATCATAGAGTGAACCACACACACAATAGCCTAGTTCTGCCCCAGACTACACACTACACTACATTAGATCTAGACCTAGATTCTAGAATCTAAATTCTCTAACACACAGCATTATGATGATGATGACCCTCTGTGTGACTCGGCAGTCGACAGCATGAGCAGCAGTGTGATGAAACAGCTGATCAGTATTAGTATCAGGACTCTGGACTCCCCCCTCCGCCACCTCCGCCTGCTGTCAACTTTGAGTTCACCAAAACAGCATTCTTCTTGTGATTACACAGCTAAATCTAGATTTAGACCATCTAGGTTTTCTGTGAGAACAAGAAACATGAGTACAAGAGCCAAAAAGTAAGGATTAAATAGTTGGAAGTGCCTATTTGCAACGCGGTGTTCCAATTAGACTTTTAGTGAAGTGCCAGTGCTATAAAACGCAGCGTTGCAATTAGCGCCAGATAAAACGCTGTATTGCCTTGTGTAAAATATCAAGCTTTATCTGCACTTCGTTATCGGTAGTTCTGATGGTCAAATGGACAGCGCGTCTGCGCTTGAAGTCAAACCATTTTTTTTTTGGAAGTGCCTATTTGCAACGCCGCGTTGCCATAGCGCCAGTGCTAAAAATAAAACACTCTATGTGTTAGCCTAGGCTACATCATGAAGCTTAATCTACCCTTCGTTGTTGGAAGTTCTGATGGCCAAAGTGACAGCGCGTCTGCGTTTGAAGCCAAACTATTATTTTACGAAGTGATTATTCGGACTCGAGTCCGAATATGAAAAAATGTTATTCGGACTCTGATTCTTGTCCAGCATGACATCACTTCCGACTTCCTGTGACTCGTGAATCCGGCTTCCTGTCCTGCCTCACTTGTGACTCGCCTCAAGCTGGGTAGAGACCGGGATCACTTCGGGCAGAAAGGCGTTTTGTGCAGGAGCCGAGTTTTAATCTTATGATGAATTTGAGGCCGGCCTGAAAAGTTATAGCACTTCAAATAAATGTTTATTTATCAAGAGGTCATCAGAAGCAATTAAAGATGGCTCGTTAGTATGTGTCGGGGTCGGATGGGCGGCCTGCACACGTGTGGCTGTGTGCATGTCGGGGAGGGTGGTGGGGGGGGCACTTTCGGTCCGGGCTTTGAACGTCGCATAAGCGTCGGTCTTTTTCCCCCCGGCCACTGATCATTATTACAATAATAAGCTAGTCTTGACGTAGATCTACGTAATGAATTGTGCGCTAGTCTATGAAATCAAAAGTTGCCGTATGCTCAGCTCTACACAGCAGCACAACTTTTTCTTGGTAAACAATCGATATGACACGTACAGGCTTGTGTATTTGAACGAATCAGACTTTTTTTTTTTTTTTTTACACAGCTCATAATATGCCAGGTGGTCTGCTAATCTTCAATTTTACCTTTTTCTACAACAAAGAAAGTGGGAAACGTGGGGGGGGGGGGGGGGCGTATCAATGAGACGGCGGGCATTGGATAGGCAGATAAGGTGTGGGGGAAACTAAAAAATGGCGGAAAATTGGAAGCACTGAACGTTAGATCTATAGAACGAAGACACTTCCTTTTTTCCGGACCCGAGTCCGAATAACATTTTTTTCATATTCGGACTCGAGTCCGAATAAGAATTTGGAGTCCGAATAACGACGGCCATTATTTTATGAGCGTGGGTTTGATCCCGGTCCTTATAGTATTTTTTTTTTTTCTTTTTTTTTCCGAAGTGGCTTGCCGTGCTTGGCTAGACTGCCAGTCTAGCCGTACTTAGATCTAGGTTTGGCCCTATCGACTCAAACCTGTTGAGTACACAGGGCTCATTAAAGATCTAGATCTAGATCTTGTAATTCAGGTTTAAAATTATAATGCTATCAGTAAGGCACCTTTTGGTTTTTTGTTTGAATACAAATACTTTAGGCATTGCAAACAAAAAATTTCATTTACATTTCAGCCATCATTATTATTAAGTACGGCTAGCCTGGCTGTCTAGCCGTCCTTAAGTACGGCTAGCCTCGTCGTCACGGCTAGCCAAGCAGTGTAGCCGTAGAGGAGCTCGAAAGTAGGCCTTAGTATAGCCTACATATATATTATATACTTTTCCTTAATAAAAATACCAATTAGGTCTGATTAAAGTTCAATACAGTGGAGTCCACTTATAACGAGTCTGGAAAAAATGAGAAGTCTGTTATAAAGGCACTATTCTAAATCCCCGTTTTTTTCTTCTCTTTACCTTTGTTAAACAAAATACTGCTATAGCGCTATCAGACACACTTGCGAGTCGGTTATAGCGGAATATTGCTGCTGCTGTGCACATGGTATATAGGCCAATACATAATGCAAGACCTCGCCAGTTGAGAAACTTGTTGCTAGTCTTGCGAACAAAGAATAGGAGAGCCCATGTGCGTCAACAATGAAGGGCGGAGCAACTGAGTAGGGAGGGTCTGGCATGCGCAGACAAGCAGAACGCATCGCGTGGTAGGCCAGTTTAGATTATCAAGGCCTGCCATGCCTCTCACTTCTCCGATGCGGGGATGGAGAGGTCACCGCAGTGTGATGGATGGAGCGAATGTGTGACGTGCGCAAGCAGACAATGCACCACAGGGTGGGATGGGGTGGGGGGAAAACACAACGGACGAGTTAGCCCAGAGCCCTTTCTTTCTGATCGCCAACACCGAGCTGTCAGTCCACATCGCTAGATCTAGCGCTAGAGAAACAAACCTGATTCGATTTTTGATCAAGTAATAGACCTAGGGGTCATGTTGAAATAAAATCATCATCACGGGGGATAGCAAAAGGAAAAACAGAACACCAAACTCAAAGATTAGGCCTACTTTACAGTTTCCCTTGAATTTATTACTGTACTGGATCCGGTATAGCGAGAATCCTGCTATAACGGACATTTTGCTTTAGTCCCCTCCCTCTCGTTATAACAGGATTCCATTGTAGTGACTTTCCTTGGTCTGTGAGTCTAATTCTTATTTTTTTAAAAACCCATATATTTTAGACTGGAGAAGAAAAAAAAAGGCCGGCACTATTTCTCCGAACGTTCGGGAAAATATAAAGCTTTGCACTATTTCTCCGAACACTCTGAAATCACATCCTTTCCCGCGAATTTTGGATATATAGATATATATTTATATTATTACCCTTCTCCCTCCGAGACCTAACATTGACAACACACTCTATGAAACATTACAGAAACTGCAGCAAACCTGCACTTATCACTACATGGCATTGGACAGAAGGGGGAGAGCCCAGCTGTTGCTGGATCGATAACAACAACAACAACATTTATATTATAGGCCTACCAAAGATTGTTCGTATACAATTTAAGGTTCAATCTGTCCAAAAAATGTCCGCAGTAAATATAAAGAAATGTTACAGTTCCAAACAGTTTTTCGCTACAGATATGATGTGTTGCCTATGAAGGGTGCTTCTCTTAAACTTTATGTGTTGTGTTCACTCTTGTGCTGTCTAGATCTAGATCTATGGAGGGTTATTGATAACAACGCATAGAACTAGCATATCTGTGCGTTTGTCGCGGCCGCGACTCAATCAATTAAGGCTCGATTTGTTTGCATTTTTTGGTCCCTAAATCGGGGAATAAAAGTCAAAAAAAAAAAGAAAAAGAAACCGAACATCTTTACTTTTGAAAGAAAGTTCACTTAGCTTCACTTTGTCTCTCTCACTTGTTGTCACCACGTTGATTTGTTGAATACGTTACATTATATACGATTTGTATTGCCGTTCCTCTTTTATTTTTCCCTCTTTGTGGTGTTTTATTTTGTTGGTCATGTAATTTTTTTTTCTTGTTATTGTCCTGATGTGTTGTTTTTTTATTAATTTTTTTGTTGTTGGGAAATTAGAGGGGGGGGGGGGATGTTGTATAGTGTAACCTAATTTAATTTGATGTTCCTACCTTCATTAGGACGTACACGATTCTCTCTACAATACGCAATTAAACAAAGCTCAACACCAGAGAACCCTGCACACAACTGTATTTTCAGAACTAACTCAGACACCATCATAAACAAATTCCAAAACAACGAAAAACTCACCAAACCGTTCAGCCTCAGAGTCCTTGAGGACCTTAAAAACATATATACTTTTCCAAACAAGACCTTCAACAATTTCTTTTCCCCGAACTCCCTCCGTGGCGTGGCACCTCACCAAGGCAAAAGTAGACACACAACTGACCACACACACCAAAGCAAGCACAAACACCAAAACATTTAAAGCAGCATACAACAAGAAACTTTTAGAAAAATATGGCGATGCGGAGCTAATCTTCACAAATGACCCTAAGTCGGACTCCGCTGTGGGCGCCGCTGCCTTATCCTCAAAACAGTACTCAGCAGAGGAGACTCTATCCATTTTCTCTGTGGAGGCCAGCCATTGACATGGCACTGGACTCCGTAGAAAGTTCTCCAAACAAATCTTTCCTTATCCTTTCTGACTCTTTGTCTTTCATCACCTCACTTACACAAACTACACACTCTTACTCCCCAAAATAGTTAGGTTGCAAAAAAAATACACGCTTTGGCTGAAACCAGGAAAAGTATCGTGTTCGCATGGCTACCTAGCCATGTGGGCGTCTGAGGAAACAAGCAAGTGGACCTCCTGGCAAAGGAATCCTTTTCCCTTATGTTGGGATCAATGACGAACACTCTCCCACAGACTGACGTTAACTTTAAAAATAAAGTAAAAAACTACACCTCCAGTCTGTGGGAGACTCATTGGAAAAAGCAACAAAACAATAAATTGTACAACATCAAACTGAAACTAGGTCCGCGAAATCCTTTGAGCCTGTCCAGAAGAGACAAAGTCATTTTTATTCGATTACGCATTGGACACACGTTCCTGACTCACAAATACCTCCTTCAGGGAGATGAGAAGCCATTTTGTGTTGGATGCGACACAGATCACATTTCAACAAAATGTGTAGACTTCGGAGAGACCCGAAGGAAAGGTTTTAGATGCAAAAAATTGCAAGATCTGTTTTCTGTCATAGAGCTTGCTGTTGAGCAGAGATTTGCGCTTTACCAATGCTATCTATTATGATTTTCAAATCAGCGGGGCGGGTGTTCTGATGTAGTTTCCTCCTTCTTTCCTAGGACTAGATCTATCAGACAATAAATTTGTGGGACGACATGGTGAAATCAGGTACTTGTCAATTTTTTGGGCATGTGGAGTTATTGGTATCATCTTGCTTTCAAAGAAAAAAATAGCCATCTGTCTTAAATAGAAATCAAGATATTTCTGATTGAAGGAGAGAGGACTCGCCTGGTTTCTGTAGTGAAGTTATATAGGGGACAAAATGTGCGTCAAAGTTACGAAACTCCAATAGTCAAAGAGTCCTTGTAAACTGAAAAATGACATATTTTGTGCCTTTAATCAATGTTTTTCAGTAAAATTCATATATGGAAATATAAATGTCTTTATATGGACGTAAAAGGGGTTGAGGTAAAAAACAAAAATTTGATAAAAATTGCCAAACTGGGAGAAAAATTGCCTGTTTCTCCGATTGCGTTATTTTGACGAGCGCCTGATTTCACCACGCTGCCTCACATTTAGTTTTTTATCGTCGCTCTGCTGATAAAATAACTCTGACTAGATCTATAATGACCAACTATTATGGTGCGTAATAAAATAGCCTAATTGTCATGAAAACCATTTCAAGGTCGATCCACAGGTCCTCGATAAACAAGAGGAGTCAGCGGTATGCATAGTAAAATACAGTAGGGCACCTTTAAAAGTCAATCATCTGTACAAATGGCCACTTCCCATTAATTCGTCTCTTTCATTTTAAAATATATACCCTGACACTGTCTAAGACAACCACCAGTCCAAATATGACCACTTAATTTTCTCCTTGACATTGGGTGGCCTTTTAAGACAGTTTTGACTAGTTACAAAATGGGTTAACTGTTGTGCCAGTGCATGGTAGCAAAATTATTGGCGGGATCTGGAAATCTTGTCTAAATGTACGAATTTCTCTTTAGATATATGTAACCTACGTATTTTGAACATTTGAAGAATGTGGAGAGGAAAATTTGGGAGCTGCAAATATGTTCACTATGAGGGGGTTTTGAATATTAGAAATGTGTGTATGCTAGATAGATCTATATGAGGCAGCATGGTGAAATCAGACGCTCGTCAAAATTATGAAACTGAAGGAATTGGCATTTTTCCACCAGCTCTAGTTTTGCAATTTTTATTGAATTTTTGTTTCTTGGCTTAACACCTTTTATATTAATTTAAAAACACATTTCTGTTTGGATTTTACTGAAAAACGTTGATTAGAGGCACAAATAATGTAAGTTTTCAGTTTCCACGGACTATCAAACTTTGTGACCATTTTCTCGATAATTCTACCTTTTAGACCAGGCGATCCCACCTTCTTTAATCTCAGTATAATTATGATTTTGACTTTTGTTCAAGATAGATGGGCATTTTTTTTACCGACACCAAGACAACTGACCAAGCTTTAAGATACCAATAACTCCACATGCCCAAAAACTGACAAGCACCTGATTCCACTGCTCAGTGACATATTATATAGGCCTACTTATTAAATTGAAGATTTTCCTACATTTTTAAGTTAGTTATTATTATTTAATTCTTTGGGTTTTTTTCCCAGGGACCTATCATTCTGGCAGGATAACTTCAAGCAATGGACAGTTAAGGATATTTCGGTCATCCAAGAACCTTACTCTGCCACGCTGAGGGTTCCTGGTTTGACTCCCGAGAGCTTCAACCGATATGGTGAAATTTGCTGAAAATTGTTCATCACTGTTAACACTTTTTGTTGTTCAGTCCACGAATGTCTTTGAGACACTTTTTTTCAGTTCTGCCATTGTTAACATTCTGTTGTACAGTGAGTCGCATGGACTTGGTCAGCTCGGCCAGAGAAAAACTTGCATTGTAATACACTAATAAACACACAAGGGACAAATGTCTGTAATAGTCTTTATTATAGTGTATGAGTGAGAACTTGTAAATTGCATTGTGAACAGAATGGCCACAACATTTGTCTCTTGCTTTGGTCACAACATTTGTCTCATGCTTTGATCACAACATTTGTCTCATGCTTTGATCACAACATTTGTCTCATGCTTTGGTCACAACATTTGTCTCATGCTTTGATCACAACATTTGTCTCTTGCTTTGATCACAACATTTGTCTCATGCTTTGGTCACAACATTTGTCTCATGCTTTGATCACAACATTTGTCTCTTGCTTTGATCACAACATTTGTCTCATGCTTTGGTCACAACATTTGTCTCATGCTTTGGTTTTCAAGATACCTAGGCCTTATGTTACAAAAGATTATTTTTTACCTTCACAACACCAGGCTATTTTTAGCCTTCATTTCAGCCTGTCTCAGGTTCATTATGTTGGAGTCCTTGGCTCCTCAAACCCAGCCAAAACTGATTGTTTTGGTAATCTTAGGAAGACTTAGAAAAAAATTCTATACTGCTTTCATTTGAAGTTTCAGAAAATAATGTGTGTAGAATATTTTTCAGAGACAAACATTTGGATAGATTACAATTAATTAAGTACCTGACTGGGTCTGAACGCTGTGGCCCTGTGGG